>NC_086447.1:428655132-428971298 GCF_028390025.1 Pseudophryne corroboree | reverse complement strand
GACCACCTTCCACGTGAGATATTTTACTTCCACCGTTCTGAGTGGTTCAAACCAGTGTGATTTCAGGAAACTCAACACCACGTTAAGATCCGAAGGTGCCACTGGAGGCACAAAAGGGGGCTGAATATGCAGCACTCCCTTTACAAACGTCTGAACTTCAGGCAGAGAAGCCAGTTCTTTTTGAAAGAAAATGGATAAGGCCGAAATCTGAACCTTAATGGAACCCAATTGAAGGCCCAAAGTCACTCCCGACTGTAGTAAGTGAAGGAAACAGCCCAGCTAGAATTCCTCCTTAGGGGCATTCCTGGCCTCATACCAAGCCACATATTTTCGCCATATACGGTGATAATGTTGAGCCGTCACATCCTAGCCTCTATCAGCGTAGGAATGACCTCATCCGGAATGCCTTTTTCTGCTAGGATCCGGCGTTCAACCGCCATGCCGTCAAACGCAGCCGCGGTAAGTCTTGGAACAGACAGGGCCCCTGTTGCACAAGTCCTGTCTTAGAGGCAGAGGCTACAGGTCCTCTGTGAGCATTTCTTGCAGATCTGGATACCAAGTCCTTCTTGGCCAATCTGGAACAATGAGTATTGTTCTCACTCCTCTTTTTCTTATGATTCTCAGCACCTTGGGTATGAGAGGAAGATGAGGAAATACATAGACCGACTGGAACACACACAGTGTCACCAGTGCGTCCACAGCTATCGCCTGAGGGTCTCTTGACCTGGCGCAATATCTCTGCAGCTTTTTGTTGAGGCGGGATGCCATCATGTCCACCTGTGGCAGTTCCCACCGACTTGCAATCTGCGTGAAGACTTCTTGATGAAGTCCCCACTCTCCCGGGTGGAGGTCGTGCCTGCTGAGGAAGTCTGCTTCCCAGTTGTCCACTCCCGGAATGAACACTGCTGACAGTGCGCTTACGTGATTCTCCGCCCAGCGAAGAATTCTGGTGGCTTCTACCATCGCCACCCTGCTCCTTGTGCCGCCTTGGCGGTTTACATGAGCCACTGCGGTGATGTCTGACTGAATCAGAACCGGTTGGTCGCGAAGCAGGGACTCCGCTTGACGTAGGGCGTTGTATATGGCCCTTAGTTCCAGGATGTTGATGTGAAGGCAAGTCTCCTGACTTGACCACAGCCCTTGGAAATTTCTTTCCTGTGTGACTGCCCCCCACCCTCGGAGGCTTGCATCCGTGGTCACCAGGACGCAGTCCTGAATGCCGAATCTGCGACCTTCGAGAAGGTGAGCACTCTGCAGCCACCACAGGAGAGACACCCTGGCCCTGAGGTATAGGGTGATTAACCGATGCATCTGAAGATGTGATCCGGACCACTTGTCCAGTAAGTCCCATTGGAAGGTCCTCGCATGGAACCTGCCGAAGGGAATGGCCTTGTATGATGCCACCATCCTTCCCAGGACTCGAGTGCAGTGATGCACTGACACCTCTTTTGGTTTTAATAGATTCCTGACCAGTGTCATGAGCTCCTGAGCTCTCTCTATCGGGAGATAACCCTTTTCTGGTCTGTGTCTAGGATCATGCCTAGGAGAGGCAGATGAGCTGTAGGAACCAACTGCGACTTTGGAATATATAGAATCCAGCCGTGTTGCCGTTACACTTCCAGAGAAAGTGATACGCTGTTCAGCAACTGCTCTCTTGATCTCGCTTTTATGAGGAGATCGTCCAAGTACGGGATAATAGTGACACCTTGCTTCCGCAGGAGCACAATCATTTCCGCCATAACCTTGGTGAATATTCTCGGGGCCGTGGAGAGACCAAACGGCAACGTCTGAAATTGGTAATGACAATCCCGTACCGCAATTCTGAGGTACGCCTGATGAGGTGGATAAATGGGGACATGAAGGTATGCATCCTTTATGTCCAGAGTAACCATAAAATCTCCCCCTTTCAGGCTTGCAATGACCGCTCTTAGCGATTCCATCTTGAACTTGAACCTTTTTAGGTATATGTTCAGGGATTTTAAATTCATTATGGGTCTGACCGGACCGTCCGGTTTCGGGACTACAACATGGTCGAATAATAACCCCCACCTTGTTGAAGGAGGGGAACCTTGACCACCACCTGTTAAAGATACAATTTGTGAATTGCAGTTAACCCTGTTTCCCTCTCGTGGGGGGAAGCCAGCAGGGCCGTCGGTGAGGGGGCATCTCCTCAAAGTCCAGCTTGTATCCCTGAGACACAATATCTATTGCCCAGGGATCTAACAGGGAGTGAACCCACTTGTGGCTGAACTTACGAAGGTGTGCCCCCACCGGGCCTAGCTCCGCCTGTGGAGCCCCAGCGACATGCGGTGGATTTTGTAGAGGCCGGGGAGGACTTCTGTTCCTGGGAACTAGCTATGTTGTGCAGCTTCTTTCCTCTGCCCCTGCCTCTGGCACGAAAGGACGTACCTCGGACTTTCTTGTTTCTTTGTTCGAAAGGCTGCATTTGATAATGTCGTGCTTTCCTAGGCTGTGCAGGAATATAAGGCAAAATATCAGAATTACCAGCCATAGCTGTGGAGACCAGGTCCGAGAACCCTTCTCCACACAATCCTCAGCCTTCCATATGCCTCTTAAGTCGGCATCATCTGTCCATTGCATATTCTACAGGACACTGCAAGCAGAAATCGACATAGCTTTGACTCTAGGACCCAGTAGACTCATGTCTCTTTGGGCATGTTTTTTTTTTTTTAATATATATATATATATCTCTTAAGACAGCATCTTTAATATCTCTCTCTCTCTCTCTCTCTCTCTCTCTCTCTCTATATATATATATATATATATATATACACACATACTAGGGTCTCAATCTCTGCTGATAAGGTACCTGTCCACGCTGCCACAGCGCTATAAACCCATGCCGACACAATCGCCGGTCTGAGTAGTGTACCAGAATGTGCACGCTATCTGCAGGATCCCTGAGGATAGCTGTTACGTCAGGGCTACCTTTTGGGCAAACATGACACCCTAGGGGAAGATTCCCATCGTATCCTGGCCCTAGTAGGGAAAGGATACTCCCTGAGAATTCTTTGTGGGAAACTGCAGTCCCTTGTCTTGAGATTCCCGCTCTTTTTCATCATGAGAGGAGGGAAATTTACCTCAGCTTTCTTCCCCTTAAACATGTGTACCCTTGTGTCAGGGACAGATGAGTCATCAGTAATATGCAAATCATCTTTTATTACAATAATCATATATTGAATACTTTTCTGCCATTTTGGCTGTAACTTTGCATTATCGTAGTCGACACTGGAGTCAGACTCCGTGTCGATATCAGTGTCTATTATTTTGGATAGTGATCATTGAGAGACCCTGAAGGTCTCTGCGACATAGGGACAGACATGGGTAGATTCCCTGTCTGTTCTCTAATCTTTTGTGCAATAAATTCACCTTAGCACTTTATTACACATATCCAAACAGGTGTCGGCGTTGTCGACGGAGACACCCTCTCACACACATATTTGCTCCATCTCCTCCTTAGGGGAGCCTTTTACCTCAGACATGTCGACACACACGTACCGACACACCACACACTCAGGGAATGCTCATCTGAAGACAATTCCCCCATAAGGCCCTTTGGAGAGACAGAGAGAGAGTATGCCAGCACACACCCCAGCGCTATTAACCCAGGAATAACACAGTAACTAAATGTTAACCCAGTAGCTGCTGTTTATATTGATTTTTGCGCCTAATTATGTGCCCCCACTCTCTTTTTACCCTCTTCTACCGTGTAACTGCAGGGGAGAGGCTGGGGAGCTTCCTCTCAGCGGTGCTGTGGAGAAAAAACATGGCGCTGGTGAGTGCTGAGGAAGAAGCCCCGCCCCCTCGACGGCTGGCTTCTGTCCCGCTTTCATGTACAATTTTTTGGCGGGGGCTAATAGATATATACAGTGCCCAACTGTATATATGCAAACTTTTGCCAAAGAGGTCTCTAATTGCTGCCCAGGGCGCCCCCCCCCCCCTGCGCCCTGCACCCTTACAGTGACCGGAGTATGTGGGTGTAGTGTGGGAGCAATGGCGCACAGCTGCAGTGCTGTGCGCTACCTCAGTGAAGACTGGAGTCTTCTGCCGCCGATTTCGAAGTCTTCTTGCTTCTTTCACCCGGCTTCTGTCTTCCGGCTCTGCGAGGGGGTAGGCGGCGCGGCTACGGGTTCGGACGACGAGGGTGAGATCCTGTGTACGATCCCTCTGGAGCTAATGGTGTCCAGTAGCCTAAGAAGCAGGACCTATCTGCAGAGAGTAGGGCTGCTTCTCTCCCCTCAGTCCCACGATGCATGGAGTCTGTTTCCAGCAGAGCTCCCTGAAAATAAAAAAAAAACCTAACAAAATACTTTCTTATAGCAAGCTCAGGAGAGCTCAATAAAGAGCACCCAGCTCGTCCGGGCACAGATTCAAACTGAGGTCTGGAGGAGGGACATAGAGGGAGGAGCCAGAGCACACCAGAATCTAAATTCTTTCTTAAAGTGCCCATGTCTCCTGCGGAGCCCGTCTATTCCCCATGGTCCTTACGGAGTCCCAGCATCCACTAGGACGTTAGAGAAAAATAGGATTCCCAGCGCTGGAGATCTTGGAGAATTGATTTAAAAAGAGGGGGATAATTAGTACGGTAAAGAGAGCAATACGATTTGGTCAGGTGGACTCCTCCCAAATATATGAGCAAGTTTTTACGCCAGGACAAGTCAAAATTCTATTGCAGTAGAGTCCTAGTAGCTCCAGGTATGTGAAGAGGTAAGGCTTCCGATTTTGTACCCCAAAAGGTCACCATATGTTGAGAGTTCGTGAAGAAAGGTTAGGAAGGGAAATGAGTGGATTAGTCAGTGTAAGGAGTATATCGTCGGCAAACAGGGACAAAGTATATTGGGAGCGGTTAATAGAGATACCAGTAATATCCGGGTTGGCTCATATGCGGCTTGCGAGAGGTTTAATAACCAGCGCAAAAATTATGGGAGATAGAGGGCACCCCTGTCTGGTTCCATAAACAATTGGAAATGGTTCGAATAAAAGGCCATTAGTAAATACCATAGCTGAGGGACTGTGGTATAAGGATTGTATGGCTTGAAGGAACTTGCCTCGAAAACCAAAGTGCTGGAGAGTCTGGTGCATAAAAGGTCAAGAGACCCTAGCAAAGACCTTCTCCGCGTCCAAAACAAGCACCAGAGAAGGAGTTCTATTAATGTTAATATAGTGAATAATGGGGGTAATTCTGAGTTGATAGCAGCAGCAAGTTTGTTAGCAATTGGGCAAAACCATGTGCACTGCAGGTGGGGCAGATATAACATTTGCAGAGAGTTAGATTTGGGTGGGTTATTTTGTTTCTGTGCAGGGTAAATACTAGCTGCTTGTTTTTACACTGCAATTTAGATTTCAGTTTGAACACACCCCACCCAAATCTAACTCTCTCTGCACATGTTATATCTGCCTCCCCTGCAGTGCATATGGTTTTGCCCAAATGCTAAAAACTTTCCTGCTGCGATCAACTTGGAATTACCCCCAATGTCAGTAGTGCATCTGGTGTTGTCTAGCACTTGTCTGGACGGGACAAAACCCACTTGATCCGGGTGGATCATGGAGGGGAGTATAGGATTGAGCCTATTGGGCAAAATTTTAGCACATGTCGACCTAGAGTCCCTGTCAACCTAGAACCCATGTCGACCTACTTACTGTCAACCAATAGTGGTCGACCTAGACACTATCGACCTAACTCTTATCGACCCTCCATACCACACCCATAAAATGTATTCATATAAAGATATATCAAGAAAATGTTACATTCATTATAATTAATCACTAGTACTGGAAAAATGTTAAATAATATTTGTATGGAAAGATTCCAATTGCACCATAGAACTAAACTGGAAACGTGTTCTAAAATGATACTATACAATGTTATGCAATCACAAACGAGTGCATTAATAAGTATCAAAAGCACCACTCTGAGGTAGTGAGCACAGTTTAAAACTGTATCTGGGGATAAATTTTATATATCTGTTTCATCAATAGCTAAAATCCTCAAAAGACCCATTTTAAATTGTTAAAACTAAAGCAAATACCATGCTATAAGTGGAAGCAATCCAGTTGAGGAATCTGCAGTTGGACAAGATGATTTTAATGTAACTGATGGTCAGTCCACAAAACAGACTCTGTTCCAAATGGTATGATGAGTGATCTATGCATGTAACTTTGTGGACCCAACTGTGTTCGGCCCACTGGGTCGCTATTACCACTGTTGTCCTGAGGTACAGAGGACAGCTGGCGCACCATGGTCAGCTTTATGTGAGTCTCCGGGATCAGGCACTGAATACAGATTGGATATGACATTCAGAGCTGGGGCAGCTGTAACAAGTGTTACCCACCGGACCAGTGCCGTTTCTTGCGGCGGATGAGCCGTCTCACCGCACGAGGCGTCCACTGCGGCACTTTGTCCCCTTACTGTTACCCCTCCTCCCTTCTGTTCTGAGTACTACGCTTGGGAGGTAGAGTTTCGTGGAATGAAGCGGTTGCATCATGCTGTCACACCGCAACCGCGTTATTCTGCAAAACTTCACCCCCTGAATGGAGCACTAGGGAGTAGGAGGAGCATGATATCAGTGCTGGCGGGCGCAAGTCCCTTGGCAATGAGCATTCCCCCTGGCAACGAGCATGGATCCCAGAGCATGAAACCCCTAGCAATGAGCATTACACTCAGCTTGTGAAACCCCTGGCAACAAGCCTGAGATCCAGTGCATGAAATCCCTGGCAACGAGCATGACACCCAGCACATGAAACCCCTGGCAACGAGCATGACACCCAGCGTATGAAACCCCTGGCAACGAGCAAGACACCTAAAGCATGAAACCCCTGGCAACAAGCATGTCACCCAGTGCATGAAACCCCTGGCAATAAGCATGACACGCAGTGCATGAAACCCCTGGCAATGAGCAGGTAATTTAAAAGTAATTAGAAGCTTTACTGTAGGTATAATGTATCACAGGCATTGCGGTGTATGGCACAATATGGTGCAGGGGTATTACTGTGTGGGGCTTAATATGGTGGAAATTGTGGCCGAGGTCTGTTGTTGCAGGGTCAAAATATGGGGGGGGGGGGTAAGGTAGTCTTCTGCTACAAGGTCAAGTCCATTTTTTAGTGAGACCATGCCCATTTTAGTGAGGACACCCTCCTAACCGGGAGCACACGACAAAGTTTTTTATGTCTATTTGGGAGGGGAAGGGGGGTGGCGAGGACTTTTTGAATGTCTATGGGGGGGCGCATTTTTTACTGTTCGCACTGGGAGCCGAATTGTCTAGAAGCAGCCCTGCACAGGACTAAGGCGGCTGGGTAGAGTGGCTGTGTGTAGCCCTTGTGGAATCAGATAAGAGTGAGTTGGTAGTACAAGATGGATCAGGTGCAAGTGCACATTTGCATAATGAATCGTATAAAGTTACCCTTCAAGATCCATATCTAATATATATGTAAACTTATGGTGTGTACACACGGTGAGATATTTTCTTACAATTTTGACTGTATACATCATATTATGTGTATTTCTCCACAGGTTATCCACAGGATAACACTAGGATGTCCCAAAGCAATTTAGTGGTGGGGACGCTTCTGATTGGACAGGAGAGTCCTTTGCCCAAATTCAGTGTCCTGAGAGGCAAAGATATCAAAGGCATAATGTCTAATGAAGGTGGAAGACCATGTGGCTGCCTTACATATCTGTTCTGCTGAAGCACCACGTTGTGCTGCCCATGATGGACTTACCTTACAAGTAGAGTGAGCAGAGACATTAGCCGGAACAGGGAGATTAGCTTGAGAATATGCTTCTGAAATTGTCATCCGAAGCCACCTCACCAGTTTATTAGCAGGCCATCCTCTGAAATCCGTAGAGAATGAATAGAGTACAGGTTGAGTATCCCATATCCAAATATTCCGAAATACGGACTTTTTTGAGTGAGAGTGAGATAGTGAAACCTTTGTTTTTTGATGGCTCAATGTACATAAACTTTGTTTAATACACAAAGTTACTAAAAATATTGTATTAAATGACCTTCAGACTGTGTGTATAAGGTGTATTTGAAACATAAATGAATTGTGTGAATGTAGATACACTTTGTTTAATGCACAAAGTTATAAAAAATATTGGCTAAAATCACCTTCAGGCTGTGTATAAGGTGTATATGTAACATAAATGCACTCTGTGCTTAGATTTAGGTCCCATCACCATGACATCTCATTATGGTATGCAATTATTCCAAAATACCTCTGGTCCCAAGCATTTTGGATAAGGGAGACTCAACCTGTATCTGTCTTTCTGATGGCACTGGTACAATCCACGTAGATCCTTAAGGCATGGACTACGTCCAACAAAGCATCTCCCGCAGAAAGGTCCAGCTCCTGGAAGGCCGGGACTACAATTTTTCATTAAGGTGGAATTTAGACACCACTTTAGGAAGATACCCAGATTTGGTTCTGAGAACTGCTCTGTCTGGATAAAAAATAAGAAAAGGAGGGCGACATAACACAGCCCCTAAATCTGAAACTCTTCTAGCTGAAGCAATAGCCAGTAGAAAGAGAACTTTAGCTGTCAACCATTTAAGATCCATTTGTTTTAGTGGTTCAAATGGGGCAACTTGAAGGGCCTTTAGGCAACTTAAGTCCCAAGGCACTGTAGGAGGAACAAAAGGAGGTTGAATGTGCAGCATTCCCTGGAAAAAAGTGCGCACATCCTGTAGGTTAGCAATTTTCTTTTGGAACCATACAGTCAATGCTGACACTTGCACTCTCAAGGAAGCCACCCGTAGACCTTTGCCCATTCCTGCCAGAAGGACTGTTAAGACTGGAAACTCTGAACGACCTAGGGTCAAATTTCCGGTCACTGCACCATTGAATATAGGCTTGCCATATTTAGTGATAAATGCGAGCTGAGGAAGGTTTCCTTGCTCTGAGCAATGTTTGAATTACCTGTTGTGAGAATCCTCTTGCATTCAGGAAGGAAGTCTCAAGAGCCACGCTGTCAAAGACAGTCGATCCAGGTGCTTGTGATAGCAAGGACCCTGAGACAGTAGATCTGGACGTTGAGGGATTAGCCATTGACATCCTCTGCAGATCTGTGTACCAATGTCTTCTGGGCCAAGCGTAGCTATTAGTATCATGGTGCCCGTTCTTTGTTTGGCCTTTCAGGTAACAGGGCGATTGGTGGAAACACATAGGCCAGACGAAAGTCCAATCTCACTGATAGGGCATCCACAAAGATCGCTCTGGGATCCTTTGTTCTTGACCCGTGTGCCATGAGATCTATCTCCGGTAACCCCATTTGCCTACCAGAATTTGGAAGGGTGTGGATCATTAGATCGACAGTATCTAGGTCGACAGTCACTAGGTCGACAGGGTTGGAAGGTCGACAGGGTTTCTAGGTCGACAGGTCAAAAGGTCGACATGAGTTGTTTTTTTGTCGTTTTCTTTGTAGAGTGACCGGGAACCCCAATTAGTGCACCGTGTCTCCTTGCATGGCTCGCTCCGCTCGGCACAGATTACCGTTCCAATCGTAGTCCACGTGGATCGTTAGGTATGAAAAAGTTAAAAAAATAAATTCTTTAAAAAAACCTCATGTCGACCTTTTGACCTGTCGACATAGAAACCCTGTCGACCTTCCAACCCTGTCAACCTAGTGACTGTCGACCTATAATGGTCGACCTAAACATTGTTGACCTAGACCAGGGGTGGGCAATTATTTCAGCTGAGGGGCCGCTTAACACTTCCAGTGAATAGTCGAGGGCCACACACAAAATATCTTGTAAATCGGGTCTGAACTGCACCGCAATGCGTAGGCGCGTCGGTCCGCAGCGACGGGATGGTACGAACAAAGCGATCGCACGGGCGATCGCAAGGTGATTGAGAGGAAGAGGACGTTTGTGGGTGGCAACTGACCGTTTTAGAGGAGTGTCCGGAAAAACGCAGGCGGGACCTGGCATTTGAAGGGAAGGTTTCTGACGTCCGCTCCGGTCTCGATCATCGCACTGGAAGAGTAAGTCCTGGGCTGTGCAGAGACTGCACAAAGTTTTGTTTGTGCAGCTCTCTGCAGATGCGATCACACCCCTGCACAGCGATTACCCCCACCCCTGTAGGCGGCGACTACCTGATCGCAGCAGTGCAAAAATCGCCTGCTAGCGATCAGGTCTGAATTAGGCCTATAGTTATGTATATAACAATAAAAACATAGTGTGTATATATATAAATATATATATATATATAACACTATAAAAACATACACCACAATATACATTAAATACGTAGTTTTTTACGGGCAAAAAACAAAATGTCTAAAAAAAAAAGTAATCCAGTAATAAAAAATCCAGTAATAAAAAAAATAGCGCTGGACCTATATAGCAGTCTCTACCCTTCCCTCCTTCCTCCCTCCCCCCCCCCCCTTCCCTCCCCCTCTGCTGGACCTATATAGCAGTCTCTATCCTCCCCTAAACCCATATAGCAGTCTCTACCCTTCCCTCCTTCCTTCCTTCCTCCCTCCCTCCCTCCCTCCCTGCTGGACCTATATAGCAGTCTCTACCCTTCCCTCCTTCCTCCCTCTCCCCCCCCCCCCCCCTCTGCTGGACCTATATAGCAGTCTCTATCCTCCCCTAAACCCATATAGCAGTCCCTCCCCTCCCCTGAACCTATATAGCAGCTTTTAAAGTTGAGCATTTATTCCTTTACCTTTTTTCACAGTGGCAGATCCGGGGCCTGCTGCCTGATCCCCGCTGCCCGCTGTGCCGCACGGAGTCCCTGCTGCTACTGCCTGCTGCCTGCTCCTGCCGTGGCCCCGCCCCCAGTGCCGCCCAGCGCCTGACCTCACAGTGGAAATCCCGGTCAGCAGACCCAGTGACGTGACCGGGATTTCCTCTGCGGCGCCGCTTCTTGGAGTTAGGTAGCGCAATGACGAGCGGCTCAGCCAGTCGGCCCGCTTGTCATTGCACAGTGGTGTGGGAAAGCGGGGCCGGACAGGATCGGTTCGCGGGCCGCATCCGGCCTGCGGGCCGCACGTTGCCCACCTCTAACCTAGACAGTATCGATCTTCCGACCGGATCCAAATTTGGAAGACCTCTGGCTGTAAAGCCCATTCCTTTGCATGAATGGCGTGTTGACTGAGAAAATCCGCTTCCCAGTTTAGGACTCCCGTAATGAACACTGCAGATAAGGCTGGATGATGAAGTTCTGCCCACTTTAACGTGTGACTTACCTCCTTCATTGCATTCTGGCTGCAAGTTCCTCCCTGATGGTTGAGGTACGCTACTGCCGTTGCATTGTCTGAGCGGATTTGGACTGGTTTCACCTGAAGGATGTTTTTTGCCTAAATAAGTGCCATATATATACCCCTCCCCTTAGAATGCAAGCTCTCACGAGTAGGGCCCTCTTCCCTCATGTGCTTATACGTTTCTTACTTTAATAATCCTCAACTGCCCAGATCCCGCAGTTTTTTGGCCACCTGGAACTTATCTCTATGTTTACTGGTGTAGTTATGCTTAGTTGCCCTGTACTTGTCCTATATTGTCTTCAACTGTAAGTCACTGTTTTCCTGTTTTGATTATGTGCATATGTACTCTGTAATTGGGCGCTGCGGAACCCTTGTGGCGCCATATAAATAAAGGATAATAATAATATATGGCCCAAAGTTCCAATATATTTATTGGCAGGCAACTTTCTTCCTTGGTCCACTGCCCCTGGAAGCAACTCCTTGCTGACACTGCTCCCCAGCCATGAAGACTGGCATCCATTGTCAGAATTTCCCAATCTGATATCCAAAAGGGTCTACCTTTGTCCAGTTGAGATGTCTGTAGCCACCAGGCTAATGACCTCCTTACCTCCAGAGAAAGGACCATAGTCTGTGTTTTTATTGCCTGATGAAAACCATTCTATTTGGAAAGAATCAGACGTTGCAGAGGCCTCGAATGGAACTGAGCATACTCCACCATGTCGAATGTAGACACCATCAACCCCATCACACACATTGCGGCGTGAATGGATACCCTTTGACTGTGTAGCAGCTCCTGAATCCTTGACTGAATTTTGGATATTTTGTTCAGAGGTAGAATTACTCTCTGAAGACCTGAATCTAGCACAGCCCCCAAATGAGTCATCCATTGTGAGGGAACCAGGGATGAATTTGCCCAATTTATGAGCCAACCGTGTCTCTGTAAACAAGCTATTGACTGTTGCAGATGACACTGAAGCAATTCCTGAGACTGTGCCAGGATTAATAAGTCGTTGAGGTATGGAAAAATCCTTATCCCTGCTGACGGAGATAAGGTTCCTTTACCACCTTAATTTTGGTGAATACTCTGGGAGCTGTGGCCAGTCCAAATGGTAGTGCCTGAAACTGGAAATTATGCTGGAGGATAGCAATCCTGAGATAGCGCTGATGGGACAGTGCTATAGGAACATGTAGGCAAGCATCCTGGTTATTCAGGGATACCATAAAATCCTCCGGCTCCATGGCCAAAATAATGGAACGTAAAGTCCCCATATGAAACCGAGGCACCCAATTGTACTTGTTCAGCACTTTGAGATTGACTATGGGCCGGAACGACCCATTTGGCTTCTGAACTAGAAACAGGTTGGAATAAAAACCTTGTCCGTTTTGTGCAGGAGGAACTGGAATGATCACTTTTGACTGAACTTCTGAACTGCCTCATGCAAAGCCCTGGCCTTCGTTTCCACTGAAGACGGGCTGGTACAAAAAAAACCTTTGAGGAGGGTGTTTCTTGAAAGCAAATGTATAACCGTGAGATACCACTTCTTGCACCCAGGCATCTGTGGTAGATTGCTGCCAGATCTGTGCAAACTGAAGAAGTTGGCCTCCCACCCTGGGGTCCCCCAGGTGGAGGCCCGCACCATCAGACTGATAGCTTATATTCTGATTTTGAAGCCGGACCTCTGGTAGCCCAATGCTTTTTAGTCTTACCAGACTTGTCAGATTGAGACTGTTTTCCATAACCCTTTCCTTTTGCTTTTCCTTGAGTCCAAAAGGGCCAAAAAGCTGGAAATCTAGGATTGGATTTGTGTGTGGAAGGAAACTTCACTTTCTTGGAATCTGCTTCTGACTCCAAAATACTTTTCTTTTTTTCCAAATATATTTTATTGAGGCAAAGCATACACCATAATACAAAGACATAGCCGCAGTTGTATGATACAGAAAATGCAAGGAGATATACATTGAGCGGTAACTGCACAGTTTCAAATGGTTACTCAAATTTTCCATTTTTTAACTTAAAATATTTATCTTAGAAGGGCGACCAGTCTATAGCATGGTGAAATGGAGGAAAAGAAGAGAAAGTATTTCTATGAACTTATAACCGGTCCAACACAAAAGTAGAATTTTAGCTATATAAACGCGTCCAACAACGTGGAGGACGCATAATATAAACAATAAACATATAAAAACAGAGAAAACGATTCTTATAATATCCACCAAGGTGAGAGATGCCATCCACCCATCCATGGAGAGACTGTCCGAGCGAAAGCAGTTACCTATACATCAGAGATACAAGAATATGTAGATGGAGAACAAGGGAAGATGAAGAAGAAATAGGTAGGTATGTTAGCGAACGAAAAGAAGGAATAGTTGGCAGTTAAGAGTTATGTAAGGATGACGGGGGTCTGTGGTCTAGGAGACGGTGACAGTACCATGTGGTACAATGGAAACTTTGTTTGATAGCTAGTTAACATTGAAATAGCGCTGGAGTCAAAACCTCCTTGTTAAGGGATGTTTCCAGCCAGTCCATTGTAAAAAGAAAGAGTAGTCTGGAGGTCGCCATGTGTAAGGTAGGGGGGGAATCATATATCCATTGTTGAAGGACGGCTTTCCTCCCTACGGCTGAGAGCAGCATCACTAGTTTTCTCTTACGTCCTAGAGGATGCTGGGGACTCCAAAAGGACCATGGGGTATAGACGGGATCCGCAGGAGCTTGGGCACACTAAAAAGACTTAATCTGGGTGTGAACTGGCTCCTCCCTCTCTGCCTCTCCTCCAGACCTCAGTTAGACTTTGTGCCGAGGAGTGACTGGACACACACTAGGGGAGCTCTCCTGAGTTTCTCTAGAAAAGACTTTCTGTTAGGTTTTTTATTTTCAGGGAGACCTGCTGGCTACAGGCTCCCTGCTTCGTGGGAGTGAGGGGAGAGAAGCAGACCTACTTCTACTTAGTTAAGGGCTCTGCTTCTCGGCTACTGGACACCATTAGCTCCAGAGGGTTCGATCACTTGGTGCGCCTAGATGCTTGTTCCCGGAGCCACGCCGTCACCCCCCTCACAGAAGCCAGAAGAAAGAAGTCGGGTAAGTATGAGAAGAACAGAAGGCTTCAGGACGGCAGAAGACTTCAGTAACGGAAGGTACAGCACATCGGTAACGCTGCGCTCCATGCTCCCACACACATCACCAACGGTATTCACAGGGTGCAGGGCGCTGGGGGGGGCGCCCTGGGCAGCATGTTACTGGAGTTCGGGGCCGGCAGAAAGTTTTTCGGTGCCTCGGCACCGTTTCTAAAACCCCCGCCGGCATCTTTTCATTTTCAAATTTGGCGGGCCGAAGCACGCCGGGAGGGGGCGGAGCTCCGTCCCGCGGCTCACAGGCGCTATCTTCTCCTTCAACATGCGGCTGAAGGAGACGCTGCCGGGACCTCCACAGCTCCTTTCACAAGTAACGGGGAGATATTCAGATAGGGGGGGGGGGGCGCAGTGTGGTGCTTCTTATCATTATAAAGCAGCGCTGGGTACATATATCTTTTCTTGGGATATATGGGCGCTGGCGGTGTGAGCTGGCATACTCCCTCTGTGTCCTCTATCTGGGCTTCATTGTGGGCCTGTCACCTACGTGTCGGCATGTCTGAGGCTGAATGTTATTCACCAGAGGAGGTTATTGGGGGAGCGGATGCGGGGCTAGATTTGGGACTGTCGACGCAGCCGACACCTAATTTACTCGCATTGCTCAGTACGATAAATTCGAATGTAGCTTCTTTATCAAAGAGGTTAGATAAGTCTGAGTCACAGACGCAGGAGTGGAAAAAGTCCTTGGAAGAGGCTTTGTCTCAGGTTCAGACCCCATCCGGGTCGCAAAAGCGTCCATTTACTCAAGTGGTAGATACTGATACCGACACGGACTCTGATTCCGAGGATGATTTCACTGAGGCTGCTTTACATCCACGATTAGTTATGAGTATTCAATACATGATTGTGGCTATAAAAGATGTTTTACACATTTCTAATGAACCTGTGGTACAGGAAACAAGGATTTGCTTGTTCAAGGGAAAAAAACCTGAGGTGAAGTTTCCCCCCTCTCATGAAATGAATACTCTTTGTGAAAAGGCTTGGGAGTCGCCGGATAAGAGGTGTCAGATTCCCAAGAGGATTTACATGGCATATCCGTTCCCCTCTGATGACAGGGAAAAATGGGAGTCGTCTCCAAATGTTGACAAAGTTCTATCTCGCTTGTCTAAGAAAGTGGCACTTCCGTCTCCTGACACGGCAGCTCTCAAAGATCCGGCGGATCGCAAGCTGGAGACGTCTCGGAAGTCCATTTTCGCTAATTCGGGTGCGCTGCTCAGACCTGTTGTGGCGTCGGTATGGGTGAGTAGTGCTATTGCTAAATGGGCTGAGAATTTAGCTAATGATATGGATACCCTTGATAAAGATAATGTCCTTTTGACTCTCGGTTATATCAAGGACGCTGCAGATTACCTGAAGGATGCGGCGAGGGACGTCTGTCTCTTGGGTTCAAGAACCAATGCCATGTCGATATCAGCCAGGAGGGCGTTGTGGATCCATCAATCGGCTGATGCCGACTCCAAGAGGGCTATGGAAGCGTTACCCTTCAAAGGTACTGTCTTGTTTGGGGATGGCTTGGCTGACCTGGTCTCGACCGCGACTGCGGGTAAGTCCTCTTTTCTTCCTTATGTTCCCACACAACAGAAAAAGGCACCACATCAGCAAATGCAGTCCTTTCGTCACAATAAATACAGGCGTGGAAAAGGTTCGTCCTTCCTCGCTTCAAAAGGTAGAGGAAGGGGAAGGAAACCACCTGCAGTGTCAGGCGCCCAGGACCAAAAGTCCTCCCCTGCTTCTACCAAGTCCACTGCATGACGCTAGGGCTTCCCTGGGGGAGTGCGGACCGGTGGGGGGCCATCTACAAATATTCAGTCAGGTCTGGATTCAATCAGACCTGGATCCTTGGGTCCTAGAGAGTGTGTCTCAGGGATACAAACTGGAGTTTCGGGAGATACCCCCTCACCGGTTCTTCATTTCGGCATTACCAGTAGCTCTTCCGGACAGGGAGGTGGTGCTGGCAGCGATACAAAATTTGTGTCTACAGAGGGTCATTGTTCCCGTTCCCTCGTCCCAACGGGGGGAGGGGTTCTACTCGAGCCTCTTTGTTGTGCCGAAACCGGACGGTTCGGTCAGACCAATTCTAAATCTAAAATCCCTCAATCCATACTTGAAAGTTTTCAAGTTCAAGATGGAATCTCTTCAAGTGGTAATTGCCAGCCTGGAAGGGGGGGATTTTATGGCGTCAGTTGACATAAAGAATGCCTACTTACATGTCCCGATATATCCTTCGCATCAGGCTTTCCTCAGGTTTGCGATACAGGATTCTCATTACCAATTTCAGACGTTGCCATTTGGGCTTTCCACGGCTCCGAGGATTTTCACCAAAGTCATGGCGGAAATGATGGTTCTCCTTCGCAAACAAGGGGTTACAGTTATCCCGTACTTGGACGATCTCCTGATAAAGGCGAGGTCCAAGGAACGGTTGCTGAGAAGTGTAGATTTGTCACTGTCGGTTCTGCGACAGCACGGTTGGGTACTCAATTTAACAAAATCTCAGTTGATTCCGACCACTGGGCTGCCTTTTCTGGGCATGATTCTGGACACGGATTTACAGAAAGTATTTCCTCCAGAAGAAAAGGCTCTGGAACTGCAGACGATGGTCAGGGAACTTCTGAGGCCGACGAGTGTGTCAATCCATCACTGTACTCGGGTTCTGGGGAAAATGGTTGCGGTGTACGAGGCCATTCCATTTGGCAGGTTTCATGCCCGGGTGTTTCAGTGGGACCTGCTGAGCAAATGGTCCGGGTCTCACCTGCACATGCACCGGAAGATAAGTCTATCTCCCAGAGCCAGAATTTCTCTCCTGTGGTGGCTACAAAGTCATCACCTCCTGGCGGGACGCCAGTTCGGTATCCAGGATTGGGTACCTCTGACAACAGATGCAAATCTCCGGGGCTGGGGCGCAGTCACCCAAGGAAGAAACTTCCAGGGGAAATGGTCGCTCCAGGAAGCCTGTCTCCACATAAATGTTCTCGAGTTAAGAGCCATTTACAACGGCCTGCTGTAAGCAAGAAGCCTTTTTCAGGGTCGACCTGTCCTGGTACAGTCAGACAACATCACAGCGGTGGCACATATAAACCGTCAAGGCAGAACAAGGAGCAGGGCGCCCTGTCAGCAGTCTTCCTACCGGGAGTGGACAACTGGGAAGCAGATTTCCTCAGCAGACACGATCTCCATCCGGGAGAGTGGGCTCTTCACCAAGAGGTATTTGCAGAGGTGACAAAACGTTGGGGAATTCCGTTGATCGACATGATGGCATCTCTTCTCAACAAGAAGCTCCCGAGGTATTGTTCCAGGTCAAGGGACCCCCAAGCCAGTGCAGTGGACACCCTGGTGTCTCCGTGGGTGTTCCAGTCGGTGTATGTGTTCCCTCCACTTCCTCTCATTCCAAAGGTACTGGGGATCATTCGACGAGCAAGGGTTCAGGCGATTCTCGTCGTTCCAGATTGGCCAAGAAGGGCCTGGTACCCGGACCTTCAGGAATTACTGGTGGAAGATCCTTGGCCGCTTCCTCTAAGAGAGGACCTGTTGTTGCAGGAGCCATGCGTGTTTCCAGACTTACCGCGGCTGCGTTTGACGGCATGGAGGTTGAGCGCCAGATCTTAGCTCGTAAGGGTATTCCCAGGGAGGTCATTCCTACTCTCATTAAGGCTAGGAAGGAGGTTACGGCGAAACATTATCACCGTATTTGGAGAAAGTATGTTTCCTGGTGTGAGTCTAAAATGGCTCCTGCGGAAGATTTTCACTTGGGTCGCTTTCTCCACTTTTTACAGGCAGGAGTAGATGCAGGCCTGAAATTAGGTTCCATCAAAGTGCAGATTTCGGCTTTGTCTATTTTCTTTCAAAAAGAATTAGCTGTCCTCCCAGAGGTTCAGACTTTTGTGAAAGGAGTAATGCATATCAATCCTCCGTTTGTGCCTCCTGTAGCTCCATGGGATCTTGATGTGGTCTTACGGTTTCTCATGTCTTCCTGGTTTGAACCTTTGCGTAAGGTTGAGTTGAAATTTCTCACTTGGAAGGTAGTTATGCTATTGGCGCTGGCATCTGCCAGGCGGGTGTCAGAGTTGGCGGCCTTATCTCATAAGAGCCCGTACTTGATTTTTCATTCGGATAGGGCGGAATTGAGGACTCGCCAACAATTTCTGCCGAAGGTGGTTTCTTCATTGCACATTAACCAACCTATTGTGGTCCCGGTGGCTACGGAAGCTGTGGCGATTCCAAAATCTCTGGATGTTGTACGAGCGTTAAAGATCTACGTCACTAGGACAGCTGTTACCAGGAAAACTGAGGCGCTGTTTGTCTTGTATGCTTCAAACAAAATTGGTCATCCTGCTTCAAAACAGACTATTGCACGCTGGATTTGTAGTATGATTCAGCAGGCTCATTCTTCGGCCGGACTACCGGTGCCAAAGTCAGTAAAAGCCCATTCTACCAGGAAAGTGGGCTCATCTTCGGCGTTACAGCTTTGCCGAGCAGCTACTTGGTCGGGTTCAAACACTTTTGCTAAGTTCTATAAGTTTGATACCCTGGCCGATGAGGACCTTGCGTTTGCTCAGTCGGTGCTGCAGAGTCGTCAGCACTCTCCCGCCCATTCTGGAGCTTTGGTATAAACCCCATGGTCCTTTTGGAGTCCCCAGCATCCTCTAGGATGTAAGAGAAAATAGGATTTTGGTACTTACCGGTAAATCCTTTTCTCCTAGTCCGTAGAGGATGCTGGGCGCCCATCCCAGTGCGGACTATTACTTGCAGTGTTTTCTTGCTGGTTGAATTTGTTTATACATGGGATGTGTATTTCTTCTTTCAGCTTGTTGCTGTTGTTGATTCATACTGTTATCTGGTTTAAAGTTACTCAGGTTTGTTAAAGTCGAAAAATATTGTAATGCATATGCCTTGTACTAACCCCATGCACATGCCCGCTGCGCGTGCACTCGCTCTGCCGTGCATGCGCATATCCGCAAGTTGCGTAACGGAGCTTTTCACGGCCATGCGCCTTAGCGCGTGGTATGCGCATTTACGGTAGAGTTTGTGAGCGCATAGCGGGTTATTAGAACATTACATATTTAACACAAATAGTGTACATTGTAGATATAGTTCCACTAGACCATGTCAGCGAGTATTAATAGTTTAAACAGTTCCTGGACAGAGAGATTCGCCTTTGCATGATAGGAAGGGTCACATAAAGGTTGGAAGGTGATGTCTAGTATCCAGCTGTAGGGTATTTTGAGGGTAGCATTCCGGTGTTAGTTATAGAAAGATCGCTTGTTCCTGCGTATAGTTATGTACAAAAGTAGAATATGAACATTAACTGTATTTACTGTATTTTATGAATGCGGCGGGAATCCAGAGGATACCACCCACAAGAGCAGTTGGGGAAAGACATTGCCCACCTATTCAAATCCACCTATGACCTTTTCTGTAATGTAGAGACATATCCCTGTGTCCAATGGACAATGAGATTACAGTGACCATTGTATTGTGTATGCATGTTGTGTATAAAAAGACCGTTGTTGCCTGGCCGGTCAGAAGACTCTGAATGCTATCTGTATGACCAGCGGAGGACCGACTCGGGTTGCGCTTGCGAACATTCTCACGTATGTACATTCTCTGTGGCCATTATTCTGTTTAGATTTACTTGTTAGCCTGTAGTGTATGATTTGTATTGTTTTTACCTTTTGGAATTAATCCACTGAGGCCTTAGAACCCTGTGGTTGCAACTACAAATCAGTGTTGTGTTTTCACTTTCCTGCCTGGGCTTTAAAGTAGATTAATCTGTATAAGGTGTATAAGCATTGATAAGGTGTACTCACTGCGGGTACTTTGTATCGCCAGCGCTACTTAATGTTTACAGGTATTACATCATCACAGTACTTTGCTGTTAAGGGTTTAAAGTATAAGCGTATAATTACATTGTATCATTAACAAGGTTTAAAGGTTATCCATTGTGTGTGTGCACGCTGAGCGTACTCTGTACACTCAGTGCGGCGTGTGTACGCCAAGTACGTACCACTGTGGGACTCTGTACGCAAATAGCGTACAAAGTGCGTGGCACGTGTATTAAGTCTAGCAGCCATAGCGGCTCAACGGTAAAAGTGTATTTAGAGGTATAGCTTTGCAGTCTAAGATAATATCGACATTATCAATTAGGAGCTCGTCCGGTTCCTTCTCATACCCGCAGCCTAGCAGAGTTTTCGCAGACTTTATCTATCCGCAAAGGGCGGAAGGGTATCCCCTGTAAACCTTCTCTTGGTCGGGGGATACAATAAGTGCTGATTAGATAAGCGTCTGCCCTGCACGGTTTGAAGGGATGCTGGAGGGATCCGTAAGGTAAGAACGCAAAAGCTATTTTTAAAATCTGTAAATTTCTGTTTTGGCGCCAAATGCGCACGCAACACACGCACACACCGGTATTTTGTACTTTGCATATCTGCTCACACTATTGCCATAATTACTGATTACTAGATTCATTTTGACCTGTACTGAGAAAATTTGTTGCTATTTAGTCAAAATATAGTGTTAATATTTATAGAAGTAAGTGTAAGACGCACACTCAGCCTGGCCTAGTTGTAAAGGTTTATACAGTAGAAACTGTGTGTGTGTTAAGTAAGTGATTATAGTTAAATATCGCTTACATTTATAGAAGTGTGGGATTTGTAGTACTGCGGACATACGGCCTTTGTACACATGTCTCGGACAACGTTCAGCACTGCGTACGCAACATAAAGGCCTACGCAACGTGCGTACAGGTACGCCCACTGAATACAAATCACACAATAGCATTGTTTCAGTTTAGGCGATACGGTAGCCACGCGATAATAGCACAAATTTGTTCAGTTTCCAATATTTAGTTTAAAAGAACCTTCTCTTACTGTGTCACCTCTGGGACTAAGGCTGTTTATCTGAATGAAAGTAAATTTTCTGTACAGAAAAACCAAAGTGTATATGAGTGAACGAGCGTGAGTGTGCAAACAATAAAGGTTTTGTGGACCCAGGGAATTCGGGATCTCGTAGGAGACCACATCAGGTGAGTGGACACTTGGTGGCGTGGGAGTGGCTTTCTCACGTTAACATTGATTAGAGTAAAAAGGAGCAATTAGTATAACAGCAGACCAAGAGGTCAGCGAAGTCAGAAAACCGCTGGCAAAGTCAAGCGAAGCTCTGAATACCGTGGCCTAAAAGGTCAGCGGTGAGTTGTATAAAGAGCGCAGCCCCGGGAGTTGGCGTAGTACCCATATAGGCCTGTTCTGAAAAGCTCCGGCTGAGGTTTCGCAGCCTGAAAAAATTATTCCATTGGTCGTACAGCGGATAAGTAGCAGTTACTTATATGCCATGCGATTGTACCGCGCGTTAGTGTGTGCAATATTTAGTTCTACGTGATACCCTTTACATTTGCGTAAAATCGCGGGATCATAGACGCTTATTGTAGCACACGCAACGTGATTTGTGTAACAGTTTTTTATTTTAAGGGAGTTTAAGGGAGTTTCGCTGGTCACTCAGGAAAACTCCAATGACCAATATTTACTGGGAAGGGTAAGTCACTCCCACACACTCTCAGTAAATAGAGGTTACACAGGGCCCTAGATTGGGTACGACCGGCGCTGACGACAGTGTTTAGGTGTATTGGCCAACGTGGGCGTGAGTGGGTGAGAGCGCTCGAAGAACTTTCACCGTTGCCTTACCACTGAGTATTTTGGTTTTTTGTAGGAATTAGTTGAGAAGGCAATACCTGCAAAAAATGGGGGCCAGTTGCTCAAGTAAGGGACGATCAACCAGGGTTCAGGTTGATATTTCGCGGCCCAAAGGGTCGGCGAGGTACATAATGTGTGAGAAATATGGATCACACGCAGAGGTTTTATGCAATGAATGGGAACGTATGACTGCGGAAGATAGGGAACCATTCCCTAAGGTAAGCAGTTTTAGTCCAGAGGTGTTGCAAAATTTAAGGAGAAGGATATGTCTAATAAAATCCAGAAAACAAAGGATTAGACATACAGATTGTTTACATTTATGGCAATAGGAGGGTGATATGCAAAGGGGATTAGCGCAAACAGCTGGTTCCAACCCTAGCAGGAAACTGATAGCAACTGCACTACCACCACCGTATATTACAGGGGAGAAAGTGGCTACAGAGAATGGCATACTAATATATGATAAGAGTGAACTTGATAAATGTATTAATGCTAAACCGTGCAAGTTGTATCCCATCTTAAACTTCCCTCAGGACTGCGACCAAGAAGATGAGCCCAGCACGATATCGGCACTCTCTCTGGCAGCCACCATACAAGACACACAAGTGGGCACGGCCCAACCAGTAAGAGTAGTAGCAAAGGCCCCTAGCGGAGGGACAGGTGAGGTCATGTCCACAGGTAAGTACGGTACAGTACATTATGCAGAGACAATTGCACCTCACATTGTAGAAGCAACCCAGAATGATGTAATTGAACTAAATCCTGTCAGGGTGATCGCAGTCCCCAATGGGAAGACTGACGCTCAGGGAATCACTCCCATCAGGAACATTGCTATGCATTGTCCCTGGTCCTGGACAGAATTGAGGACAATTATGTCTGAGTTTCCCGATCCCAGAAAAGATCTAGCCGCATGTCAGAGGTTTATTAGAGAACTAGGTAACGCCACCGAACCCACAAACAAAGATTGGCGGACAGTGCTACGGGAATGTTTGCCCTCCAATATTGACCCTGTGAAATTCATTGCTGATTGTAAATTAGACGCAGAGGTACCTCTCACTGATGAATACACTCAGGAGAATGTACGACAGATCAATCTGCAATTAGGAGTATATTTCCCAACTGTTGTCAAGTGGAATAAAATCTTCTCCATTAGACAAAAAGAAGGTGAATCTGCTTCTGAATATTTCCATCGAGCACTGCAGGAAATGGCTAGATACACTGGGGTCGAGGATATTAAGGAAAATGTACATCATAGAGAGGTAGCTGTGTCCATATTAATGGACGGTTTAAAAGAAACGTTGAGAACAAGGGTACAAACCACTCAACCTAACTGGAGAGGTATCTCGGTGGCTGCATTAAGAGAGTCCGCTATTGAGCATGATCGGAACATCATTAGGCACAGGGAGTCACAGGGGGAAAAGCTGATGACAGTAAGTATAAAAGCCCTGACAACGAAGCCACATCAGCCTAAACCCCAGACCCCTGATGGTAAGTCGTATGTGGTAAAATGTTATAAATGTCAGAGGGAAGGACATTACGCATGGAACTGTAATTTTAAAGACCCACATAAGGTATATCGACCCCCTAGACCAGAACATGACTCACAGTATGACACACGTAATTGGGATCGGGGACCGCATAGGAGGAATTAAGAGCCACATGCAGGGGAAACAAGGAGGTACCCACCTAGGAAGGACTGGCAGACCTCTGGAAATTCTCAGCTACCCCCCTCACATATTGTAGCTGCCAGCACGCTGCGGGAGGGTCACAACATACAATAGGGGTTAGGCCACACCTGTAGTTTGCAGCCAGTAAAGTTGATTGCTAGCCTTGGAAATGAACCCGAGGTTACAGTTGATGTAGCTGGTAGATCACTACCTTTCCTTGTAGATACAGGGGTGGCCAGGTCAGTGTTAAATTCAACGGTAGGTATGAAAACAACGGGTAAAACAATTTCAGCAATGGGGGTAACAGGAGTAGTGCAACACTATCCCTTAAGTAGACCAGCAGAGATTACGATAGGGCCTTTGCAGACCAAGCACTCCTTTTTGCTAGCTGCATCGGCTCCGACTAATCTATTTGGGAGAGATTTATTGTGTAAGATGAGGTGTGTCATATATTGTACTCCTGAGGGTGTCTTCTTAGATATACCCGAGAATCACGTTCAGGAAGTGCAGGATATGTTAGACACCCCACAAAGGTTAATATCACACTCTGCTGTTATAGGCAGGTGTCCATCCAAGGTAGAGGAAATTATCTCCCAGATACCGGAATCCCTCTGGACCAAAGATGGACAAGTCACTGGATTGATGGCAAACGTAGCTCCTGTAGTAGTGCAAGTAAAAGATGGTAGGATAGCTCCAAAAATCCCACAGTATCCTCTGAAGCCAGAGGTGGAATTAGGAGTGTACCCAGTCATAGAGCGCTTGCTACAACGGGGCATCCTAGTTAGGACGTCCAGCACTGCCAATAGTCCCATCTTCCCTGTGAAAAAGAGTGGGGGGAGGGGTTACAGGCTAGTGCAGGATCTAAGGGGGATAAACAAGATAGTTGAGAGCCAATTCCCCGTAGTGCCAAATCCAGCTGTCATCCTCATGCAAATTCCCCCTACTGCAAAGTTTTTCACTGTCATTGACCTCTGTTCTGCTTTCTTTTCGGTCCCTCTGCACCCTGACAGCCAATACTTGTTTGCATTTACATACAGAGGAGTACAGTACACCTGGACTCGCTTACCCCAAGGCTTCATTGACAGCCCAAGTATTTTCTCCCAGGCTTTGCATGGTTGTTTACAATCCTTTCAACCTGAGAGCGGATCAGTATTAATACAGTATGTAGATGACTTACTGCTGTGTTCTGATTCACTCGAATCGTCCTTGAAAGACACGAGACAGCTTCTGTTTCACCTTTCTAATACGGGACACAAGGTTTCAAAGGATAAGTTGCAGTTGTGCCAGACCAAGGTGAAATATTTGGGACATTGCTTGACATAAGGACTGAGACACCTCACCGCTGATAGAATACAGGCGATTCGCGACATGACTCTGCCACAAACTCAGCAACAGATCCGCACTTTCCTAGGAATGTGTGGGTACTGCCGAAACTGGATCCCAGGGTTCTCCATACTGGCTTTACCTTTGCAAGAGATGGTCTCTTCAAACAAACCAGATCGGATCTCTCACACAGATGAGTCCGAACTGGCATTTGAGAGACTCAAACAGTGCCTATCGCAGGCACCTGCATTAGGTATGCCAGATTATGTGAAACCCTTTGAATTGTACGGCACAGAGAGTGCTGGGTGTGCGGCAGGTGTCCTAACCCAGAAACATGGTGATGCCAGCAGGCCGGTAGCTTACTACAGTGCACAGTTGGACACCGTAGCACGGTCTCTTCCCACATGCTTGCGAAGTGTTGCAGCGATAGCATTGCTAGTGAGTAAAAGTGAAGATGTAGTGTTGGGACACAACCTGACCATCCATACACCTCATGCAGTGTCAGCCTTACTGAACTCTGCCCAAACCAGACATGTCTCATCAGCATGGTTTACAAGGTGGGAATTAGCACTAATGGCCCCTGTAAACATCACCATAAGGAGATGCAGCGCACTAAATCCTGCTACTTATCTGCCAGGTGTGCCTGGACAGGCACAAAGGGTGGAGGATGAGAGTGATGGTGAAGGAGGATTTAGTACAGACACTGACACACATGATTGTATGGAATATCTGAACCAAACTTTCACTGCAAGACCCGACATTAGTGACAACCCACTGGAAGGCGTAGATTTTACTTTTTACACTGACGGTAGTTGCCACAGACGGATTTGGGAGACTTGTGTACTGGATACGCAGTCGTAGATGACAAAGGTATCATAGAAGCTGAACCCCTGGGTCCACCGCACTCAGCACAAGTTGTTGAGCTGGTCGCCCTAACCAGAGCGTGTGAATTGGCTAAGGGTAAGTCAGCCAATATTTATACAGATTCTAGGTATGCCTTTGGAGTAGTGCATGATTTCGGGGCCCTATGGCGCCTCAGAAATTTCATGACGGCAGCTGGCACACCTGTAGCGCCTGCATCCCATATAAAAAGGCTTCTAACAGTGATACAGGAACATGACAGAGTGGCTGTTATCAAGTGCAAAGCACACACTTACAGTCAAGACCCAGTGTCACTTGGTAACAGCCGGGCAGACGAAGCTGCTAAATCAGCAGCCAGCACCCCCATACAGACAGACATCACACAACTGATGGTATTCAATACCATCAACACACAAAAATTAAGTGAAATGCAAAATTTGTGTTCCCCACAGGAAAAGGCAGTCAGTCAAAAGGATATGGCCAGGAGTCCTCAGGACTCTGGACAGGTGGACAGGGTAAGCCAGTAGCCCCCAGAGCATATCTTCCAAGCTTAGGTGAGGCGGCACATGGTCTGACTCATCTGGGCAAAGAGGGTATGTGTAAGCTGGTGAGAGCCTACTGGTGTGCGCCAGGATTCTCTTCTCATGCGGGTAAGAGAGCAATGACATGTCTTACCTGCTTGAGGAAGAATATTGGAAAGTCAATACCAACAGAACCATCCCATATCCCGCCAACAGACGGCCCTTTTCAGGTAATACAAATTGATTTCATACAGTTGCCACCCTGCAGAAATTTAAAGTATGTGTTAGTTTGTATTGACGTGTTTTCAAATTGGGTAGAAGCATTCCCCGCTGCCACAAATACTGCTACGTTCACTGCAAAGAAGATTGTGCAGGATTTTGTGTGCAGATATGGTATCCCTAGGATAATTGAAAGTGATAGGGGTACCCATTTTACAGGTGAAGTCTTTCAGGTTATGTGCAAACTAATGGGAATTAATAGTAAGCTGCATACTCCGTACCGCCCACAGGCGAGTGCGAAAGTGGAAAGAGTAAACAGCACTATTAAGAACAAGCTGAGCAAAGTGATGGCTGAAACTGGATTGTTGTGGCCAGAAGCTTTGCCACTTGTATTGTACAGCATCAGAACCATTCCCAGGTCCCCCCTTAACCTATCACCCTTTGAGATTCTTTTTGGTCGACAACCCCATGTAATGATTGACCCCCAGGATTATTTGAAATGCAATAATGAAGTGACTGTGAAATATTTGGTTAAGATGAGCAAACAGTTGAGGAATCAAAACAGCAATCTAAAGCTGGTGATTCCTGACCTACCAAACAGTAATTGTCATGACATTGAACCTGGGGATTATGTAATGATTCGAAATTTTCTACGCTCAGGTTGCCTTATTGACCGGTGGGAAGGACCGTACCAAGTCTTACTGACTAGCACGACAGCATTGAAGGTTGCCGAGAGAGAGACTTGGGTCCACTCGTCCCACTGTAAGAATGTCGCTGACCCAAAGAAAGCCCGTGACAAAGAGCAGAGTGTAGAGGAAATCGTATCACTGGAGTGCCTGTTCTGGGAAGGTTGAGAGGCAGGACTGTTGTCACGGCACCTGAGCACAGAGAACTACAAGACCAGAGGCGGTTGTCGCACCAAATTTCTTTTTCCTTGATATTATTTTCTCCATCTCCCATTACCCTCCTTTCCCCCCTTCCTTGCTCCTTTTTCTCTCCCCTTAGCAAGATGGACTTACCCCAAGAGACTGCATTCCGGGTTTTCCTGTTGACCCTGTTGTTGACCAGAACAGTCTATTTCGGTGAGAGTACCAGAGAGGTCGAGAAAGGATCTGGAATGGGTTCTGATGGCAAGGACGGATTTGTAGAATTCCAAGAGCAACACATTCACCGAGCAAAGGCGAGTATCAGAAAACGATCTGGTAGTCAAGAAACTAGGAGGCACTGTGAAGGGTTATTGGCTGAGGAAAATTGTATTTGTAGAAACTGTGAAAACATAGTTGAGGACGGGTGCATCCAGAGATGTCAGTCCAGCCTTAATATCAACATGGACCGTCATCCATTGAGTGACTATCACTCATTAGTGGGTAAAGGTTTTAAACCAAATAGAATGCTGGGTGTGCTCACAAGTACCTCAAGGTCAGAGCAAGTCAGGACTAGTACCGTATCCTTTAACAATAGATGAGGTACTTGAATTACGGGGTGGGAGACCGGTGGACAAGAAATTTAATATTTCTAGGCCCCCTAGTTTGAAGCTCCACCAATATCATGTGGATAGATCTTTAGTATGTTTCAACATTTCCAATCCCCGAAAGCCGGGAAATTGGGAAGTGACATGGAATAACCAAACCATGGCATTTTCACACAGAGCCGATAGAATGCCCGTAGACACTGAACTTATACGCCAAATAGCCGACGGTGGGAGGTATTTTCGGAATAGGTATACCCTAGGAAGTAGGACCATGCGGGTTGGAGAAGTATCTCCAGGGTACTGTGCGCATATCATACAGCCTGATACGTGTACTGAACAGATGAGAGAGTTAGGGATAGGATTTTTCACTTGGAAGGTTTGCAATATGGTAATGTCATATTCTGTCCCATATGTTCTCCCCGATGATGCATATTTCATATGCGGGAGGAAGGCGTATAAGTGGCTTGCCCCAAACTCAGAGGGATTGTGTTACATTGGAAGAGTGTTGCCAGAAGTTATGACCATAACCCATAATAAGATGAAAGACATTCACCGCAATGCTCAAGCTCCTTACACTCACACTCACTATGAACACATCGTTAAGAGACACCTTATAGATAGGACAGAGCACGCAGCCTCTGATTTGATCCACGAATCCACCGGGATTCAATTCCTACTCGCGTTAGATATCACCCGTACCACCAGAGGAATTATAAATTTTAGGTATATTCATGCGCTAGCGAACCTGATAGATAATATCACCGAGATGTATGATGATACCTTCAGGTATACAGGGAGGGAGTTGCAAGCTTACAAAACAGAACTGATCCAGCACAGGATGGTTCTCAATTATATCACAGTGGTGACAGGCGGGTACTGTGTCACCTTAGCAACTCAGTATGGTGTAAAGTGCTGCACGTACATCACAAACAGCACTGAGGACCCAACCGAGGTCATAGATCAAAAGATGGACGATATCTTGCAATTGAAGTGGGAGTTCCGGAGGAGACACAACCTTACCCTTACTGCTGTGAGTAATGAACTGACCGGCTGGGTCTCATGGTTGAACCCACGCAATTGGTTCTCAGGTTTAGGAGAATGGGCTCAAAATGTTATCGTGAGTGTAGGAAAGTTTCTCCTTTGTATCCTGGGAGTCGTCGTAATGATTGGTTTGATATTTAGATGTGTTCGATTTTTAACGCGGCGCAAGCGCAGTACCAAAGTGATGAGTTTGAGGAGCGGGGGCATTGTTACAACAACTGATTTAATTTATGACCCATCAATCGAGACAATGTTGTGATAAGACGTGATTCCACGGTCCGTTTCTTTCACCTGTTTCTCCTATGTTTTCCCTCAAGCAATAATACATCCATTCGGAAGAGGAGTTGATGAATTATACATCCATTCGGAAAAGACTCTTTGATGGACACTCTAAAGACTTTTATGGACACTCAAAAGACTTTGATTAACACTCACGGCAAAGATACACCCATCCGGACAAGACTTCAACCAACACCCAAGGACGATTGCACAAATGTTATGTGATTGTATTTGTGATATGTGTCTTATCTTCATCTCTACAACCTTCAGGTAGTGACACACATAGTCGACAGGTGATATAGATACATATATTAGCATTCACATGTGTTTCCCCCTCCATGTATCATCAACTAAATGTGCACCCCATTTGTTGGAACAAGAAGCCGAAAAGAGCTCGGTATTGTTTGTTGGCCCGCTTACAGACCCTTAATACGGGATGAGAAGGATTTAATGTATACTTCACAATACCTCAAAGCTTATCTAGAACATGTACGGCACGATGATACATGCCCCTCAGACATGGATTTCATACATACATGCTTTTACTCTCTCACTAGGCCATACATTTCTCGCCCACTCCTCTCCTCCTACCATCCAATTATTTTATAGATATTGTATTGTATATTTTTCTGTTTAATGTTTAGATAGTGGCAGTTATTATTGACTGCCAAAGGGTGGACTGTTAAATTCGAAAAATATTGTAATGCATATGCCTTGTACTAACCCCATGCACATGCCCGCTGCGCGTGCACTCGCTCTGCCGTGCATGCGCATATCCGCAATTTGCGTAACGGAGCTTTTCACGGCCATGCGCCTTAGCGCGTGGTATGCGCATTTACGGTAGAGTTTGTGAGCGTATAGCGGGTTATTAGAACATTACATATTTAACACAAATAGTGTACATTGTAGATATAGTTCCCCTAGACCATGTCAGCGAGTATTAATAGTTTAAACAGTTCCTGGACAGAGAGATTCGCCTTTGCATGATAGGAATGGTCAGATAAAGGTTGGAAGGTGATGTCTAGTATCCAGCTGTAGGGTATTTTGAGGGTAGCATTCCGGTGTTAGTTATAGAAAGATCGCTTGTTCCTGCGTATAGTTATGTACAAAAGTAGAATATGAACATTAACTGTATTTACTGTATTTTATGTATGCGGCGGGAATCCAGAGGATACCACCCACAAGAGCAGTTGGGGAAAGACATCGCCCACCTATTCAAATCCACCTATGACATTTTCTGTAATGTAGAGACATATCCCTGTGTCCAATGGACAATGAGATTACAGTGACCATTGTATTGTGTATACATGTTGTGTATAAAAAGACTGTTGTTGCCTGGCCGGTCAGAAGACTCTGAACGCTATCTGTATGACCAGCGGAGGACCGACTCAGGTTGCGCTTGCGAACATTCTCATGTATGTACATTCTCTGTGGCCATTATTCTGTTTAGATTTACTTGTTAGCCTGTAGTGTATGATTTGTATTGTTTTTACCTTTTGGAATTAATCCACTGAGGCCTTAGAACCCTGTGGTTGCAACTACAAATCAGTGTTGTGTTTTCACTTTCCTGCCTGGGCTTTAAAGTAGATTAATCTGTATAAGGTGTATAAGCATTGATGAGGTGTACGCACTGCGGGTACTTTGTATCGCCAGCGCTACTTAAGGTTTACAGGTATTACATCATCACAGTACTTTGCTGTTAAGGGTTTAAAGTATAAGCGTATCATTACATTGTATCATTAACAAGGTTTAAAGGTTATCCATTGTGTGTGCGCACGCTGAGCATACTCTGTACACTCAGCGCGGCGTGTGTACGCCAATAATGTACCACTGCGGGACTCTGTACGCAAATAGCGTACAAAGTGCGTGGCACGTGTATTAAGTCTAGCGGCCATAGAGGCTCAACGGTAAAAGTGTATTTAGAGGTATAGCTTTGCAGTCTAAGATAATATCGACATTATCAGGTTGTACGGTATGTTTGTGGTGTGGGCTGGTATGTTGGTAGCCCTTAGTTTAAACAAAAATCTTTTCCTCGAAATGTCCGTCTCTCCTGGGCACAGTTCCTATAACTGAGGTCTGGAGGAGGGGCATAGAGGGAGGAGCCAGTTCACACCCAGATTAAGTCTTTTTAGTGTGCCCAAGCTCCTGCGGATCCCGTCTATACCCCATGGTCCTTTTGGAGTCCCCAGCATCCTCTACGGACTAGGAGAAAAGGATTTACTGGTAAGAACCAAAATCCTATTTTTATCAGATGAGGGGATATTTGGCTGGTCTAGTAGGTGGCCAAAGAGAGCCCAGGGAGCGGTGCATTGAAAATAAATGCCAAAGCTAGAGGAACTATATGTCTGTAATTCACCCCAAAATGTCTGCATGGAAGGGCAGTGCCAGAAGCAGTGCATAATGTCGGCTACTGGCGCAGAGCATTTAATGCATTTCGCAGATTCTGAGAGGCCCATCAAGTGGCTCCGTTTTGGAGACGCGTATGCCCTATGCAGGATCTTATATGACATTTCCTGATAGATGCTTGCTGGAATAAGTTTCAAAGTAGCAAAGTTTTCCAATAACGTCTCAGGAGACATAGAAGGGATCTGAGATGACCACTTTTTGAGTTGTACAAAGTCAGAGGCAGGGGCAATGTCCGTTCGAATTCGGGTGTATATCGTCGATATGGAATAGGTGCCCGAGTGCATTAGTGTGTCTAGTGGGTTAAGAAAGTCCGATTTATCTAGATGTGAGAGAGTCGAGTGTAGGTAGTGGGAGGCTTGGAAATAATAGAATCCGTGGAGGGGGTCAATATTATATTTATCCACAGCTTCAGTGAAAGTAAGTGGTTTGTGTAGGGGGTTGAGGAGGCTGCGCACATGCCTTCCAATTGTTAAAGGGAAAGGATGCATGGCCATTTTGGAAGTCTAAATTGCCGAGAAAGGGAAGAAAAGGGGGGTGAAGATGGCGTAGGTTTAATGACTTTCTTGATCTTCTCCACGCTATAATAGTAGGGGACAGTAGAGGGCTGTCATATTGGGGCAGTTTCAGGGTGGTATTATTAGCATGTAAAATAAAGCTAAGGGATAGAGGGGTACAGAGTTGAGAGTCGAGTGATGAGTTGGTAAAAATATGGGTGTCTCTGAGCCAGTCCATGGCAAAGCGTAGAAGGCAGGCCCTATTATACTGCTCTATGTCCGGCAAATTCAATCCTCCATTCTGTACTGACTGGGATAGTTTAAAAAAGCTTATTCGAGGCCGTTTGTTGGACCATATGAATTTAGAGATGTGTGAGTTAAGAAGGGACAGGTCAGATTTCGTGAGCAAAATGGGGACCATCTGGAGGACGTATAGCAGTTTAGGAAAACAAGCCATTTTAATAAGATTACATCGACCCAGGAGGTTAAGAAGAAAGTTTTGCTAGAGGGTGAGTTCAGATTGTATTTTAGTGAGTATAGGGTGTACGTTGTAGGAATATAAAAGGGCAGGGTCTGAAGGCAATGAAACCCCTAAGTAGGTGAGGTGAGTGGGGGCCCACCGAAATGGGAAAGGGGGGTCCCACCCTAGGGTAACTTGTTTAAATATGGCCAAGGCTTCCGACTTATTGTAATTAATCGAAAAGCCTGCAAAAGAGGAGAAACATTCTATGGCCTCCAAGAGCCGAGGGACAGAGCGTTTAGGGTTCGAGGTAAAGAGGAGGATATCATCTGCAAACGCTATCATTTTTAATTCTTGAGAGCCAATTAATATACCCTTGAACTCAGTTAAATTAGTGATGTAGCATATAAAAGGTTCTAGGACTAAATTGAAAAGAAGGGGGGGGGGAGGGGGCATCCCTGTCTAGTACCCCTCTCTAGGGTAAAGGGGGTAGAGGAGATATTGTTAACCATAACTTGTGCCGTAGGGGTAGTATAGAGGGAGTTGACTAGACCACAAAATCTCCCTCCAAATTGTTGATGACGTAGGACCTGATCAAGATGAGGCCAGGCAATCTTGTCAAAGGCCTTCTCTGCATCTAGATTGATTAATATGTTATCGCTAAGCTTGTGGGATCGGGAGTAGGTGATGGCAGCCAATGCGGCTCTAATACCTTTCACCGATTGCCTATTTTTAAGGAAGCCTAGTTGGGCGGGCGATATGATGCGGCATAAACATAATTGTAGGCGGGTAGCCATGAGTTTGGTTAAAAGTTTGAAGTCCTGGTTGAGAAGGGATATAGGTCTATAGGAGCTAGGGTCCTTGCCGGGTTTTGCTATTACAATAATCTTGGCTTCATTGAACCAAAGCGGGGTTTGTTTGGTGGAAAGGATATGATTGTAGAGGGACGCAAGAGTGGGGGCCAGATCATCTCTAATCATTTTATAGAACTCTGCTCCAAAGCCATCCGGGCCGGGACTCTTATTGTTCGGCAGACTTTTTATAGTATCCATAACTTCCTCAATGGTGATTGGGCTTTCTAGGAATTCCCTCTCCTCCTGAGAGAGGACAGGTAAGTCCGCTGCTTCGAGAAAAGAACTATTGGCAGCAACATCGTCAGGGCCCTTGGAGTATAAGGAGCGATAGAAATGCATAAATTCAGTGCAAATAGATTTGGGGTCCGAGATCAGCCTGCCTGAAATATTAATGGTATTAACCCAGGTACGTGATTTGGGGCCCTTGATCAAGTTAGCCAGTAATTTACCCGATTCAGAAACATAGAATTTGACGGCAGATAAGAACCACTTGGCCCATCTAGTCTGCCCATTTTTTTTATCCTTTAGGTAATCGCAACCCTTTTTGAACCTTCATTTTTTATTGCCCCATCTGTGAAACTTATTCCGCTGGTAATCATAAGAGAGCTGAGCGCGTTCAGTAAGGAAAGTATCATACACAAGTTTAGCAGAAAGGTAGGTTTCCCTGTTAGCAGGGATATCATGTTGCTTATAGTTCCGATATGTGGAGGTTAATGTCGTACTCAGAGTCTGCAGCTGTGAGGAAATTTTTTTCTTTTTAGCGTGAGTGTATGACATAACATGTCCTCTAAGGACCGCTTTAGCAGCACCCCAGAATATCGGGGAGTCAGGAACCTGTTCGCTGTTGTCTAGGGTGTAATTGAGCCAGGATTGTTTTAGGTGGAGGAGGAAGTCGGTGGAGTGTCGTAAGTACGCAGGGAAGCTCCAGCTTGGAGTAAAGTGGAGGGGTAGAGATAGTTGGAGGCATAAAGATATAGGAGCGTGGGCAGAGATAATGATGTCAGCAATCGACGTATGAGTTACCTTAGGGAAGAGGCACGTGGAGGTAAATATGTAGTCTATGCGAGAGTGAGATGAGTGAGGATGAGAGTAGAAGGAAAAATCCTTTTGGGTCGGGTGAATGATGCGCCATGGGTCGAGTAGATCAAGTTGTGAGCAGAAAGAAGGAAGTAAGTGAAGGGTAGAAGGGGTAGCATGAGTACTTACTCGAGATCTGTCCATGGATGGGTCAAAAACCAGGTTGAAATCACCTCCAATAATCAGGTTTTAGCCTCCCCAAGTAAGAAGCGTCGACAGGAGGACTGCAAAGAAAGAGTCAGGGGAGGTATTGGGAGCATAGACATTGAGAAGAGTATACGTAACATTATCAATTAGTACATCAAGCAATATGAATCTGCCCTCAGGATCGAGAAGTTTCCTACTAACTGAGTGTTGCAAGTTGGTATGAAAAAGGATAGCCACCCCTCCGGATTTAGAATGGTAAGGGACTGAAATTCAGTTCCCTATCCAGGGGTCTCGTAGAGAATTCCTAGGGTCATCTAACCAGTGTGTTTCCTGAAGGAATACTAAATGTGGGGCCATACGTTTCAGATGTGAAACTACCTTCTTCCTTTTAACCGGATGATTAAGACCCTCTACATTCCAGGAGACTAGGCGTAGGGAAGCAGTGCTAGGATCTCCGGATGTGTGGGAGTGTGGGGAGGCAGCTGAGGCCATATTAACCTACTCCCACAGGCGGAAATGACATAATGGATATGTATAAGGTGAGAAAGGGCCCCACCCCGTCCCAGCAAGCGGGGGGAGGAAACCTCAGAAGGGGAAGGGGGCCTCGGCCCAGGTGGACATAACTAAACAAATAATAAAACATTAGTGAAAGCAACAAAAACGGTAAACAAGTGGTGAATGAACTATAAGCATACATACAGATAAACATAAATGCCTCACATATGAGACCCGAAATATAGAATCAAGACAAAAATGAATAGCAAAGCAGTAAGCAACAAACACAGTCAAGTATTCGGTAAAGCAAAGTGCAGCCTCGCTTCCCTGGGATCATCAAAGAATAACGGTTTGCCATTCTCAAAGACTCTAAGGCGTGCCGGGTAAAGCAGGGAAAACTTGACCTTGGTGTCGTAGAGGTGTTTGCATATGGGAGCAACAAGAGCAGAAAAGTCCTGGAATATGAGTAGACGGTCGTCATTATAGGATAAGGAGGCCGTTTTGCGGTAATGTTCCAAAAGCTTCATCTTATCAGTATAGTTTAAAAGTCTCATTATGACAGGGCGGGGGCGTCCAGTAGGGTTCCTCCGTTCCGAGCCAATTCTATGGGCTCTTTCAATGAGAAGTAGGGTGCCTCTGAGGTCCATAGCTAATTGTTCTGGAATGTTCGAGGAGAGGAGATCCATGAGTTTGTGGCCTTTAACCGATTCTGGGATGCCGATGACTCTCAGGTTATTACGCAGACTGCGATTTTCAAAATCATCGATCTTCTCTGAGAGGTCGGCAATTTCCGATTGATTGGATTGTATGGTTCGCTGGGCCGTCGACAGGTCATCCTCTAATGTCGATATCCTCTGTTCCGCCTCATCTAGGCGACCAGAGTGATGGCTGAGTTGGGTGAGAGTAGATTCGATGGCCTCTTTGATACCAGCTAGTTTATCATCTAAGAGGGGTCCCAGAACAGCCACCAAGTCGTTATGCTTCATTTTTGGTTGTTTGACTGGAGGCCTGGATTTGCGCGTGCGTTGAGACGTAGTCCGAGTCAGAGGAATTAACACAAGAGGTGTCGTCACGAGGTGGCAGTGGAGCCCCCGCTGAGGTCATGGATGTAGGAATTAAGAACTTTTCCATGCAGAATTGTTGAAGTAATAGTAACAAGAGTGCGCAGAGAGTGAGATCTTGGAAGGGTGTATCGGGGCTCACGTGAAGCAGCAATATGTCGGGTCATCACATAATTCTAAGGGTAACGTAGGGAGTAGCCCCTACGGGTTCTGAGTAGCATTTAGCGGAGAGGTGGGGTAGCCAATATGTAATCAGGTGGTGGCTCAGCGGTGAGAAGGAGGGTTCCTGGATTAAAGTGGCATTCGCAGATGGCGGGCTGAATAGAGATGTGCCGCAGTAGTGATCAGCAGGGTAGGCGGCTGTGACAAGAAGTAAGCGCCTCAGGGGTACAAATCAGCAATGCCAGGATGGCCTGTTGTGTAGGCGAATCTCCCATCAGCGATAAGCTCACAATAGGAGGTGTTGGGGCGGCAATGCAGCCGCGCATATGGTAAGGGCAAAAGTCAGGGTGCGGTCACATTGCAAGAGGGACCGGTCAAGGAGGGGGTAGCAGACCAGCCACAATAAATAAATCAGAGGAGGGAGTGCTGCAGGGCAGATGACGGGGTGTATATGCTCTAGCCGGAGCTAGGCCCTCGTGGTAGTGGGTGGTGGTAGCAAAGGAGATGATAACTGCGGCCTATGTTTTTGCACTGGGGGATTTTCCCCTAAGTAGGTGATGTTGTGGAGGGCTGGAGGGTTTTCAATAGGTGAGGCGCAGTGACTCACCAATGCAGCAGTGTGCCGTGCAACGGGTAGTAGGCTGCAGGCAGTCCGGTCCCTCCAGTAGGGCCTCTTGTGCAGGCCGCGCCGTCCCCCCCTGAAAGGTCCGAATGGTAGCAGCAGTCGCGGGCTGCGCCGGTCACCCCTCGAGCAGCAGCAGGGAGATATCGGGTGTGCTGCCTCGGCACTCTCCTCCAAGATCCCCAGCGGTCCGCCAGGACGTAAGCTGCAGCTTCCTGGAAGATGGCTGCCGGAACCCGTTGCCGCCTCAGGGAGACGAGAAACCTCTCCTCCAGTCAGGTCTCCCCGCAGAGTAAGACTGTCGCAAGGTCTGTGAGGTCATCTGCGGGTGGCAGCTAGGCTCTTGAGCGCTGGATAAGGTGGGAGAGTTCCGGGCGCCGGTATCACGGCGCGCCCGGAGGTCCGACGGGTCTCCACCAAACTCGAGGTCCCGGCTTGGGTAGCAGGTGCGGGCCGCAATCCGCAGGAGCCTCCACGGCGCTCCCTGATTCCGCAGCCTCGATGGTACAGTAGCTGGGGGAGCAGGAGGGAGTATGAGAGGGAAGGATGGGGTAAAGAGACGGGTCCGAGCAGGTTAGGAGGGATGAAAGATGTTAAAGAAGCAGGAGCTGCATAGAGCTGCGACTGCTCTCCTCCAGTGTCAGGCCACGCCTCTCCAAAATACTTTTCAATTATTTACCAAAAAGAATATCTCCAGTAAAAGGCAAAGACTTCAGAACCTTCTTGGATTCTGAGTCAGCTTTCCATGTACGTAGCCAAACCGCTCTGCGAGCTGCTACTGCTGAGGCTGATGCCTGAGAAGCAATTGTACCCATACCCAAAGCTGCTTCTTCCATAAAAATAGCCACCTGTTTGATATGTGCAATATGGGATTTTTGCTCTCTAGATGCCATTAAAAGATCATCCTCCAATGCATCAGCCCAGGCTGCCACTACTTTTGCCATCCAGGCTGAAGCCATGGCTGGTCTTATGATTGCCCCAGACAAAGAGAAAATTGTTTTTTGAAAATGATCTATTTTCCTATCCGTGACATCATTTAATGATGTTGAAGGCAGAGGTAATTTAAATTTTTGCACAAATCGAATGACATGCATATCTACTTTGGGAGCCACCTCCCTTTTTAAACTGTCACCAGCTGGAAGAGGATAATGGGAATTCCATTTCTTTGGAATCCTAAACTTCTTACTGGGCGTAACCCAATCCTCTTGCATAATTTCCGTCAGCTGATCTGACCCAGGAAACTCAGTCCTAACTGTTTTGGGATGTTTAAACAGAGGTGCCTTAGATTTTAACAAAGGCTCTGCTGCCTCCTCTAAGGATAGAATGGCTTTCATAGCACTAATTAGATCAGGTATGTCCACTGAGCTGTGGCTTTTCTCCTCGTCTCTGTATGCAGACGCGGAGTGTGATGAGTCCTCATCTGAAACATGTGTAGACTGTGAAGATGTTGTTTCATGTCTATGTGATTTACTTACCACTAGCCTTTCAGCCTGCTTTTGTTGAGAGGCTGTCAATACCTGTGCTGGATGTGATAAACCCCAGGTGGAATGTTGCATGTAAGGGTTAATACGGTAACCTATCCCTGGTATAGGTGCTGGCATTTTCCGCTCAGCTATACTGGATAATGTCTGTGCAAAAGTAGCCCATGGGGGTTCAACTTGAACCTGTGCCTGCCTCGGATTATTTAGGAGGCTTTGGTGAAAGCTAAAACAATTTGCCCATAATCCATTTTGAAACAGATCCTGAGAGGTTAACCCAGCTTTACAAGACAAACATGAAATGAGTGTTGGTGCTGCTGTGAAGAGTGTATCCTCCTCACCCTTGCCTCTCTTAGACATGATAAATAAATCACACACCTGTACAGTGTTACTACACAATTTGTGACTGCAATCACTTTTACATTTTGTTAAAGTGACATACAATCTGATCCCTCCCAGCTTTGCACCAGCATTGGGGATCGGAATACACAGAAGACTGACAGAATTATTGGTAAAGTCAGCAATCACACTAGCAATCAGTCACAGGTTATACATTATGTGATCATATTGCTTATTATACTAATCAACTACAGATAGATTTCAGGTATGTAGGAGAAAAATATTACTGCATTAGCTTATATAGGAGTTTAAACGTATTCAGTCACACAGCGAAAGAAATGCCAGTAATAGTTTACAGATTCATATGCATCAGGCACTTATCCAATTATTCGTACTCAAAGGTAGATAGAGACTTAGTGCTGTATCACCCTGCTCAGGAGAGTGGGCTACTGGGAGACTTCACACCGCTTCCAGGATCGATCAATACGTTAGTGAACGCTGAGTGGATCCAGACGCTATTAGTGTACACAATCGCCCCGTGAACCTACAGTGAACACAGACGCCCAAGTGAACACTGATGCACTAGCCACACAGCCGCCTATGCTGCGACTGGGTCCTTTTAGATACACAGCATCTCAGATGGAAACGGGAACTCAGTTCATGGCGGGAAACTCAGAGGAAACTGGTCATGAACCGGGGGGGAGGGGTCTCATACTAACCCTGGAGCCTATGATCTCTGAGGCCTAACGCTGGTGTACCCGAGGTGGCAGCCGCGTCAGCGACTGTTCGGTAGTCTCCATCCCGAAACAGTGCAGCTGTGTCTCGCGTTTCCCCTACTAAGTGGAACCAATGCCTTACCTTCTCCCCATGCTCCGGCCACAACCTGGTAATGTCTGCTGGACTTGCTAGTACATCCTACACAGACACCCATCGAAACAGCACTGTACACGTGGGTAAGCGTTGTCAAGACCGGGCGGGGAGTTGTTGGAGTGACTCTTTCCAAGGTACGTATAAGACAATTTTTAGAAAGATCGCTCAAAAAACATAGTAAGACTATAAAAATGAAATAAAAAAAAGCTTATGGCTGCTAAAAACCAGCAGCCCATTGACCATGGTCTGGCTCCTGCCGCACCAAACAAAAAAACTGATTTAAAAACAATTATCCTGTACCTACGGAGAGTGTTTAATAATATAGACTCAGCACTCTAAATACATTTATAACCATTTGTTAAGATATGTATCAATTGATGTATAACTAGAAAACTCCCTCAAGTAAAATGTAACTATATCCAACTATAGTTTTGGTTATAAACCTTTTTGCACTTAGAAAGAACTTTGAAATATACAGACACCACGTGTGGGCTTAAACCAGGGGTAGGCAATTATTTCAGCTTTACACTTCCAGCAAATATTCGAGGGCCACATACAAAATATCTTGTATATACAATATCTATCACAAAAATGCTGTAAGATTTTTATATTCTCCGATGTTTGTATGGCTTTCCTCCCACACCACAAAAATATACTGGGAGGTGTTGCGGAATTCATACTGTAAGCGCCAAAAGGGCGGGGACTAATATGAATGACATATATTTGTAGGAGTAAGTCCTGGGCTGCGCAGAGACTGCGTATACATACGTACGCGCAGCTCTGCGTACACATACGATCGCACACTTGCACAGGCGAATTTACAGTCCCCCTGGGGGCGGCGACTACCCGAACGCAGGACAGCAAAATAAGCAGCACAGTGATCAAGTCTGCATCAGCCCCTTAGTCAGCAGTTGCAGCAAAATGTAAATGCAGCCAACTCATCATAAGACCTGTTATAGGGCCCAAGTCAGACACGATCACTGCTGTGCATTTTCGCACAGCAGGCGATTGGGTTTGAACTGTGCATACACTGCATGTGCAGGCACGTCAGTCCGCAGCACTGGGCTGGTGCGAACAAAGCGATCGCACGGCAATTAACAGGAAGGGGACGTTTGTGGGTGGCAATTGACCGTTTTAGAGGAGTGTCCGGAAAAACGCAGGAGGGACCAGGCATTTGAAGGGAGGGTTTCTGACGTCAACTCCGGCCCCAATCATCGCACTGGAAGAGTAAGTCCTGGGCTGTGCAGAGACTGCACAAACTTCCGTTTGTGTAGCTCTCTTGCACATGCGATGGCGACTACCTGATCGCAGCAGTGCAAAAATCGCCTGCTGGCGATCAGGTCTGAATTAGGCCCATAGTTATGTATATAACTATAAAAACATAGTATATATAACTATAAAAACACACACCACAATATACATTACATTGCAAACATAGTTTTTTTTACAGGCAAAATACAAATGTCTAAAATACACAGTAATCCAGTAATTAAAATGTTTTTAAAAATAAAAACAATACTGAAAACAAACAAATAAACAGCACCCTGTGTAATGCTGTTATTCACAGCTCCTGTCTCTCACTGGGCACAGTTACTAGCTCCCTCCTCCGGACCCATATAGCAGCCTCTACCCCCCTCCCCTGGACCCATATAGCAGTCTATCCTCCCCTCTCTCCTGAACCTATATAGCAGTCCCTACCCCCCACCCCCCTCCCCATAATCTTTATAGCAGTCCCTACCCCCCTTTCCCCCCTCCCATAAACCTATATAGCAGTCCCTACCCCCCTTCCCCACCCCCTCCCCTAAACCCATATAGCAGTTTTTAACTCCCCTCCCTCCCCTGAACCTATACGGCAGCTTAAGCACTGATCCGTTTCAGTGGCTGGCTGGACAGGAAGTTTACCTGTTTTTCACAGTGGCAGACGATCCCTGCTGCCCGATGATCCGCGCTGCTGCTACTGCCCGGAGTCACTGCTGCTGTGTTCTCTGCCCGCTCGCTGCCTGCCGCTCCTGTTCACTGGCCGCCGCTCCTGCTCACTGCCTGCCCCCTGTGCCACCCAGCGCATGACAACAGAGGAAATCCCGGTCAGCTGACCCTGTGACGTGACCGGGATTTCCTCAGCGGTGCCGCGTCTGGAAGCAGTGTAGCGCAATGACAAGCGGCTCAGCCTGTCGGGCCGCTTGTCATTGCACTCTGATGGGGCACAGCGGGCCAGGCAGGATCAGTCTGCGGGCCGCATGTTGCCCACCCCTAGCTTAAACACGTGAGCTCATTGAGTATTTGGAAATTCAGATGTTAATTTGAAAGTCCAGCAAAGGTGTAAATCTGGTAACCAGTTCAAAATGGTAATATTCGTTTCAGTACTGATTTGAAGTATGTAACAGCTTGCAAACTTTTAATTCACAGTAGTGTCATCCGGTATTAGGAGGCTTTTATAGGGTAGCAAATTGGGAGCACAATTTGGAATGCACAGCTTGATGTTAATTGAAATGTATCGCTGTGAAAGGCAGTCTGTAAAAGTGTGCAATGCTTACTCCAGCCTCTATTTCTATATGGATGATCCTCGCTTCCTTACTGATTGCGGGCTTGAGGCTGAAAATCCTGCCTATCATCCTGTTGATTGCTTGTACTGGAGAGTGACCACAACGGCTGACAGCATGTCCCTGGCAGCTCCCGCTGCACCGCTGTGAGTTAAGTGGACAAAGGGCCTAATTCAGAGTTGATCCCAGCAGCAAATTTGTTAGCAGTTGGGCAAAACCATGTGCACTGCAGGGGAGGCAGATATAACATGTGCAGAGAGAGTTAGATTTGGGTGGGGTGTATTCAAACTGAAATCTAAATTGCAGTGTAAAAATAAAGCAGCCAGTATTTACCCTGCACAGAAACAAAATAACCCAGCCAAATCTAACTCTCTCTGTGAATGTTATAACTGCCCCCCCTGCAGTGCACATGGTTTTGCCCAGTTGCTAACAAACCTGCTGCTGCGATCAACTCAGAATTACCTCCAAAGACTCTGGTTCACGCTGTCTTGACTGCTACATATTGAAAGCCTCAGAGCCAACAATTGAATTTTCCTGGACAGATTCCTCTTCACCGCAGTGAGTGTAACGGGCAGCTGGCGCCCGCAATCAGTAAGGAAGCGAGGATCATCCATATAGAAATAGAGGCTGGAGTAAGCATTGCACACTTACAGACTGCCTTTCACAGCGATACATTTCAATCAACATCACGCTGTGCATTCCAAATTGTGCTCCCAATTTGCTACCCTAAAAAAGTCTCTTAAATACCGGATGACACTACTGTGAATTAAAAGTTTGCAAGCTGTTACATACTTCAAATCAGTACTGAAACGAATATTGGGGGTAATTCTGAGTCGATTGCAGCATGAACATTGGCCCTCATTCCGAGTTGTTCACTCGCTAGCCGCTTTTCGCAGCAGTGCACACGCTAAGCCGCCGCCCTCTGGGAGTGAATCTTAGCTTAGCAGAATTGTAAACGAAAGATTCGCAAAATTGCGAATAGACATTTCTTAGCAGTTTCTGAGTAGCTCGAGACTTACTCTGCCACTGCGATCTCAGTTCAGTCAGTTTCGTTCCTGGTTTGACGTCACAAACACACCCAGCGTTCGCCCAGACACTCCCCCGTTTCTCCAGCCACCCTTGCGTTTTTCCCAGAAACTGCAGCGTTTTTTCACACACTCCCATAAAACGGCCAGTTTCCGCCCAGACACACCCACTTCCTGTCAATCACACTCCTATCACCAGAACGAAGAAAAAATAAATTTTTACTTACCGGTAAATCTATTTCTTGTAGTCCGTAGTGGATGCTGGGGACTCCGTAAGGACCATGGGGAATAGACGGGCTCCACAGGAGACAGGGCACTTTAAGAAAGAATTTGGATACTGGTGTGCTCTGGCTCCTCCCTCTATGTCCCTCCTCCAGACCTCAGTTAGAGAAACTGTGCCCGGAAGAGCTGACAGTACAAGGAAAGGATTTTGGAATCCAGGGTAAGACTCATACCAGCCACACCAAATACACCGTATAACTCGTGATAAACTTACCCAGTTAACAGTATGAACGACAACAGAGCATCAGACAAACCTGATACAACCATAACATAACCCTTATGTGAGCAATAACTATATACAAGTATTGCAGAAGAAATCCGCACTTGGGACGGGCGCCCAGCATCCACTACAGACTACGAGAAATAGATTTACCGGTAAGTAAAATCTTATTTTCTCTAACGTCCTAGTGGATGCTGGGGACTCCGTAAGGACCATGGGGATTATACCAAAGCTCCCAAACGGGCGGGAGAGTGCGGATGACTCTGCAGCACCGAATGAGCAAACACAAGGTCCTCCTCAGCCAGGGTATCAAACTTGTAGCACTTTGCAAAGGTGTTTGAGCCTGACCAAGTAGCCGCTCGGCAAAGCTGTAATGCCGAGACCCCTCGGGCAGCCGCCCAAGAAGAGCCCACCCTCCTTGTGGAGTGGGCTTTTACTGATTTTGGAAACGGCAATCCAGCCGCAGAATGAGCCTGCTGGATCGTGTTACAGATCCAGCGAGCAATAGTTTGCTTTGAAACAGGAGCACCCAGCTTGTTGGATGCATACAGGATAAACAGCGACTCAGTTTTCCTGACTCTAGCCGTTCTGGCTACATAAACCTTCAAAGCCCTGACTACATCCAGTAACTCTGAATCCTCCAAGTCACGAGTAGCCACAGGCACCACAATAGGTTGGTTCATATGAAAAGATGACACCACATTTGGCAGAAATTGCGGACGAGTCTGCAATTTGGCCCTGTCCATATGGAAAACCAAATAGGGGCTTTTATGTGACAAAGCCGCCAATTCTGACACACGCCTAGCCGAAGCCAAGGCTAATAGCATGACCACCTTCCACGTGAGATATTTTAACTCCACGGTTTTAAGTGGCTCAAACCAGTGTGATTTCAGGAAATTCAACACCACGTAAAGATCCCAAGGTGCCACTGGGGGCACAAACGGGGGCTGAATATGCAGCACTCCCTTTACAGACGTCTGAACTTCAGGTAGAGAAGCTAGTTCTTTTTGAAAGAAAATGGATAGGGCCGAAATCCGGACCTTAATGGGCCCCAATTTCAGGCCCAAAGTCACTCCCGACTGTAGGAAGTGAAGGAAACGGCCCAGCTGGAATTCCTCTGTAGGGGCATTCCTGGCCTCACACCAAGCAACATATTTTCGCCGTATACGGTGATAATGTTTAGCCGTCACGTCCTTCCTAGCCTTTATTAGCGTAGGAATAACCTCATCCGGAATCCCTTTTTCTACTAGGATCCGGCGTTCAACCGCCCTGCCGTCAAACGCAGCCGCGGTAAGTCTTGGAACAGACAAGGTCCCTGCTGCAACAGATCCTGCCTTAGAGGCAGAGGCCATGGGTCCTCAGCGAGCATTTCTTGCAGCTCTGGATACCAAGTCCCTCTAGGCTAATCCGGAACAATGCGCATTGTTCTCACTCCTCTTTTCCTTACGATTCTCAGCACCTTGGGTATGAGAGGAAGAGGAGGAAACACATAAACCGACTGGAACATCCACGGTGTCACCAGTGCGTCTACAGTTATCGCCTGAGGGTCTCTTGACCTGGCGCAATACCTCTGTAGCTTTTTGTTGAGGCGGGATCCCATCATGTCCACCTGTGGCAGTTCCCACCGACCTACAATCTGCGCGAAGACTTCTTGATGAAGTCCCCACTCTCCCGGGTGGAGCTCGTGCCTGCTGAGGAAGTCTGCTTCCCAGTTGTCCACTCCCGGAATGAACACTGCTGACCGTGCTCATACGTGATTCTCCGCCCATCGAAGAATTCTGGTGGCTTCCGCCATCGCCACCCTGCTCCTTGTGCCGCCTTGGCGGTTTACATGAGCCACTGCGGTGATATTGTCTGATTGAATCAGCACCGATTGGTTGCGAAGCAGGGTCTCCGCTTGACTTAGGGCGTTGTATATGGCCCTTAGTTCCAGGATATTGATGTGAAGACAAGTCTCCTGACTTGACCACAGCCCTTGGAAACTTCTTCCCTGAGTGACTGCCCCCCACCCTCGGAGGCTTGCATCCGTGGTCACCAGGACCCAGTCCTGAATACCGAACCTGTGGCCCTCGAGAAGTTGAGTACTCTGCAGCCACCACAGAAGAGACACCCTGGCCCTTGGGGATAGGGTGATCAGCCGATGCATCTGTAGATGCGATCCGGACCACTTGTCCAACAGATCCCATTGAAAAGGTCCTCGCATGGAACCTGCCGAAGGGAATGGCCTCGTATGACGCCACCATCTTTCCCAGGACTCTCGTGCAGTGATGCACCGACACCTGTTTTGGTTTTAAGAGGTCTCTGACCAGTGTCATGAATTCCTGAGCCTTCTCCGTCGGGAGAAAAACCTTCTTCTGGTCTGTGTCCAGAATCATGCCCAGGAAGGGCAGACGTATCGTAGGAATCAGCTGCGACTTTGGAATATTCAGAATCCAGCCGTGCTGTTGTAACACTTCCCGAGAGCGTGCTACACTATTCAGCAACTGCTCTCTGGACCTCGCCTTTATGAGGAGATCGTCCAAGTATGGGATAATTGTGACTCCTTGCTTTCGCAGGAGCACCATCATTACTGCCATTACCTTGGTAAATATTCTCGGTGCCGTGGACAGACCAAACGGCAACGTCTGGAATTGGTAATGACAATCCTGTACCACAAATCTGAGGTACTCCTGATGAGGTGGATAAACGGGGACATGAAGGTAAGCATCCTTTATGTCCAGAGACACCATAAAATCCCCCTCCCTTGCGATGACCGCTCTGAGCGATTCCATCTTGAACTTGAACTTTTCAAGTATATGTTCAGGGATTTTAATTTCAATATGGGTCTGACCGAACCATCTGGTTTTGGGACTACAACATGGTCGAATAATAACCCCCTCCTTGTTAAAGGAGTGGAACCTTGACCACCACCTGTGGAAGATACAATTTGTGAATTGCAGTTAACCCTGTTTCCCTCTCGGCAGGGGATGCCGGCAGGGCCTTCAGTGAGGAGGCATCTTCTCAAAGTCGAGCTTGTATCCCTGAGACACAATATCTATTGCCCACGGATCTAACAGGGAGTGAACCCACTTGTGGCTGAACTTACGAAGGCGTGCCCCCGCCGGGCCTAGCTCCGCCTGGATTTTCGTAGAGGCCGGGGAGGACTTCTGTTCCTGGGAACAAGCTGTGTTTTGCAGCTGGTTTCCTCTGCCCCCGCCTCTGGCAAGAAAGGACGCACCTCGGACTTTCTTGTTTCTTTGTTCGAAAGGCTGCAGTTGATAATGACGTGCTTTCCTAGGCTGTGCAGGAATATAAGGCAAAATATCAGAATTACCAGCTATAGCTGTGGAGACCAGGTCCGAGAACCCTTCTCCACACAATCCTCAGCCTTCCATATGCCACTTAAATTGGCATAATCTGTCCATTGCATATTCTACAGGATACTTCAAGCAGAAATCGACATAGCTTTGCCTCTAGGACCCAGTATACTCATGTCTCTTTGGGCATGTTTTATGATATATATCTCTTAAGACAGCATCTTTAATATATATATATATATATATATATATATATACCTGTCCACGCTGCCACAGCGCTATAAACCCATGCCGACACAATCGCCGGTCTGAGTAGTGTACCAAAATGTGCACGCTATCTGCAGGATCCCTGAGGATAGTTTTTAAATCAGGGCTATCTTTTGGGCAAACGTGACACCCTGGGGGAAGATTCCCATCACATCCTGGCCCTAGTGGGGAAAGGATACTGCCTGATAATTCTTTGTGGGAAGCAGCAGTCTCTTGTCTGGAGATTCCCGCTCTTTTTCCTCATGAGAGGAGGGAAATTTACCTCCGCTTTCTTCCCCTTAAAATGTGTACCCTTGTTTCAGGGACAGATGAGTCATCAGTGATATGCAAATCATCTTTATTACAATAATCATATATTGAATACTTTTCTGCCATTTTGGCTGTAACTTTGCATTATCGTAGTCGACACTGGAGTCAAACTCCGTGTCGATATCAGTGTCTATTATTTTGGATAGTGAGCATTGTGAGACTCTGAAGGTCTCTGCGCCATAGGGACAGACCTGGGTAGATTTCCTGTCTGTTCTCTAATCTTTTGTGCAATAAATTCACCTTAGCACTTACACATATCCAAACAGGTGTCGGCGTTGTCGACGGAGACACCCTCTCACACACATATTAGCTCCATCTCCTCCTTAGGGGAGCCTTTTACCTCAGACATGTCTACACACACGTACCGACACACCACACACACAGGGGATGCTCTATTTGAAGACAGTTCCCCCACAAGGCCCTTTGGAGACACAGAGAGAGAGTATGCCAGCACACACCCCAGCGCTATATGACCCAGGAATCACACAGTAACGTAGTGTTAACCCAGTAGCTGCTGTATATTGTTTTTACACCAAATTTATGTGCCCCCCCTCTCTTTTTCACCCTCTTCTATCATGCTTCTGCAGGGGAGAGCCTGTGGAGCTTCCTCTCAGCAGAGCTGTGGAGAGAAAATGGCGCTGGTGAGTGCTGAGGAAGAAGCCCCGCCCCCTCAGCGGCGGGCTTCTGTCCCGTGATTTTGTGTAAAATAATGGCGGAGCTCATGTGTATATATACAGTGCCCAACTGTATATATGCCCACTTTGCCAAGAGGTCTCTAATTGCTGCCCAGGGCGCCCCCTGCGCCCTGCACCCTACAGTGACCGGAGTGTGTGGGTGTAATGTGGGAGCAATGGCGCACAGCTGCAGTGCTGTGCGCTACCTCATATGAAGACAGGAGTCTTCTGCCGCCGATTTTGAAGTCTTCTTGCTTCTCTCGCCGGCTTCTGCCTTCTGGCTCTGCGAGGGGGACGGCGGCTCGGCTCCGGGATCGGATGACCAAGGGTGAGTTCCTGTGTTCGATCCCTCTGGAGCTAATGGTGTCCAGTAGCCTAAGAAGCACGACCTATCCGCAGTTAGTAGGTTTGCTTCTCTCCCCTCAGTCCCACGTATCAGAGAGTCTGTTGCCAGCAGATCTCTCTGAAAATAAAAAACCTAACAAAATACTTTCTTATTAGCAAGCTCAGGAGAGCTCACTAAAGTGCACCCAGCTCTGTCCGGGCACAGATTCTAACTGAGGTCTGGAGGAGGAACATAGAGGGAGGAGCCAGTGCACACCAGTATTCCTAATTCTTTCTTAAAGTGCCCTGTCTCCTGCGGAGCCCGTCTATTCCCCATGGTCCTTACGGAGTCCCCAGCATCCACTAGGACGTTAGAGAAAACCTTGTAATGCCGTGAGTAAAATACCAAACTTCTTAGCAAATTTACTTGACGCAGCCGCAGTGCTAACTTTGCGCATGCGCAGTTAGTGGAAAATCGCACCGATGCGAAGGAAAATAACGAGCGAACAACTCGGAATGAGGGCCATTGTTAGCAGTTGGGCAAAACCATGTGCACTGCAGGGGAGGCAGATATAACATGTGCAGAGAGAGATAGATTTGGGTGTGGAGAGTTCAATCTGCAATCTAAATTGCAGTGTAAAAATAAAGCAGCCAGTATTTACCCTGCACAGAAACAAAATAACCAACCCAAATCTGACTCTCTCTGCAAATGTTGTATCTGCCCCCCCTTCCTGCAGTGCACATGGTTTTGCCCAACTGCTAAAAACTTTCCTGCAATCAGCTTGGAATTACCCCCTTTATCATTTTGAACTGATTACCAGATTTACACCTTTGCTGGACTTTCAAATTAACATCTGAATTTCCAAATACTCAATGAGCTCACATGTGTTTAAGGCAGCCCACGCGTGGTGTCTGTATATTTCAACGTTTTTTCTAAGTGCAAAAAGGTTTATAACCAAAACTATATTTGGATATAGTTACATGTTACTTGAGAGAGTTTTCAAGTTATACATCAATTGATACATATCTTAACAAATGGTTATAAATGTATTTAGAGTGCTGAGTCTATATTATTAAACACTCTCCGTAGGTACAGGATAATTGTTTTTATATTGTATGTAGAAATTTTAATCAATTGCACCATTAAAACTTTCATTGACAGCGCTTCTCTGTAGTTTTTACTTTTTGTATTATATTTGTTGAGTTTCAGCACCTCAATCTGTGACGCTGCAGTCATTGATAAGTATTTTAGGAACCATTAGTGTCTCATAGCCAGTATACTAGCACCTACTTCAATTGTTTGTTTTGAAAAAACTGATTTGCCTGAGCCAGAAGGCGGGGATATAGGGACGGGCCCGTTGCATTCTGGGAGGCTGAAAGCTTTGATCTGTTGGTGCCAATCCACTGCCGCTACCTCATAGCCCAATGTTATCCTGTGGATAACCTGTGGACCCTGCCGGAGAAACACAGGTTACTGAGAACTGCGTGAATACTGGGGATGTGGGTACACAAACAATTCGGATATATCTGATGAACTTGGTAGAGCAGATTACTAGAATTTTGCAATAGTAATGACAGAAAACAAACAGAGTTCAGAAACAATAGCAGTATGTAATATGGAAAATGGCAGAAGTTAACAAAATCCAGAAACAAACAGCAGAATGGTTGCCAGATTAATAGCAGAGTTACTTTACCCTGGCAGGTACAGAAACTCACATTAACTAAAGTCCAGAAACATCCAGATGGAAGGTAATCAGAAGACTTGCAGGAGTTCCTTAGCCTGGCAGCTCAAAAACAGCAAAATGAATGACCCAGCAATGAGGGCTGGGAACAGACAAACTAAATAGGCAACTGTCAAGTGTAGTCCTTGCAGGTAATGAAGTAATCAATTACCTGACAGCGTGGTACAGAGCAGAGTTCAAGGTGCAGCACCTATGGTGAGGACCTGTACTACAGTTATCATGACAGGAGCTCTGATGATCCATGGTGGTGGGAATCATAATGTAGGCAGCAATAACCAAGACATTGTCATCAGGTTCGGCTCTAGGCATGTTCGAATAAAGCGGCCGCGCGGAGCGCCACTATATTCGTGCCTGGAGCCAGCCTGCAGCGCTACCCGGCCTTAAACTGTTGTGTGCGCGCTGTGCAGCACCGGCGTCTGACGTCAGACGCAGGCGTAGCGCGCACACAACCATTTTGGAAGAGTCCGCCTGCGCCCTCAGCAGCACTCCCCCTCCCAGCGCCGCAGATATTGTGGGGGGCATTTATGGATCGGGCACTGTGTGGGGGCATTTATGTATTGGGCTGGGCACTGTGGGGTCATATCTGGCACTGGGGGCATATCTGCACTGTGGGGGCATTTATGTATCTGGCACTGTGGGGGCATATCTGCACTGTGGGGGCATTTATGTATCTTGAACTGTGGGGGCATTTATGTATCTGGCACTGGGGGCATTTATATATCTGGCACTGTGGGGGCATAGCTGCACTGTGGGGCATTTATGTATCTGGCACTGTGGGGGGCATTTATGTATCTGGCACTGTGGGGGCATTTATGTATCTGGCACTGGGGCATTTATGTATCTGGCACTGTGGGGGCATTTATGTATCTGGCACTGTAGGGGCATTTATGTATCTGGAACTGTGGGGACATATCTGGCACTGTGTGCCCATTTATGTATCTGGCACTGCTGGGGGGCATGTCGTGTATCTGGCACTGCTGGGGTGCATGTCATGTGTTGCTGGCACTGCTGGGGGGCATGTCACGTGTTGCTGGCACTGCTGGGGTGCATGTCATGTGTAGCTGTCACGGCTGGGGAGCATATCATGTAGTGTTCCCGCTAGGCGTCTGTGGCTAGGCAATGTGTCTCAGTGCTCTACCTGGTGCAATGTGTCTCAGTGCTCTACCTGGCGCAATGTGTCTCAGTGCTCTACCTGGCGCAATGTGTCTCAGTGCTTTACCTGGCGCAATGTGTCTCAGTGCTCTACCTGGCGCAAAGTGTATAGGAGGTTCTACCTGGTGCAATGTGTAATGCAACCTGGTGCACACTACTGTGTGGTGTAATGCAAATTGCCATTATTATGTGGCCACGCACCTTCCCCACGAAGCAACGCCCCTAAAGTTTTGCTGCGCGCCTTCGGCGCGCACTGCCCATGCTTTGGCATGTATGTAGGGGAGCACCAAGCATTACAGTATGTACATCATTTTGCCCTCCTAACTTAAAAATGTGCCCTCCCTGTGATAAGCACCCTGCCCTAAAAAGTGAACACTATCATGTGTAGCTGGCACTTCTGGGGGGGGGGGGGGGCATATTGTGTGTAGCTGGCACTGCTGGGGGGCATGTCATGTGTACTTGGCACAGCTGTGGGGCATGTCATGTGTAGCTGGCACTGCTGGGGGGCATATATCTATCTGGCACTGCACATTCTGTGTATCTGGCACTATATTGGAGACATTATGTGTATCTGACACTAAACTGGAGACATTGTGTGTAAAGGGGGGGTACTCACGGATCGATCGCTGCTTAGATTTTAAGCCTGGTCGCTCCGTGTGTACCCCCTACAGCGATAGCGATGCGCTATCGTTGGTGCTAGATTGGCCTGCCGTGCAGGCCAATCTTGCGGGTTGCTCATTTCACCCGCTGGGTGAAATGAGCGCCCCCCCCGTCTCCCCCCGCACGCTCAGCACACATTGTGCTGTGCTGAGCGGCGGGAGAGATGTGTGCTGAGCGGTTCGCTCAGCACACATCTCTCTCGCTTCGGCCAGTGAGTACTGGCCTTTAGGAACACTACTGTGGCTGTTATGTGTAAGGCTGCTAATTGTGTGAGTAGAGGGGGTGTGAAAATATATTTATTTATAGTCTGATAATATGAAGTTACGAGGCCACGCCCACATTTCCTGGAGCGCCTAGGGCAGCGGTGGCCAACCTGTGGCTCTTGAGCCTCATGCGGCTCTTTCTTTATTCAAATGTGGCTCCCGACACTCGAAGTCACGTGACCATAACAGATCCGGAAACTGCTGCACTCCAGCCAGACAGTCAGCAGCACTACGAGGACTGAGAACTGAGAGAGCCAGATACTAGAGGTGAGACACCCACTGGCAAACAGAGGACACCTAAGGGGCTGCTGCAATGGCCCAAGGTGTGTTTTAGAGGGGGGGGGGGGTGCTGTAGTGACACATGAGGGTCCTGGCAAGAGTGACACAGGAGAGTGCTGGCAGGAGTGACATACTGTATGAGTGTGCTAGCAGGAGTTACACATGAGGTGGCTGACTGAAGTGACACAGCAGGTTGCTGGCTGGAGTGACACACAGTATTATGTGATTCTGGATTTTTCAATATATTTTATGTGGCTCTCTCTTTCTCAATTATTTTATGTGGAAGTGGCTTTTTAAATGTATTTTATGTTGGATCTGGCTTTAAAATTGTATTTTATATGGATGTTTTTTTAAATGTATTTTATACCAGAGGCGTGGCCTAGCAGGCACAAGGCCACACCCCATTTTTGCATGTGCGCCTGCGGCTCAATGTCGGCTCTTTGACGTGCCTGACAAAATTTTTGGCTCTTTGTTTCTGACTTGTTGGCCACCCCTGGCCTAGGGGTTAGGGGGGGCGGGGCACTTTTACATTTTCTCGCTCAGGATGCTAGTAGGCCTGGAGCCGGCCCTGATTGTCATAACATAGCTCCACATCTCCTGCACCTACTGTACCACCTGGTCTTCATCTCCTAGAGGGAGACTTTAGAAAAATGGCAAGTATGCCTTTTAGGAAGAGTGGGGAAAACACTATCTGGCCCATATTAACTCAGGAATGCCACAGCATTTTGGTGTTCAACACAACAGCTGAACAAATGACCCATTTCCAATTTTGCCACAGATGTGTAAACCTTGTCATTCAGTTGGCAGAACATATCAATGACGGGTGTAGTATGGTATGCCAGCGGCCGGGCTCCCGGCGACCAGCATACCGGCACCGTAATCCCGACTGCCGGCATACCGACAGCGTGGCGAGCGCAAATGAGCCCCTTTCGGGCTCACTGCGCTCGCCACGCTGCGGGCACGGTGGCGCGCTACCACGCTACTTATTCTCCCTCCAGGGGGGTCGTGGACCCCCAAGAGGGAGATAAAGTGTCGGTATGCCGGCTGTTGGGATTCCGGCACCGTATACTGTGCGGGATCCCGACAGCCAGCAAACTGAAGATCACCCATCAATGGGGTAAATTTACTAAAGTGGGAGATTTTTAGAACTGGTGATGTTGCCCATAGCAACCAATCAGAGTATATCTATTATCTGCTAGAAGCAGCTAGATAAATGGTAAGTAGAATCTGATTGGTTGCCATGGGCAACATCACCAGTTTAAAAAATCTCCCACCTTAGTAAATTCACCCCAATGACTGTTAGGGAATCCAAATTTCCTAATGATTTTGTCATTGGACAAGATTTATTAGCAGCTGAATTATTACATCCTACCTGAATTTGATTAGATTGTTCCTTTCTTTTGGACCAACACAGAGATTTTAAAGTAAAGCTACCAAAATGTGCAGTGAAACCACAGCATGGATGAGTAGCTAAATATTATAAGTACAGCAAATGGCACGGTTGATGATCACTATGCAACACGTAGTTGAGAGTTTAAGTTTAGCATAAACATCTTAGTGATATTTGGTGGACCCCTTTCTTTGAAAGTAAAGCATTCATAACCAAGAACCAGAAATAACGACACTGAGACTTGAATTTTGGCAGAAAATTGCTAGCTATTTATTTGTCCCTATCCATTAGGAAACCTGTAATAAAGAAATTAATTTAATATGCCGCTCCAGCTGGCATATGGTGGCGGCCCAAAAGAACGGCTCAATTAATCTAAATTAACCTTAAATAACTAACCCTATAAATTTACTAAAACTTACCATAAACCGGTAATAGGTGACAACTCAACCCCCACAGTGACTACCCACCGCTCCTGGGTGCCCTGCCGCTGCCTTCCCGGACGGGTGGTCAAGCGGCCATAAGTCGATGGAGGTGAGTGCACCTAAACCACAACAAACTGTAAAAACACTACAGTTTTCCCTACAATACAAAACTGCCGTTCTTTTCCGCCAATAAATAGCCAACGAAAACAGCCAACAACTTAGAGCCAAAGCACCACGTGCCAAATTTTCCAACTACCAGGGCGGGAGGGTGGGAAAGCAAATCCCAAGAGACTTAAGATGGCCTCACCTTCCATATATATATCAAACCCTCCCCCTAAAGAAGGCTGTACTTTCCTCACAGCTAGGTCCACCCCTCCCCAGATGTTTAACTCTTTTCTCTCCTATGCAGTCAATGCTCTCTCCTAAACATCTTAGTGATATTTGGTGGACCCCTTTCTTTGAAAGTAAAGCATTCATAACCAAGAACCAGAAATAACGACACTGAGACTTGAATTTTGGCAGAAAATTGCTAGCTATTTATTTGTCCCTATCCATTAGGAAACCTGTAATAAAGAAATTAATTTAATATGCCGCTCCAGCTGGCATATGGTGGCGGCCCAAAAGAACGGCTCAATTAATCTAAATTAACCTTAAATAACTAACCCTATAAATTTACTAAAACTTACCATAAACCGGTAATAGGTGACAACTCAACCCCCACAGTGACTACCCACCGCTCCTGGGTGCCCTGCCGCTGCCTTCCCGGACGGGTGGTCAAGCGGCCATAAGTCGATGGAGGTGAGTGCACCTAAACCACAACAAACTGTAAAAACACTACAGTTTTCCCTACAATACAAAACTGCCGTTCTTTTCCGCCAACAGCGAAAGACTCATCCCCACAGTCTTTCGCACCGCCACCATAAACCTACCCTAACTCCTGCAAAGCGAAACCTAGATCCTACAGAAAAAACATCATCCCCTCATTGGATAGATGTACTCCATCGCGCCGGAAAAGGTGGCTGTCTCTGAACCGTATCCTCGGGTGGCGAACCACCCTCCCACCGTGGGACAGCACCCACTTTGCCACCGCTCCGTTCACCTTTTTCCGGGCCTCATCAATCTGGCGCCCATCCGCCACACCCCTCCAACACAATCTTGGCACCATCATGGAAAAAACCAACACACAATTGGTCCATGCCGCGGTCACACTTGCCAGATCCTGTATCATGGCCCACCGCAGATCCAAGGATGTCCTCTTCCCCAGGTCGTTGCCACCTAGATGGACAACCAAAACCCTAGGGACTCCATGCTTGCTGGCCTGACTCACTAACCTACTCCTCAGCTCACCCCACATCATTCCTCGCCAGCCAAGCCATCTGACACCCTGTGTTCCTAGCAATGCCTGAGACCCTTCCGAGGCCACAAACCTGGCCGCCCAGTAAATGTAAGAGTGGCCAACCACCCAAATGGGCAAATAGTCTTCGAACCATCCTGAAGGGAAAAAGAGGGGTAGAATTGATTACTAAGAGGCTTATTAATTGTTTGTACTGAAGGATCTGCCAAAAAGAAAAACTTTATATCTCGCTATTGCAGCAGTCATGGCCTAGCCGACTGCACCCTGTTCCGTTTCCAATTTAAAGCTCAATTAAAGACACAAAGGGGGAAGATCAAATAAAACAAACGAAATAAAAACAGGGAGGGGGGGGGGTATAAAATGGGAAACACATGTAATAACTCAGCTGGAGGTGAAACGTAAAGACCTGCTGAGGGACTCTGATTAGACCAAATGAGCCGAATTATAAATTAGAATTCAGTCCGTCAAGTCAGGCAAAAAATCGCTAATAACTCCAGACCCCCGCTGCCGACTCATGCCAGCAACGGCGAGTAGCTAATCCCTGAGTAGGATAAAAAAGGGGGGAACACCAACATACGCACAACACCATAAAATCACAGAACTGGACAACATAATATATTGCAATTTAAACAAAGCACCAAGCGCAAACCGACTTCTCATGTGACGGGGCGAATATATCGTCTGTAACTTGACGACTTCCATCGCCCCACCGCCTGGATTTCAGTTCTGGAGCAACCCGCCGCAGCCGCCGACGTCGCTGCGCCTATGCGAAAGGAGTGAGTACCGAAAGCAGTGGGTGGGAGGCCCAAACCCGCCAAACAACGACTCAGCATCCAACGAAACTGGTATTTCGTGACTGGCAGCCCATCATAATGCAACAGCCAAGACCCCTCCTTAACGGGTCGCACCACCACATATTGCATGGCCAGCCCCACCGGGCAAACGCTCTCCTCCAGCGCTGGAACCATTGTAACCCAGCGCCCTCTCCCCACTTGATCCGTCTTGGAGCGCCGCAATCTGCATAGCAAGGACCTCTCACCCACTACAACGTCCCCGACCAGCATGCGCGAATCTGCTTTCTTGGAAGGCGCTACCAACTCAGAAACTCGAAAGGCCCCGTGGTACGCCATTGAGAACGCCAAACTGAACAAAAGCGTCTCAAACCTGGACGACGCGACTCGCCCTACCACCTTGATGACGGCTGGCAACAACGCCGCATCGATGGGCCGCCTCCTATCCGGTGGCGACGGCGCAACTCGCGCCCACCCTTTCATTGCCTTCCGCAGAACCTCGCTTTTTGTTACGTCAGGGACGCCTCGCAGCTTGCAGAAAAATGAGATGCCTGCCAAATACCGCGATACCACTGCCCGTGACCTACCGGAGACGTAAAGCTGCCACATAAAAGAAAGCATCAGCCGATGCCTGCTCTTACCTTGATGCTGACGCCCTTGGACAAACTCCTCCCATTCACTCCAAGCTTGTCCGTAAGCCTTTAGCGTGGCCGGCGCGATTGACCGCAACGCTAGACCCTCCAGTCCGGCCCGATCACCTGCCAAACATAACCAGGACAGTGAAAACCTAGCTCTTCGGCCTCAGGTGCCAAATCCCAAAATCTCTCCCACTGTCCACGCGACAACGCGTCTGCGATTCCGTTTTCCAAACCGGGCACGTGCTGCGCCCGGAACCATAGGTTCCTACGCAAGCATGTCAAAAGCAATTGTCCGAGTACCCGCAGCACCACTAGCGATTTCGCCCTCTGGTTATTAATCGCATGCACCACGCCCAGATTATCGCACCTGAACACTATGCTGCGGTTAGCCAACCGATCGCCCCAAACTTCCAACGCTACCATAATGGGAAAAAGCTCCAGCAGCACCAGATCTCTTGTAACACCCTCGCTATGCCAGTTTCCCGGCCAAGATGCCGCACACCACGATCCCTCCAAAAAACAACCGAATCCCGAGGCACCTGCAGCATCGGTAAAAAGCTGCAAACTCTCGCTGTCAACGGCTGGCGCTTGCCATATGCTCACCCCGTTGAAATCCTCCAGGAACGAAGCCCAGACGGCCAAATCCCTTTTTAATTCAGAGGACAATCGAACGAAATGATGCGGCCTGGCACACCCCGCTGTTGCCCTTTCGAGCTTCCGGCAGAAAACCCTGCCCATCGGTATTACCCGACAAGCAAAGTTCAGCATGCCCAGCAAGGACTGCGCCTGCCGCAGCGTGACTTTACGCGAGCCGTTGAAACAGCAAATAGTTTCGCGGAGCTTTGACACTTTGTCCTGGGGCAGGCGACACTCTCCCGCCACGGTGTCAATTTCAATCCCCAAAAATGATAGGCAGGAGGCCGGACCCTCCGTTTTATCCCTGGCTACCGGGACACCGAAGTGGTAAAAAAGGGCCCGTGTGCTAAACAGCAAGTCGCTGCACCTTGTGTCATTAGCTGGCCCCGCGCACAGGAAATCATCGAGGTAATGTGCAACCCCGTGACCGCCTGACGCCGACTCCACGCACCAATGAAGAAAAGTGCTAAAGCGCTCGAAAAACGAGCATGAAACGGAACATCCCATCGGCAGACATTTGTCGATGAAATACTCCGCCCCAATCCGGAAACCCATAAAGCGAAATGAGTCCGGATGCAATGGCAGTAATCTAAAAGCTGACTCAACATCAATCTTAGCCATGAGGGCCCCGTTCCCGTAGCCGCGGACCATCTCCAGCGCCTCGTCAAATGACTGATACACCACCGAGCAATGAGCCGGTGGTATTGCGTCGTTGACCGATGCCCCTGGCGGGTAAGAAAGATGCTGAATGAGCCGAAAAGCGCCCGGAGTCTTCTTTGGTACCACCCCGACCGGGGAGATGACCAAGTCATCCACCGGGGGTGACTTAAACGGCCCCTCCATCCTGCCCAACCTGACCTCCTTCTCCACTTTCTCCCGTAACACAGTCGGCAAGGCTCGGGCAGACTGAAGGTTCCTGTGCGCGCGCAAGGACACTTCGCTTGCAACAGGCAAGCGAAAACCGAACTTAAAACCGTCTAACAAAAACTTTGCATCCCTTTTATAAGGATACAGACCCAACCATTTACCCATCGTTTCCAACTTAACTGGCGTTGGTGCTCTGCTGAGCGATCCCGCTCGCGGCCTGCTTAGGGTATGGTTGTTTCCCCCGATTGCCTTGTCGTCCCCCTTTGAAACAAGAGGAGGCTGGGTGGGTTCCACCGCACTGCTGGCAAGAGTGGCGAAAACGACACTGTTTGCCATATGAACATGTTCCGCTGTTAAAAGCGAAGCATTTCCCCCGAGGGGCAGACCGCCCGCCCATGCGAACGGCCAATCCGCCTGTCTTGGCAAATCCCCCGTCCGCGCCCGTTCCCTGCGCTGACGACCCCCCGCGACGCCCACCCGTTCCCTGTTTCTGGGTCTCCTCCTCCCGCTGGGATGCTCGGGTCACTTTGAGCCAGACCTCCACGTCTTTGAACCCAAAGTCCATGACCCGTAACCCGTCCTGCTTCTCCCGAAACTCTTGGTCATATCGCCGCCATTCCGAGCCCGAGGATGTGCGCTGCATGTCGTGCACGAGATGAAGGTACCGGATGATATTCATGTGCTCTTCCGGCCTGTCCTCCAAATAGCAAGCCGCAAACACCCAAAATCCGGCCAGCCAGTTATCAAAAGACCTGAAAGCTTCTGCCCCCATGCCCTTCGTAGCGGCCGCCGCTTTGTAATCCTTCTTCATGGCCTTAGTCAAACCGAATAAGTCCACAAAGTCACCCCTACATATCTTTTTGCGGCAGCTGTCTCGCAGCCCCCGCATAACTGCGGTGTACTCGCAGCGCACTACCCCCGGCAGATCTCGCCTCTTCTTTGCCCTACGCTCCTCTTCACTAATTCGCCTGCGCCGCTTACGCCTCTTCTGCTGTTTTGCTGCCCTTTTGGCAAGTTTCTCGGCCTCCTTCCTTGCCCTAGCAGTACTATCAGCGTCAGACGCTTGCGACGCCAAAGAAGAGGAGGAGGAGGAGGACGAAGAGCTACGCGAACTCGAGCTCGCGGTGGAAATTGATATAGACTGTACCAACTCACCGGATGCCATCGACCTCTCCGACCCGGATTCTTCGTTGTCTTCATTCCAATCATCGTCAACCACGAAGTCTGCCGAATCCCTTTCACCTCGGTCCTCTGTGGAAGACAAAACAGAAGAGGGCCCGGCCCGCGCTTGCGGCGCACGCCGGGCACCCCGTGTGGAATGCGCAGTGACCATGCGCCCCTGCCGCTCCCGGTCTGATCCTAGCTCCAGCTCCGCCGTGGCGGCCCCCAGCTCTCGGCAGGCTCGTGCCACTCGCTGCGCCGCTGATGCCTTTCGATTGCCTGACCCCCTGCGTCCCGCAGCCTGGCCGAAATCCGCCATCGCCCTAGGGGAGGCCACTGCAGCTAATGGCCCCAGAGCCTCCACCACCGTGGCCAGCGCCGACGCTATGGCCCCAGGAGGATCCCGTGCGGCGCGACCCCCGGAAATGCCGCCCGAAGGACGAAAGGTCCTTGGTTGGGCGCGAGCCCGCGCCCACCGACCGCCCGATGCGCCCTGGGGACCCTGCCCCTCATGCTCTAATCCGAAGGCAAGTGCCCCCCGGCCGGCCCAGCCGCTCTCCGTCTCCGATCCTTCCCCTTCCCTATCCAGGGAAGCAGAAGAATCCCCTGGACCTGGGGAGGACCCGCTGTCGTGCGCAGCTGCCCGTGCTGACCCATTCCCTGTCTCCCCTCCTGCCGCTGCGTCCTGCGGTAGTCACAGGGACCTGCTGCCCCCCCGCGCGCGCTCCCCCGCGTGTCACCGGACCCGCGGAGAGCGCACCCGCATGCTGCTCTCGGCCACCCTTGTATCTCCTGCTGTGCCCCCTTCTCCTAACGACCTCCCCCTGCGCCCAGCACTGCCTAACCGAGGCATACGCTGCACCCCCCTAATGGGCTCCCTCCCCCTGCCGAATTCCGGCATCTGGGGAGAAGAAGCGGGTGGCCCCTGTGATGTTGGCGCCGCTGCGCGCGCACGTGTGCGGCCAGCGGCATCCGGAGCGAGCGTGGGCGCGCGCGCACGTCAAGCGCGCGTCCCACGCCCTCCCGCCATCGGCCTCCCGCACTGATCCTCCTCTTCGGCCGCCGCGCGAGGTTCCTGCATAGGCCCCGCGCGGCGACCGCCAGCTCCCTCACTCGTCCTCTCCCCCCGCCCGGCTCGAACATTCGGCCGTGGCGAGGAAGGAGAGCCAGTGCCCGCCGCTCCTGGGCGCCCCCCGCGGTGCGCGCGCCCGCGGGCGCCCGACATGATCCCGGGCTCGGCGGCCCCCGGAGGGGACGGCCGCCGCCCGCCGATCCTCGAGCGGCCCGAGGGGACCCCTGGTCCCCCACGCCGCCCCCGACCGGCCGGAGTGCCCGGCCCAGCACCCGGCGGCGAGCCGGCCCGGGACCCGTCCGCGCTGCCCGCTGCCACGTTCGGTGAGGCCCTAGGGGACGGAGCCCCGTCCCTCATGCCGCCCACTGCCGCCTCAGGGCCCGCTCGGCCGTCCGAACCACGGTACCGAGCCGGGGCCCTTAGCACGCGCTGGGGGCGAGACATATAAGCAGACCAAACAATACCAGGAGGGAAGGAGGATAATCACAATAGTAAGGAGTTACTCTGGAGTGGGGAATCACTAAAGTGAGGATCAGTCTATGTATTAATTGCACAGCAAGAATCCCCAATAAAAGCAAAATTTGCTGGCACTGCAGCACTCACCTAAAGCAAATCCCAAGAGACTTAAGATGGCCTCACCTTCCATATATATATATCAAACCCTCCCCCTAAAGAAGGCTGTACTTTCCTCACAGCTAGGTCCACCCCTCCCCAGATGTTTAACTCTTTTCTCTCCTATGCAGTCAATGCTCTCTCCTTAAGAGCTTACTTGTATATTGGGGGTAATTCCAAGTTGATCGCAGCAGGAATTTTGTTAGCAGTTGGGCAAAACCATGTGCACTGCAGGGGAGGCAGATATAACGTGCAGAAAGAGTTAGATTTGGGTGGGCTATTTTGTTTCTGTGCAGGGTAAATACTGGCTGCTTTATTTTTACACTGCAAATTAGATTGCAGATTGAACACACCCCACCCAAATCTAACTCTCTCTGCAGATGTTATATCTGCCTCCCCTTACAGTGCACATGGTTTTGCCCAACTGCTAACAAAATTCCTGCGGCGATCAACTTGGAATTACCCCCATAATCTTTTACAAACTCATGACAGGATCTGTAAAATGCCATAGGCTGAGAAATAATCTTTTGAGGCATGCCTGAAATACAGGGGCATAACCAGAAATAGTGGTTTCTGATAATGCCAAGATATACAGTGCATCCAGAAAGTATTCATAGCGCTTCACTTAATCCACATTTTGTTATTTTATAGCCTGATTCCAAAATGGCATAAATTCATTTTTTTACCTCAAAATTCTATATACAATACCCATAATGACAACGCAAATTTTTTTTCTTCAGATTTTTGCAAATTTATTAAAAATAAAAAAGTAAGAAATTACATGTACATAAGTATTCACAGCCTTTGCCATGAAGCTCAAAATTGAGCTCAGGTGCATCCTGTTTCCACTGATCATCCTTGAGATGTTCCTACAGCTTAATTGGAGTCCACCTGTGGTAAATTCAGTTGATTGGACATGATTTGAAAAGGCACACACCTGTCTATATAAGGTCCCACACTTGACAGTGCATGTCTGAGCACAACCAATCATGAAGTCTAAGGAATTGTCTGTAGACCTCTGAGACAGGATTGTCTCGAGGCACAAATCTGGGGAAGGGTACAGAAAAATATCTGCTGCTTTGAAGGTCCCAATGAGCACAGTGGCCTCCATCATCCGTAAATGGAAGAAGTTTGGAACCACCAGGACTCTTTCTAGAGCTGGACGGCAGTCTAAACTGAACGATCGGGGGAGAAGGGTCCTAGTCAGGGAAGTGACCAATAACCCGATGGTCACTCTGTCAGAGCAACAGCATTCCTCTGTGGAGAGAGGAGAACCTTCCAGAAGGACAACCATCTCTACAGCAATCCACCAATCATGCCTGTATGGAAGCCACTCCTTAGTAAAACACACATGGCAGCCTGCTTGGAGTTTGCCAAAACGCACCTGAAGGACTCTCAGACCATGAGAAACAAAATTGTCTGGGCTGATGAAACAAGGATTGATCTCTTTAGTGTGAATGCCAGGCATCATGTTTGGAGGAAACCAGGCACCGCTCATCACCATGCAAATACCATCCGTACAGTGAAGCATGGTGGTGGCAGGTTCATGCTGTGGGGATGTTTTTCAGCAGCAGGAACTGGGAGACTAGTCAGGATAGAGGGAAAGATGAATGCAGCAATGTACAGAGACATCCTGGATGAAAACCTGCTCCATAGCGCTCTTGACCTCAGACTGGGGCGACGGTTCATCTTTCAGCAGGACAACGACCCTAAGCACACAGCCAAGATAGCAAAGGAGTGGCTTCAGGACAACTCTGTGAATGCCCAGCCAGTGCCCAGACTTGAATCTGATTGAACATCTCTGGAGAGATCTGAAAATGGCTGTGCACCAACGCTTCCCATACAACCTGATGGAGCTTGAGAGGTGCTGCAAAGAGGAATGGGTAAAAAAACTGCCCAAAGATAGGTGTGCCAAGCTTGTGGCATCATATTCAAAAAGACTTGAGGCTGTAATTGCTGCCAAAGGTGCATCAACAAAGACAAAGAATTGAGCAAGGGCTGTGAATAGTTGTGATTTCTTAGTTTTTTATTTTTAATACATTTTTTAAAATCTCAATAAAACTTTTTTCACATTGTCATTATGGGGTATTGTGTGTAGAATTTTGAGGGACAAAATTAATTTATTACATTTTGGAATAAGGCTGTAACTATTTTTAACCTCAGTCAATATATGCTTTTTTTTAATTAACTATACTTCCTGGGTGATGAGAACTGGATCATGTTCTACTTATCTCGTAAAGGGTTGTTTCTACTGTATTTTAATGGATCATGGTAGGTAAAAACCACCTATATCAGTGGTTCCCAAACTTAGGGGTCTAATTACTAATCCTTGGATGGAGATAAAGTTGACTGAGATAAAGTACCAGCCAATGAGTTCCTAGCTTACAGGCTGGGTTTAAAAAATGACAGTAAGGAGCTGGTTGGTTTTGTACTTTATCTCTGTCCACTTTATCTCCATCCAAGGCTTAGTAAATAGACTCTCTGGTCGTCAAGGCACCTTAAGGGGTACATTTACTAAGGTCTGTATTTGCTCAATTTGGCAAACACGGGAGTGTTTGGGCATTTTTTAAATCAAGGAAATTTACTAAATGACAAACACAGGAGTGTTAGCTGAAATTTATCTCCTATATCAGGCATTCCCAACCACGGTCCTCGAGGCACACCAACAGTGCAGGTTTTAGTGATATCCAGGCTTCAGCACAGATGATTTAATTAGTAGCTCAGTTATTTTGATTTAACCATCTGTGCTGCAGCTTGGATATTACTAAAACCTGCACTGTTGGTGTGCCTTGAGGAACGTGGTTGGGAATACCTGTCCTATATAATAGCCCAGAGTGACTGTGTGTATAAAGCTGGGCGTGGCTAGGAGCTCTCATTGGGTCAGCAGCATGTCTATCACACCCAGTCCACAGCTGATTGGGCGAGAAATGCCCTCCCACACAGGTTACATCCAATGGGAGGCTCTGCCCTTTGGCTGCTGTGTGTTCCCAGAGCAGGATCAACAATGGGGCTGATGGAGCTGCAGCTCCAGGTCCACACCCCAAAATAGGCCCACTGCATCTGCAGCAACATACCCTCCAACAAGTTACACATAAAAATCGGCACAAATTTGAAAAGGGGATGTGGCCAAGGGTAAAGTGACGTGGCCACGCCCCTTTTCCTGTACTTTCAATGGAAGTTTGGAGAGCCAAAAATCGTTACAGACCATAAAAAAGGTACTGTATCTCCCACAAAGGTACAGTTGGAGGGTATGCCACTGCATCTGCAGCAAGTCTCTGCTCTGTAGATAGGCTGCAGTAAAAGGACTTTTTTTCCCTATGTCCTGCTGCCAGTCTGCCTGCCCCCTCAGCATCAACAATCCCCACTTCCTAGCCGCGGCGCTGGTGGAACAAAAGCTGCTGCGGCCACCGGCATAGATGTGTATAAAAGTGGCACAGCGGAAGGCTTTCATAGCCCTCCCTGTGCTGCATACTCTCTGAGCCCTGGAGCCTCCTCTGCATGTGATGTCACAGAAGTGCCTCCCTGCCACAGCCGCGCCCAGATCCCCAGAGGCCCGGACTCTGCAACACAGCACCTGGGCTGCCGACCTGAGAGCCCTGAGATGGCTAATGTAACAGTTAGATTGGGTGATATCGCAGAGGGTAATGTCTGGATGCTGAATCAATGTAAAAGGTGACAGTGCTGTGCACTCTCACCTTTTACATTGATTCAGCAATCAGTCAGTTCTGCCAGCCAGTCACTATTGTTAGGAAGTAGACACATTAAATAAACTACAGCTCCCAGCAGCCCTTAGCGCTGAAGCATTCCGGCGCTAAGGGCTGCTGGGAGCTGTAGTTTATTGAGTGCATCTTCTTCACTGTAATGTGGCGCGTTGGGACACTGGTGCTAACAAGAGTGACTGGCTGCTTGCCTGCTGTGCGAGTCTCCAGGAGAGCCACTGCCAAAGGGAGGACAGCAGCTTAGCTGCTTCCAGGAGGACAAGCATTACCTGCCCCTCCCCCACTCGAGTACCTCCTGACCCAATCTGCGGCACCCCCCCCCCCCTCTTCCACCCACAGTGGCTCTGGACCCCATTCCTCACCCATGGCACTACGCACCCGCCCCTCCCCCACCCGCGGCACCCTTGCAACCGCTCCTCCCCCAGTAGTAGTGACTCCGGATACCCACCCACGGCACACACACATCCACCCCTCCCCCACCCGTGCACCTCCGGACCCCCTCATCCATCCATGTCTCCCCCGCACCCGCCACTCCCCCAACTACAGCACCTACTAGTTGATTCATAAGGCCCTGCGTGTGTTGTTCACGCCATTCCAAGGGGCTCTGACCCCTTAACCATTGCACGCCCTTTGTCCGTGCAATATTTAACCACTCATATAATTATGATTGGAGGTATTACTCCATATAATACACATAATGCACGCCACAAGGGCGTGCAAGGGTTAAGGGGGTGTAGCCTGTTATGACGGTGTGAAGAGCACCCATAGGGTGCGATGAATCACCTAGTATATATATAAAAGGCAAAAAAGGAGATTGACTCACTGATTGACTCATCACGAAATCTCTTAAACTATAAGGCCTACAATCTTGAAACTTGGCAGGTGGCTTCTCCTTACGTCCCAGGTGCTTGCTAAGTACCATTTGTACAAATGTCACTGCTCATCCATGGAAATCGCCAAAAATTGAAGTGTGTATGTATGTATCTATGTATGTATGTTCCAGCATAACTCCGAAGGCCTGCAGCAATTTACACCAAACTTGGTACACATATGAAAATCTGGGGACAAACACTGTGGGGGTAACACACCCCTAGGGGTGAGGCAGCAGCACAGGGTATTTCTGCAGACAGCATAACTCTGGAATGCCCAGACCAATTTGCACCACACTTGGTACACATATGACTTACAATCTGGGAACAAACACTGTGGGGGTAAGGCACCCCAAGCGGTGTGGCAGCATCACAGAGTATTTCAGTAAACAGCAAACTCTGGAATGCCTGGAGCAATTTACAACAAACTTGGTACACATATGAGTTACAATCTGGGAACAAACACTGTGGGGGTAAGGCACCCCTAGGGTGACCTACTGTATACAATAACCAACCAACAGTGTTTCTCAACCTCGGTCTTCAAGGCACACTAACAGTCCAAATTTTAGTGATTAGCATGCTTGAGCACAGATGGCTATATCAAAATAACTGAGTTAATAATTTGGTCACCTTTGCTCAAGTGTGGCTATTCTTAAAACCTGGACTGTTAGTGTGCCTTGAGGACCAAGGTTGGGAACGTCTGAAGTAGAAGAATAGTAAGCAGGCCTAGCTTTTAGGTAAGGCACAATAATAGTGACTGTATTTTCTTCCTGGGGCATATTCTTATTTTCTTACAGTACATCTATTTTTAGACAACTTAATAACACTATTTTAGTATCTATGCTAACATAATTCCTATATTTATCATTCCAGCAACAGTGTTACTTTAAAAGGCTTAATTTCCTCACCTAATATTGAATAGAATTGGAAAAGCAAAGTGTAGAAATAACAATTATGAGTAAAGGGATATTTTATGACCTTTGAAATGTCCTTTTCTTTTAATAAAAGGAACAGCTCATCCAGCAGTCTTTTCATATATTTCCCTTTTTACTACGCCTTTATGCATTGTAGCACCAAGTGACGTGCATTGTAATAGAGAAAGAACCCTTTCAAAGCATCCTACAATCCAGCAGTTTGTATAAGAAAGAAAGGCACATCAATATATGAACCTGTCTGTAGGCCACTGGATGCTAGGTTTCAAAAGCAGCATGGCTAAGCAAACCTTTAGTCAGTATTCCAGACTGTTCTGTTGCTACATGAGCAAATCATTTTGTTTGTTAGGAGAATTTCAAAATAGAGCTTGTATGTTATTTAAAAATAATTTTTCTATGTATTTGTAGAATTATATGTAACAACAAATTGTTTTCCTCTGTGTTGTTTTGACGATATTTCACAAAATTAGAATCTGATATTATGGTGGAAACTGAACAGATACAAAAATGTATTTTTTATTTTAGCAATGCGCATAACATCATTATACAATGAAGAAACGTGTGTCACCTTATGTTTGAACAATAAAACAGATGTCATTACACAGTGCCAACATCTGAAGAGTCTTTTGTTATAGTACGACCTGTAGAAACAAAACAATTCATAGATACAGTATAATATAACATTTGTTCCATGAGATTTCACAAATATGTGACACTGTAGACTCAAAGTGCATCAATAGGTATTGATAGATTGATTGAAACAATGAAGGAGAAAGAAAGAAAAAGAAAGAAAAAAAAAGTCATTTGTGCTTGCCCCCCTACTCTTCCCACCCCACGAAATTGAGGAGAGAATTACAAGACAATAGGAGGATCACTGAGTATCATTCTAAACATGTACCACACAGTACTGGATAGTGAGCTGTAAATTTGTGAACTAATAGCATTAGAAAAACTTGCGATGAAGCTTTTCCATATTCCAAAAAATTGTTCCACTTTCTTCTCTCTCTCCAGGATAACTCCCACTCACTCCATTCGAAAGTTTTGTTTAACATTTTATTAAAATGTCTTATGATTCTGTGAGGTATTACAATATACATAGTGAAACATACACTGCTCAAAAAAATAAAGGGAACACTAAAATAACACATCCTAGATCTGAATGAATAAAATATTCTTATTAAATACTTTGTTCTTTACATAGTTGAATGTGCTGACAACAAAATCACACAAAAATTATCAATGGAAATCAAATTTATTAACCCATGGAGGTCTGGATTTGGAGTCACCCTCAAAATTAAAGTGGAAAAACACACTACAGGCTGATCCAACTTTGATGTAATGTCCTTAAAACAAGTCAAAATGAGGCTCAGTAGTGTGTGTGGCCTCCACGTGCCTGTATGACCTCCCTACAACCCACACAAGTGGCTCAGGTAGTGCAGCTCATCCAGGATGGCACATCAATGCGAGCTGTGGCAAGAAGGTTTGCTGTGTCTGTCAGCGTAGTGTCCAGAGCATGGAGGCGCTACCAGGAGCTACAGGCCAGTACATCAGGAGACGTGGAGGAGGCCTTAGGAGGGCAACAACCCAGCAGCAGTACCGCTACCTCCGCCTTTGTGCAAGGAGGAACAGGAGGAGCACTGCCAGAGCTCTGCAAAATGACCTCCAGCAGGCCACAAATGTGCATGTGTCTACTCAAACGATCAGAAACAGACTCCATGAGGGTGGTATGAGGGCCCGACGTCCACAGGTGGGGGTTGTGCTTACAGCCCAACACCGTGCAGGACATTTGGCATTTGCCAGAGAACACCAAGATTGGCAAATTCGCCACTGGCGCCCTGTGCTCTTCATAGATGAAAGCAGGTTCTCACTGAGCACATGTGACAGACGTGACAGAGTCTGGAGACGCCAAGGAGAACGTTCTGCTGCCTGCAACATCCTCCAGCAAGACCGGTTTGGCAGTGGGTCAGTAATGGTGTGGGGTGGCATTTCTTTGGGGGGCCGCACAGCCCTCCATGTGCTCGCCAGAGGTAGCCTGACTGCCACTAGGTACCGAGATGAAATCCTCAGACCCCTTGTGAGACCATATGCTGGTGCGGTTGGCCCTGGGTTCCTCCTAATGCAAGACAATGCTAGACCTCATGTGGCTGGAGTGCGTCAGCAGTTCCTGCAAGATGAAGGCATTGATGCTATGGACTGGCCCGCCCGTTCCCCAGACCTGAATCCAATTGAGCACATCTGGGACATCATGTCTCGCTCCATCCACCAACGCCACGTTGCACCACAGACTGTCCAGGAGTTGGCGGATGCTTTAGTCCAGGTCTGGGAGGAGATCCCTCAGGAGACCATCCGCCACCTCATCAGGAGCATGCCCAGGCATTGTAGGGAGGTCATTCAGGCACGTGGAGGCCACACACACTACTGAGCCTCATTTTGACTTGTTTTAAGGACATTACATCAAAGTTGGATCAGCCTGTAGTGTGTTTTTCCACTGTAATTTTGAGGGTGACTCCAAATCCAGACCTCCATGGGTTAATAAATTTGATTTCCATTGATAATTTTTGTGTGATTTTGTTGTCAGCACATTCAACTATGTAAAGAACAAAGTATTTAATAAGAATATTTCATACATTCAGATCTAGGATGTGTTATTTTAGTGTTCCCTTTATTTTTTTGAGCAGTGTATATATTGTATATATAGATTGTTCACACATTATACCAATGTCACCCATCTGAAGAACAATGCTATTTTCTAATTTTAACAATGACTACTGAGGTCTCACTGCAGCTGAAAGGGTGGAACCCTGACAGCCACAGTGAAACCCATTTCAATACAGAACAGATACAATGGAATGCCCTTATAGAAATAATACTGGAATATTTCCATCTGAGGGTCACTAGTTTCTCTGTATTTGTTCTACTTCCAGTGGCCTGCAAAAAAATAAAATAAATGACGTTGCAAGCGACATGCTCTGCATCAATGTACTAGGGGAAACCCATGTGAATTTCATTTTTTGTATTTATGGCTTGTGAAATATCTTCATAATTCAAATTGGGTGGAAACAGCAAGGAGTAAATTTACTAAGATTCAGGTTACCCTTCTATTACAAAACACTGGACATTATCGGCATTTTGGTGGTCAAAAATACAGGAGTTACAAATACATCATACTTGATTGTATATTGCAAAGAGGTGGTGATACTCATTGTATATTTTATGTCTTAAAACCCTGTCAGATTGGCCATTAATGACAGACACCATAGTCAAATAGGTGCATGAATGCAACATTCAGTGGTAAATTCAACCCAATACGACAATCACTTCCTATCATTTTCCTACTGGTTGAGGTAAGCACATGAGACTTTGGGCCTAATTCTGAGTTGATCGCATCAGCAAATTTGTTAGCAGTTGGGAAAAACCATGGGGGTAATTCCAAGTTGATCGCAGCAGGAATTCTGTTATCAATTGGGCAAAACCATGTACACTGCAGGGGAGGCAGATACAACATGTGCAGAGAGAGTTAGATTTGGGTGTGGTGTGTTCAATCTGCAATCTAATTTGCAGTGTAAAAATAAAGCAGCCAGTATTTACCCAGCACAGAAACAAAATAACCCACCCAAATCTAACTCTCTCTGCAAATGTTATATCTGCCACACCTGCAGTGCACATGGTTTTGCCCAACTGCTAAAAAATTTCCTGCTGCGATCAACTTGGAATTACTCCCCATGTGCACTGCAGGAGGGGCAGATATAACGTGCAGAGAGAGTTACATTTGGGTGGGGTGTATTCAAACTGAAATCTAAATTGCAGTGTAAAAATAGAGCTGCCAGTATTTACCCTGCACAGAAACAAAATAACCCACCCAAATCTAACTCTGCAAATGTTATATCTGCCCCCCTGCAGTGCACATGGTTTTACCCAGTTGCTAACAAACTTGCTGCTGCGATCAACTCAGAATTACCCCCTTTATTATCAGAATGTCCATATAAAAATATCCCAAACTGTACAAACGTGCACTATCGTTGCATCCGATGGCAGGAGCTGCCACTAGTGTTGATGATGTTGTTTGTTGTTGTTTGTGTTTTTTTGGAAATAAGTATATTTCTGCATTTAAATCATTTTATTGTCTGAAATGCAAGTTATTTCTTTATAAAACAAAAAATGCATGAAATTCCAAACCAACAAAATGTCAAAGTTAATATATGTAGCAATGTAGTATGGATATTTGCCATAAGATAACGTTGCGCTTTACAATTAGAACAACAGTAATAGAACAATAGAACAAAACTGGGCAAAAACAGACAGACATAGAGGTAGGAAGGCCCTGCTCTCACGCTTACAATCTATAGGGAAATAGGCATTGATACACAAGGATAGATGCTACATATGGCATAATGGTCCACCAGATGGCTAGGTTCTTAATGGGTTGTATGATATGATCACTCAGCAATGTTGGAAGACAAAATATGTGAGGTTATGTGGACTGTACAAAGAGGATGTAATTAGATAGCGAAGCATTGAAGGTTATGTGGGTGGGTCTGGAATTTGATAGGCTTGTCTGAAGAGGTGAGTTTTCAGGGAACGTTTAAAGGTTTGGAGACTAGAGATGAGTCTTATTGTGCGTGGGAGGGCATTCCACAGAGTGGGGGAAGCCCGGATAAAGTCCTGTAATTTTGTGTGGGAACAAGTAATACGTGTGGATGAGAGACGCAAATCTTGTGCAGAGTCGAGAGGTCTGGTAGGGAGATATTTTGAGATGAGTGAAGAGATATATGATGGTGCAGTTTGGTTAATGTATGTAAGTAAAAGTATTTTATATTTAATACAGTAAAAGACCGGTAACCAATGGAGGGACTGACAGAGCGGATCAGCAGACAATGAACATCTAGCGAGGAAGATTAGCCTCGTAGCTACATTTGAAATGGATTGTTGTGGTGAGAGCCTATGTTTGGGAAATCCAGTAAGGAGACTGTTGCAATAATCAATGCGGGAGATAATGAGTGCATGGATAAGATTTTTTGCAGTGTCTTGAGTAAGATAAGGACTATTTTGGATATGTTTTTTAGGTGCATGTATCATGATTTAGAGACAGAATGAATGTGTGGAACAAATGATAGTTCAGAGTCAAGGATGACATCTAGGCAGCGAGCTTGTGGGGTAGGGTGGATAGTCGCATTGTGGAGATATCAGGTTGGTAAGTACTCTTGGCTGGTGGGAAAACAATCAATTCTGTTTTGGAAATTTTGACTTTGAGGTGGCGAGATGACATCCAAGATGAAATGGCAGACAGCATTCAGTGACACGAACCAATACAGATGGTAATAAATCTGGAGAGGATAGGTAGATTTGAGTATCATCAGTGTACAAATGATACTGAAATGTGAATGAGCTGATTAGTTTACCCATTGATGAGGTTAAGATTGAGAATAGCAGAGGACCTAAGACTGAGCCTTGCGGTACTCCAACTGATAGAGGTAGACAAGAGGAGGTAGAATCAGAGAAGTGAACACTGAAAGAGGTGATTAGATAGGTAGGATGAGAACCAAGTAAGGGCTGTGTCCTGAAGACCTAAGGATTGTAGTGTTTGTATGAGAAGAGAGTGATCAAAATCAGCAGAGAGATCTAGAAGAATAAGAAGTGTGATGGCCTTTCGATCTAACAGTGACCAGATCATTCTCAACTTTGGTCAGTGCCATCTCTATGGAGTGTGGGGCACGAAAGCCTGACTTATGTGGGTCTAGTAAGTTGTGGGAGTTAAGAAAGTGTGTGAGGCGAATGTAGGCAAGTCTCTCAAGTAGCTTGGAGGGGCATGGGAGCTGAGAGATGGGACGGTAGTTAGAGAGAGTGTTTGGGTAAGAATTGTGTTTTTTCAGAATGGGAGTTATCACTACATGCTTAAACAGAGTAGGAAAGATACCAGTAGAGAGAGAGATAGATATTACAGATTTTAGTAAAGGAGAGGTAGTGGAGAGGTAGTGGAGTAGAAGAATGAAAAGAGTGTTGATACTTCATCTTCACTTGTGGGATCAAATTAAGAGAAACTGCCAGAGGGTTCAGGAATGGAATTGAGCAGGTCACTGGCTGAGTTAGAGCATACCATTTCATCTCGGATTTTATCAATCTTATCCTTGAAGTAGGAAGCAAGTTCTTGGGCACGGATAGTAGCTAGTGGGGGAGGTGAGGGAGGGTAAAGAAGTAATTTAAATGTATTAAAAAGTCGCTTTGGGTTGGTGGCATGAGAAGAGATTGAAAATATGTTTGTTTGGCAGTGTCCAGGGCCTGAGGATAGGAGTGGTAGGTGGTCTTATATTTGAGAAAGTCACTTGGATTCTGAGAATTACGCCACTGAACTTCTACTTTACGTGACAGTTTTTGTAGGTGTCTTGTTGATTTAGAGTGCAATGGTTGGCATCTAAGCCTACGAGGAGTGTGATCGGTAGCTGGAGCCACTTCATCAAGGGCACGCTCTAGAGTCTGGTGCAGGTGGGATACAGCAGTCTCAGGTGTGGTAAATGTAGAAATTGGTGAGAACCGTTGTTGCAAAGAAGTGGAAAGTTGTTAAAAATTTATATTGTCAGTATTTCTGCGGGTTAGAGGAGGCTTGCTTGGTTTTAGTGTCATAGAGTTTAGAGTAATGGAAGAGATTGAGAAGGTGATCAGGTTGTGATCAGAGAGAGGGAAACGAGTGTTAATGAAATCAGAAACTGAGCAGAGCCTGGTGAATACAAAATCAAGGCAGTGACCCTCCTAATGAGCAGAGGGGTCAGACCATTGGGTGAGGCCAAGAGAGGAGGTTAGAGAGAGGAGTTTGGAGGCATGAACAGATTGTGGACTGTCAAGAGCTATATTGAAATCGCTCATAATGATGGTGGAGATGTCAGAGGATAAGAAGTGTGGGAGCCAGGCAGAAAGGTCTTCTAGAAATCGTTGTTTGGGTTGCCCAGGAGGGTGGTAGATAGCTGCAACACGCAGAGAGAAGGGGGTGAAAATCCTGATAAAGTGAACTTCAAATGATGTGAATAAGAGTGATGGAACCTGAGGTAGAACTGTGTATGTGAAAAATTGGGACAGTAAAATTCCAACCCACCACCTTCACTATTATCAGGCCTGGAGGTGTGTGTGGAGTGGAGACCACCATGTGATAGTGCTGCAGGGGAAGCTGTGTCTAATTGTTTACTTACAAAATGTTTTTGGCGGTCATTCCGAGTTGATCGTAGCTGTGCTAAATTTAGCACAGCTATGATCATTCAAACTGACATGCGGGGGGACGCCCCGCATGTCAGTGCCGCCCCCCCCCCCCCCCCCCCCCGCAGAAGTGCAAAGGCATCACACAGCGGCAATGCCTTTGCACTTCAAGAGTAGCTCCCAACCAGCGCAGCTTTAGTGTGCTGGCCGGGAGCTTCTCGCCGCTCCCCGCCCTGCAGCGGCTGCGTGTGATGTCATGCAGCCGCCGCAGCCCGCCCCCCCAACAGTCCGGCCATGCCTGCGTTGGACGGACCATGTCCCCTAAACGGCGGCTTAACTCCGCCGTCCAGCCCCCTTCCGCCCAGCGACTGCCTCTGCCTCAGAGGCATTCGCTAGGCAACGACGGATTGCATGCACCGGTGCACTGTGGCGCCGGCACATGCGCAGTTCCGATCTGATCACTGCGCTGCGAGAAACTGCAGCGAGCAGTCGGGTCGGAATGACCCTCCCATAGACATAAATTTCCAAAAACAAGAACTTGCAGCTGATACTTCAGAACATGGGGAGTTTGCTGGGACTGGCATAGAGGGATGCATTCCATACACACTGAATAATGGAGTAGTGGTAGTGGTTATTCTAGGGACTTTTCCTGTAGGTCTGTAATCCCTAAAATACTATCAGTTAGTATAACATTAACAGGCTGCAATAAGGGTTTTAATACTGAAGAATCCACATAGTCAGATGTGTCAAACAACAAGAAAAAGTGTCAGCTTTCACATTTTTCCCTCAAGGAAAGTGATAGGTTTACAGAAGGAATCAGGAGGTGTGCAGACCTAATGACTATAACAGTTAGCTTTTTTGTTTAATCTATACTTATTTGCAGTCACAAACATAGGCGGATCCAGGGGGAGGGCACTCGGGACCGTGCCCCCCCTGTCATTTTTTACTTCTTTTTTTTTCAAAGGGAGAACAGCAGCAGCACTACTGCTATTTACGTCAGTCAGATTTGATATAAGAGCTGGCAGGCACTAGGACCCGCCACGGCTCTAACAGCAAGTCCGTGTGGTAACCAATGGGGAGGCTGGAGCTGCAGCTTCAGCCTCCCCCTGCTCACACGGCAACCTACCTCCCCCACTCCCAGCCAGCCAGAGTCCAGTCCAGGCGCGGGGTTCAAATGCCAGAATGGAGTAAGACTGTTACTTATGACGGAGCAGAAGGCTTCATTAGCCCTCACTGCACCGCACAGTTTCCCAGCGCTTCCTCCTCCACTTCCTTTACCACCATGCTAGGTGCAGTCACACTCAGCCTCAGCTTTGAGAAGGCGGCCCCGTGTGATTGTGACAGGGCTGTCCTGCAGATGTCTTATGCTGCTTGTTAGAGATCCAGCTGGCTGCTTTGCTAATCAAAGATGGGCCGTTCCTGTCCTGCAGTCTGAGTCTCAGTGCAGTGCCCAAAACAAGGTATGCTGCACCTGTAACCACTAACTAAAAACTATATATTATATTGTGCTGGGGTGCCTTCCAGGCTCCCATAACTAATGGAACAGGTGACCAACATTTCAAGGCACAATCAGCCTTTTCATCATGGTGAACATTGGCAATAAACCAGGATGCGCTCCTACAACCAATCACCTGATGGCGTATTATGTGAGGCCACGCCCCCGTGATACCACACCCCTTATATGGGAGCACGCATGCCTTAGGTGCATGTAAATTTAACTGTTACCGTTCCCCTATCATGGTGCCCCTCCTTTCATTTTCTTCTGGATCCGCCCCTGGTCACAAATGTACCAAAACCGTAACATCAATAAAAGAAGCACCTAATACAATAATAGTGAATGAATGCATTTTTCAACATGATATTGAAATAGAAGACCAAATACACACAGCCAAAGCGTAGGGGGGTACGGGGGGGGGGAGGCAAAAACATACTGTATATGGAAAGGATTTCTTATATCTAAAAATGGGTAGGTGTGAAAGGTTAAGCAGTTAAGAATCAGGGTCTGACTTCCGCACCAATCGCCTTGGTAATCCAAATAGCTGTAATCTAGAAATCACAAATTTTGGGGCAATCTCACCATACTGTACATGGAGAGGTGTCACCGATGCACCCCCACAATGCCAGTTAAGAATACCTGGGAACATTTATAGAGAACAGACGGCTCCTATCCCACAAAGTAAGGAATTTAAAATTTGTTTAGACAACTGAGACGCTATGCGGGAAACTTGAGTACATTGAAATTTTTTCCCCATGTAAATGCTGATTTACTTACAGGACTAAAAGCAATGCTTTAAAACACTCTTAATACACTTTAAAATCGAGCCACTGCGGCCGCTGTATTTAATCCTTACCCTACGTACTTTTTACACAGTTAGCGTACAAAGGCCCAAACCCCGTACGCACTTTGCGTAGTCACGCAGCGATGGACGTACAAAGTAAACGCAATGTATACACACACACAGAGACACGCTGAGAGCACAATGCAGTTACACATGTGATAGAAATATACCTTAAACCTTTAGCAGGAAATGGGACACAACACCAATTGTATTTCAAAAACTATGTTGGGGTCCAACACACCAACGGTTATCTTTACTAGCAGGAGGTTACAACAATACTACAATACAATTAGAGAAAAAGGCTACAGTCAATGGTACATACGTTTGTTCGCCTGCGCTTCCCGGTCCGGTCCTCAATCATCAAGGTAGATGATCTTCAGAGATTGTGTGTGACCGGGCCTGCAGCTGGCTTTTTATACATTTGTCCAAAACCTAACACAATGGGAACTGTAATCTCTTTGTCTATTGGTCACTGGGATGGTCATTTACAGTACAGAAGAGGTCATAGGTCGGTTTGAATAGGTGGGCGATGTCTGGTCCAAGTGCACTTGCAGATGTTCTCCACTGAGTTCCCGCCGAATATCAGGAGTACAGTAAATACAGTAGATATTAATATTCTGCTCCTGCGCATAGCTATTCGCAGGAGCGTGTGATCTTCTGGAAACTAACACCGGAATATTGCTCTTAAAATACCCTACAGCTGGATACCAAACACCACCTCTTAACCTAATTCTGTCCCCTCCTATCCTGTAAAGGTGAATCCCTTTGTTCTTATACCCTTTATGCAAGTGTTACTCGCTGGTGTGGTGCAGGTAGACTATGTGTACATTGTGCACTATGTGGATTAAATATGTAATGTTTTTATGGCTTTTTCATGCGATTACAAACACTACCGTAATTACTCATACCACGCGCTAATATGCAGGACAGCGGGAGCGATCATATACACAAATTGCGAATATGTGCACGCACGGCAGAACAAGTACGCGCACGGAGGCCATCTGTGTGTAGTTTGTACGTGATGTGTGTACTGAAATATTTTCTACTTCGACAGTCCACCCTTTGGCAGTCATCAATAACTGCCACACTTTACTACTAAACAGAAAATATTATATACACAATATATACAAGTTTGGATGATCGGGGAAGAGATGTAGGTGTCACAACTGAGGGCCTGAGCTGACGGGAGGCAGCCTCAGTTGTAGGGGCTGAGATGTACCGGAACCTGGGAGGTTGTATCAGACCCCTGGACATGTAAGTAACATGAATAATAACTGCCCGAAGGCGTGACCACGACAACTTGGATAAAAGTCAATGATGTTTATTATGACAACTCCGCAACACAGCAGCAGTAAAAGAAAACGTAAAAGTCAGCAAATAATAAATACAGTTCCTGGGTACTACAGGATGGCAGGAGCCACAGGGCACTGGTAGTGTGAGATAGTTCTTATGATCTTCTAGATGGAAAGTCCTTACCAGGCCCGACTGTAGCAATGGAGATAACCCAGGATTGTGCCAGCTGGTGTTCCAGGAAAAGCTGGGTTGCTGAAGGTAAAACAGCTGCTGTGGATACTGGCTGGAACCAGACTGTTGTTAGCACGGAGTGGATACTGGCTGGAACCAGTTAAATAATAGATGAACTTGGGAGCGATGAAATATGAACTGAAATGTAGAACTTGAGAGCGGAGAAATAATAATACCGGTGGAGAGTGGTAAAGTGTAGAAAGGACACCGGCCCTTTAAGGGAAGCTGTACTCTGCTGAAAGCTGAGCTGGAAGCAGGTAATGTTGTAGCTGGAAACAGATGAATCCACAATGGATTGGAGAGTCAGGCTACACCGCAGGTGGAATGCTGGTGCGGGTCTCTATGGTGGAAGTCTTGAGACAGGAGCTGGAACCTGGAAGACAATCACAGGAGAGAGACAAACAGGAACTAGGTTTGACAACCAAAGCACTGACGCCTTCCTTGCTCAGGCACAGTGTATTTATACCTGCAGCAAGGAAGGGATTGGCTTGGCAATTATGCAGATTAAAAATACTGACAACAGATTGGAGGAAATGATCAGCTGACAGAATCCAAGATGGCTGCGCCCATGCAGACACTTGGAGGGAAGTTTGGTTTGTAATCCATGTGGTAATGAAAACAGTAATGGCGGCGCCGGCCACTGGAGACAGGAGACGCCAGGCTGACAAGTGCACATCCAACCACGCGGACACAGCGGAGGCCGCGGCTGACGTAATCGCCACTCTGACACTCTGCATGCAGAAGCTCAGGGACGGCGGCGGAGGCCGCGGGAGACGCCATGCCAGATGTAATAAGGCGTTACTGTGACAGCGTCTCAGAGAGACAGGAGAGGATGCAGGAATGTGAACATTAGGATAACAGATGGGATCCGGTCCTGGAGCGCTGAGCCAGCCTTAGGAGGCATCTGATGGGTAAGAAATGGCGTCCAGATACCCGGATCGTGACAGCACCCCCCCCTTTAGGAGTGGCCCCAGGACACTTCTTTGGCTTTTGAGGAAACTTGGAATGGAATCTCCGGACCAAGGCAGGAGCATGGACATCAGAAGCATTGGTCCATGAACGTTCCTCAGGACCATAACCCTTCCAGTCAATAAGATATTGTAGTTGACCGTAACCGTAACGTGAGTCCAGGATCTTGGCCACTTCATACTCAACGCCTCGTTGAGTTTGGACTTTCGGAGTTGGAGGAAGTGAGGAATGAAACCGATTCAAGATCAGCGGTTTCAACAGGGAAACATGGAATGTCCTGGGTATTTTTAAGAAGGGAGGCAACTGGAGTCTGTAAGCAACAGGATTGATGACTTGTTCAATCTTGAAAGGACCGATATAGCGAGGTGCAAACTTCATACTGGGAACTCTTAACCTCAAATTCTTCGTGGATAACCATACCCGATCACCCACCTTGAGAGCAGGAACTGCTCGACGCTTCTTATCCGCAAACTTCTTGTACCTGAACGATGCCTTGAGCAGAGCTGATCGTACGCTCTTCCAGATATTGGCAAACTGATGCAAGGTGATATCCACTGCGGGAACAGAAGTTGCTGGAAGCGGTTGGAACTCAGGGACTTTAGGGTGGAATCCAAAGTTAGTGAAGAATGGTGTTGAAGCAGATGAAGAATGATACTGGTTGTTATGACAGAACTCGGCCCAGGGAAGTAATTGAACCCAGTCATCTTGAGAGGAGGACACATAGATGCGGAGGAAGGCCTCCAAGTCCTGATTCACCCTCTCGGTTTGACCATTGGTCTGAGGATGGTAAGCCGTGGAAAACTTTAGCTTGACTTGGAGGACTTGACATAAACTTCGCCAGAATTTGGCTGTGAATTGAACTCCTCGATCTGAGATAATTTCTTCAGGAAGACCGTGGAGTCGGAAGATCTCTTGTATGAATACTTGAGCCAACTTGGAAGCTGACGGAAGACCGGTGAGAGGAATGAAGTGTGCCATCTTGGTGAACCGGTCAACTACCACCCAGATGGTATTGAACTTGTTGCACATGGGTAAGTCTGTAATGAAATCCATCGACAAGTGGGTCCATGGTCGACGGGGAACGGATAGTGGAACCAGTTGCCCCGCAGGCGACTGGCGGGATACTTTATGTTGGGCACACTTTGGGCAAGATGCAATAAACTCCAAGACGTCCTTTTTCAGAGTTGGCCACCAATAGGACCTAGAGATAAACTCCAGGGTTTTTTGGATACCTGTATGTCCGGCAAAACGGGAAGCATGGGCCCAATGCATGAGCTTCTTCCTTAGCATCGGCTTCACAAAACTTTTCCCTGATGGGGGCGTAGAGTCCATCCCTACCGTGGAGAATGCCAACGGATTTATAATAGGATGCTTGTCTGAAGACTCTGACTCATTTTCTTGCTCCCATGAGCGGGAAAGGGCATCGGCCTTGCGATTCTGAGAGCCCGGACAGAACTGGAGTTTAAAGTCGAACCTGGAAAAGAAAAGTGCCCATCTGGCCTGACGAGGGTTGAGACATTGTGCGCCCTTCAGGTATAAAAGGTTCTTGTGGTCTGTAAGTATGGTGATTAAATGAGAAGCTCCCTCCAACAGATACCTCCACTCTTCTAGAGCGAGCTTGATGGCTAGCAACTCCTGGTCGCCAATGGCATAGTTGCGCTCAGCTGGGGAGAACTTCCGGGAGAAGAAACTGCAAGGGTGTAAATGGCCATCTTTAGCCCTCTGAGATAACACCGCTCCTACTCCAACGGAGGAGGCATCCACCTCTAAGATGAATGGAGAGTCGATGTCAGGCTGTTTCAGAACAGGCGCAGAGATGAACCTTTGTTTTAAAAGATGAAATGCTTGCATGGCTTCTTCAGACCACTTGGACGGGTTAGCACCCTTCTTAGTGAAAGCAGTAATAGGCGCCACAATGGTGGAAAAGTCTCGTATAAACTTTCGGTAATAGTTGGCGAACCCTAAGAACCTCTGGACCCCTTTGAGGGTTAAGGGTACCGGCCAATTTTGGATTGCTTGTAGTTTCTCAGGATCCATCTCTAGTCCGGAACCAGACACAATGTACCCTAGAAACGGAATGGACTTGACTTCAAAGACGCATTTTTCTAATTTGCAATAGAGATGATTGACACGGAGACGGGACAGAACCTCTTTAACCCAAAAACGATGTTCCTCTAAATCGTTGGCAAAAATGAGGATATCGTCTAGATAGACCACGACATGACGGTATAGAATGTCTCTGAAGATCTCATTGACAAAATGCTGGAAGACAGCTGGAGCATTGCTCAATCCGAAGGGCATGACGAGGTACTCATAATGTCCGTCACGGGTGTTAAAGGCGGTCTTCCACTCGTCACCCTCACGGATCCGGATGAGATTGTATGCACCTCGCAAGTCCAGCTTTGTAAAGATGGTAGCTCCGCTAACTCTGTCAAAGAGCTCAGTAATCAGGGGTAAAGGATAACGGTTCTTGATGGTAATGTCGTTCAAACCTCTGTAGTCGATGCACGGCCGCAGACCACCATCTTTCTTTTTTACAAAAAAGAAGCCTGCGCCGGCTGGAGAAGAAGAAGGTCGAATGAACCCCTTTGCTAGGTTCTCTTTAATATATTCCTCCATAGAATGCGTCTCAGGCAGAGACAACGGATAAGTTCGGCCTCGAGGTGGAACCTTCCCTGGAACGAGATCAATCGGACAGTCCCATTCTCTATGAGGAGGAAGGATATCAGCAGAAGCTTTACTGAACACATCCGTGAAATCTTGATATGGAGGAGGTGGAACATCAGACGACCTGGGGGAGGAAGAACAGACAGGCAATACTTTAAACAAACATGTCTCAGCACAGGAGGAACCCCATGCCAGGATTTGCGTAGTCGTCCAATCAATTGTAGGATTGTGAAGACGGAGCCATGGAAGGCCCAGGACCACAGGATGTGTGGCACTTGGAATCACTAAAAAAGAAATAAGTTCGGAATGAAGAACTCCCACTCTCAGACGAACTGGTAGAGTCCTTAAAGAAATAACTGCATCAAAAATTTTGCTGCCATCCACGGCAGTTAAAGAAATGGACGAAGGAAGTCTCTCGGTGGGTAGGGACCACCGTTTAACATAGGCTTCGGTAATAAAGTTCCCAGCTGCTCCGGAATCAAGGAGGGCAATGACGTTCCGATAACGTTGAGCAACTTGAAGCGAGACTGGGAGATTACAATCTTGAGGAGATGGAGAGGAGATCATCACTCCTAGCCGGCCCTCTCCTTGGCGAGCTAGGATTTGGAGTTTCCCGGACGTTTGGGACAGGCATTAATGGTGTGAGACGGAGCTGCACAATAGAGACAGAGAAACTCGGAGAGACGTCTTCGGCGCTCAGCAGGAGTTAAACGGGAACGGCCAAGTTGCATGGGCTCATCTTTAGATGGTGACAGTTGACGAGGAGGAGGAGCAGAAGATTTTGGAGCAGATGATCTTCCACGCTCAGTTGCTCTCTCTCTGAAACGTAAATCAACTTTCGTGCAGAGTGAGATTAGCTCATCTAACTTAGAAGGTAAGTCTCTGGTAGCTAACTCATCTTTAATACGCTCAGATAAGCCATGCCAGAATGCAGCATACAGGGCCTCGTCGTTCCATGCCAGTTCGGATGCCAGGATCTGGAACTGTATCAGATATTGTCCTACAGTACGTGACCCCTGGCGTAAACGGAGAATCTCGGATGAAGCTGAGGTTACCCGGCCTGGCTCGTCGAAGATGCGCCTGAATGTTGACACGAAGGCAGTGTAGGAAGATAGCAGGGTGTCGGACCTCTCCCATAACGGTGATGCCCAATCAAGGGCTGAGCCACTGAGAAGAGAAATAATGTAGGCAATTTTTGTACGGTCACTGGGAAAATTGCCAGGTTGTAGCTCAAACTGAATCTCACACTGGTTGAGAAATCCCCTGCAGAATCTTGGAGATCCGTCAAATTTTGCTGGCGTTGGAAGATGAAGACGTGGAGCAGAAATGGGTAAGGTGGGTGGGGTTATAGCTGGAGTCACTGTGGTTGACGCACCAGATGCGCCTGATCCACGGAGAGTTGTCTGAATCCCATCCAGCCGAGTAGAGAGATCCTGGAGACAGCGGATGATGTGGCCCTGTGCAGCCTCCTGATGTTCTAGTCGGGCTGCCAGTTCTTGCATCGGCCTGGCCGCTTGATCCTGGTCTCCGGCTGGATTCATTAGGTCAGTGCTTACTGTCACAACTGAGGGCCTGAGCTGACGGGAGGCAGCCTCAGTTGTAGGGGCTGAGATGTACCGGAACCTGGGAGGTTGTATCAGACCCCTGGACATGTAAGTAACATGAATAATAACTGCCCGAAGGCGTGACCACGACAACTTGGATAAAAGTCAATGATGTTTATTATGACAACTCCGCAACACAGCAGCAGTAAAAGAAAACGTAAAAGTCAGCAAATAATAAATACAGTTCCTGGGTACTACAGGATGGCAGGAGCCACAGGGCACTGGTAGTGTGAGATAGTTCTTATGATCTTCTAGATGGAAAGTCCTTACCAGGCCCGACTGTAGCAATGGAGATAACCCAGGATTGTGCCAGCTGGTGTTCCAGGAAAAGCTGGGTTGCTGAAGGTAAAACAGCTGCTGTGGATACTGGCTGGAACCAGACTGTTGTTAGCACGGAGTGGATACTGGCTGGAACCAGTTAAATAATAGATGAACTTGGGAGCGATGAAATATGAACTGAAATGTAGAACTTGAGAGCGGAGAAATAATAATACCGGTGGAGAGTGGTAAAGTGTAGAAAGGACACCGGCCCTTTAAGGGAAGCTGTACTCTGCTGAAAGCTGAGCTGGAAGCAGGTAATGTTGTAGCTGGAAACAGATGAATCCACAATGGATTGGAGAGTCAGGCTACACCGCAGGTGGAATGCTGGTGCGGGTCTCTATGGTGGAAGTCTTGAGACAGGAGCTGGAACCTGGAAGACAATCACAGGAGAGAGACAAACAGGAACTAGGTTTGACAACCAAAGCACTGACGCCTTCCTTGCTCAGGCACAGTGTATTTATACCTGCAGCAAGGAAGGGATTGGCTTGGCAATTATGCAGATAAAAAATACTGACAACAGATTGGAGGAAATGATCAGCTGACAGAATCCAAGATGGCTGCGCCCATGCAGACACTTGGAGGGAAGTTTGGTTTGTAATCCATGTGGTAATGAAAACAGTAATGGCGGCGCCGGCCACTGGAGACAGGAGACGCCAGGCTGACAAGTGCACATCCAACCACGCGGACACAGCGGAGGCCGCGGCTGACGTAATCGCCACTCTGACACTCTGCATGCAGAAGCTCAGGGACGGCGGCGGAGGCCGCGGGAGACGCCATGCCAGATGTAATAAGGCGTTACTGTGACAGCGTCTCAGAGAGACAGGAGAGGATGCAGGAATGTGAACATTAGGATAACAGATGGGATCCGGTCCTGGAGCGCTGAGCCAGCCTTAGGAGGCATCTGATCGGTAAGAAATGGCGTCCAGATACCCGGATCGTGACAGTAGGTGGGAAATGTATAACCTAGTGGGATAGTAAAAAGAATGTATATATGAATTAATGTCTGAGGGGCATGTATCATTGTACCGTATATGTAGTAAGCTTCGAGGTATTGTGAAGTATACATTAAATCCTTCTCATTCCATATTAAGGGTCTGTAAATGGGCAAACAAACACTACAGAGCTCTTTTCGGCTTTTAATACCAACAAATGGGGAGCACATTTAGTTGATGATACATGGAGGGGGAACATATGTGAGTGCTATTTTATGTGGATAACACCTGTCGACTATGTGTGCCATTAACTGGAGGTTGCAGAGATGAAGACACATATATAAAAATACATTCACATAAATATTGGGTAGGGCTGACGTCTTTTCTGGTTGGATGTTTCTGGGTAAGGGGGAAACAGAGAAAAATGGTGAAAGAAACAGGCCATGAAATTAATTTGCAATCCTTATCATAACACTGTCTCTATGGATGGATCATAAATCAAATCTTCTGCTGTAACAACACCCTTGCTCCTTAGACTCATCAAATTTGCGCTGCGTCAGAATTCAAACACACCTAAATATCAGACCAATAATTATGATGACTCCCAGGATACAAAGGAGAAACTTCCCCACACTCATAATAACATTCTGTGCCCACTTTCCTAACCCTGAGAACCATTTGCGTGGGTTCAACCATGAGACCCAGCCAGTCAGTTCATTACCCACAGTCGCTAAGGTAAGATTGTGCTTCCTCCTGAAATCCCACTTCAACTGCAAGATCTGGTCCATCTTCTGATCGATGATCTCTGTGGGGTTGTCAGTGCTGTTTGTAATACACGTACAGCACTTCACACCATATTGAGTTGCCAGGGTAACACAGTACCCACCTATCACAGCTGTGACGTAATTAAGGACCATCCTGTGCTGGATCAGTTCCTTCTTGTAGGCTTGTAACTCCCTTCCCGTATACCTGAAGGTGTCATCATACATCTCGGTGATAATGTCTATCAAGTTCGCTAGCGCATGGATGTACCTATAATTTATAGTTCCTCTGGCAGTACGGGTGATATCTAATGCGAGAAGGAACTGAATCCCGGTGGATTCATGGATCAAACCAGAGGCTGCGTGCTCTGCCCTATCTATGAGGTGTCTCTTGATGATGTGTTCATAGTGGGTATGAGTATAAGGAGTCTGAGCACTGCGGTGAACATCTTTCATTTTATCATGGGTTATGGTCATGACCTCTGGTAATACTCTTCCAATATAACACAATCCCTCAGAGCTAACCACTTGTACGCTTTCCTCCCACATATAAAATAGGCATCAACTGGGAGAACGTAGGGGACAAAATGTAACATCACCATATTGCAAACTTTCCAGGTAAAGAAACCAATCCCTAGTACTTTCATTTGCTCAGTACAAGTATCGGGCTGGATGATATGAGCACAATACCCCTGCAATACTTTTCCAACCCACATGGTCTTGCTCACACGTGTATACTGATACCGAAAATACCTCCCACTGTTGGCTATCTTTCGTACAAGTTCAGAGTCGACAGGTATCCCATCAGTTCTGTGCGAAAAGGTCATTGTCTGGTTATTCCATGTCACTTCCCAATTTCCTGGTTTTCGGAAATTGGAAATATTAAAACACAACAGGGACCTATCTACATGATACTGGTGGAGCTTCAAACTAGGGGGCCTAGATATATTGAATTTCTTGTCCACCGGTCTCCCACCCCGTAATTCGAGTACCTCATCTATAGCTAAAGGGTATGGTACTAATCCTGACTTACTCTGACCTTGAGCTACCTGTGAGCACACCCAGCATTCTGTCTGGTTTAAGACCTTACCCACTAGTGAGTGGTAATCACTCAACGGATGTCAGTCCATATCGATATTACTGTTGGACTGACATCTCTGGATGCACCCAACTTCGACTATGTCCTCACAATATTTACAAATACAATATTCATCAGACAATAACCCTTCACATTGCCTCCGAGCTCCATGACTACCAGAGCGCTTACTGATACCAGCCCTTACTCGAGTGATGTGCTGCTCCTGAGATCCTACAAATTTGTACTCACCATCAGAACCCATTCCAGATCCTTGCTCGACCTCTCTGGTACCCTCACCAAAACAAATTGTCCTGAGCAAAAACAGTATTACTAGCAGAACCCAAAACGCAGTCTCTTGGGATAGATCCATTTCGTTAGGGGAAAGAAGGAAAATAAGAAGGAGAAAAGAAAGGAAAATGCAGGGGTAGTGAAAAAAGAAAATGGTGCGACAACCGTCCTTGATCTTGTTGCTCTCCGCGCTCAGGTGCCGTTCAACAGTCCTGCCTTTCAGCTTTCCCGGAATAGACTCTCTAGTGATATGAGGTTCTCCTCACCTTGCTCTTTGTCACGAGTTTTCTCCGGGTCAGCTCCCTTCTTGCAGTGGGACGAGTGGACCCAAGTCTTTCGGTGACATTTAATGCTGTAGTGCTGGTTAACAAGACTTGGTACGGTCCTTCCCACCTGTCAATGAGGCAACCTGAGCGTAGAAAATTTCGTATCATCACATAATCCCCAGGCTCAATGTCATGACAATTACTGTTCGGTAGGTCAGGAATCACAAGCTTTAGATTTCTTTGTTGATTTTTCAGCTGCTGGCTCATCCTAACCAAATATTTCACGGTTATTTCATTATTGCACTTCAAATCATCCTGGGGGTCTATCATTACATGAGGTTGTCGACCAAAAAGAATTTCAAAGGGTGATAAGTTAAGCGGTGACCTGGGAGTGGTTCTGATGCTGTACAACACTAGTGGCAAAGCTTCTGGCCACAACAATCCAGTTTCAGCCATCATTTTGCTCAGCTTGTTTTTAATAGTGCTGTTCACTCTCTCTACCTTCGCACTCGCCTGTGGTCGGTACGGAGTATGTAGCTTGCTATTAATTCCCATCAGTTTGCATATGACCTGAAAGACTTCACCTGTAAAATGGGTATCCCTATCACTTTAAATCATTCTAGGGATACCATATCTACACACAAATTCTTGCACCATTTTCTTTGCAGTGAACGTAGCAGTATTTGTGGCAGCAGGGAACGCTTCTACCCAGTTGGAAAATACATCAATACCTACTAACACATATGTCAAATTCCTACAGGGTGGTAACTGTATGAAGTCGATTTGTATTACCTGAAAAGGTCCGTCTGTAGGAGGGATATGGGATGGCTCTGTTGGTATTGTCTTACCAATATTCTTCCTCAAGCAAGTAAAACATGTCATTGCTCTCTTACCTGCATGAGAAGAGAATCCTGGCGCACACCAGTAGGCTCTTACCAGCTTGCAAACACCCTCTTTGCCCAGATGAGTCAGACCGTGTGCCGCGTCAGCTAGACTTGGAAGATATGCTCTGGGGGCCACTGGCTTACCGTGTCCACCTGTCCAAAGTCCTGAGGACTCCTGACCATACCCCTTCGACTTCCAGACTGCCTTTTCCTGTAGGGAACACAAATTTTGCATTTCAATTAGCTGCTGTGTATTGACCGTGTTAAATGTCATCAGTGATGTGATGTTCGTCTGTATGGTGGTGCTTGCTGCTGATTTAGCAGCTTCGTCTGCCCAGCTGTTACCAAGTGAGATTGGGCCTTGGTTGTGTGTGCTTTGCACTTGATAACAGCCACTCTGTCTGGTTCTTGTATTGCTGTCAGAAGCCTTTTTATTTGGGACGCATGCGCTACAGGTGTGCCAGCTGCCGTCATGAAATTTCTGAGGCGCCATAGAGCCCCAAAATCATGCACTACTCCAAAGGCGTACCTAGAATCTGTGTATATATTAGCTGACTTACTTTGGCCAACTCACATGCTCTGGTTAGGGTGACCAGCTCAGCGACTTGTGCTGAGTGTGGTGGTCCAGGGGGTTCAGCTTCTATGAAACCTTTGTCATCTACAACTGCATATCTGGTGCACAGGTCTCCCGATTCCGTCTGTCTGTGGCAACTACCGTCAGTGTAGAAGGTAAAGTCTACTCCTTCCAGTGGGTTGTCACTGATGTCAGGTCTCGCAGTGAAAGTTTGGTTCAGGTATTCCATACAATCATGAGTATCAGTATCTGCACTAAATCCTCCTTCACCATTATTCTCATCGGCCCTCATTCCGAGTTGTTCGCTCGCTAGCTACTTTTAGCAGCATTGCACACGATAGGCCGCCGCCCTCTGGGAGTGTATCTTAGCTTAGCAGAATAGCGAACGAAAAAGTAGCAGAATTGCGATTAAATAATTCTTAGCAGTTTCTGAGTAGCTCGAGACTTACTCCTATACTGCGATCAGCTCAGTCCGTTTCGTTCCTGGTTTGACGTCATAAACACGCCCTGCGTTCGGCCAGCCACTCCCCCGTTTCTCCAGACACTCCTGCGTTTTATCCTGGCACGCCTGCGTTTTTCCGCACACTCCCAGAAAATGGTCAGTTTCCGCCCAGAAACACCCACATCCTGTTAATCACACTCCGATCACTTCAACAATGGAAAATCTTTGTTCGGACGTGAGTAAATCTACTAAGTTTTGTGCTAAAATACTTAGCGCATGCGCACTGCGTACCATGCGCATTTTTGCCTTAATCGCTCTGTTGTGAAAATCGGCAACGAGCGAACAACTCGGAATGACCCCCATCCTCCACCCTTTGTGCATGACCAGGCACACTTGGTAAGTAAGTTGCAGGATATAGTGAGCTGCATCTCTTAATGGTGATGTTTACAGGGGCCATCAGTGATAATTCCTACTTTGTAAACCGAGCAGATGAGACATGTCTGGTTTGGGCGAGTTTAGTAAGGCTGATACTGCATGGGGGGTATGGATGGTCAAGTCGTGTCCTAACACTACGTCCTCACTTTTACTTACCAGCAAAGCTATCGCTGCAACACTTCGCAAGCAAGTGGGGAGAGACCGTGCTACAGTGTCCAACTGTGCACTGTAGTAGGCTACCGGTCTGCTGGCATCACCATGTCTCTGTGTTAAGACTCCTGCCACGCACCCACCACTTTCAGTACCGTACAATTCAAAGGGCTTCTCATAATCTGGCATACCTAATGCAGGTGCTTGTGATAAACACTGTTTGAGTCTCTCAAACGCCAGTTCGGACTCATTTGTGTGAGAGATCCGTTCCGGTTTGTTAGAAGAGACCATTTCTTGCAAAGGTAAAGCCAGTATGGAGAACCCTGGAATCCAGTTACGACAGTACCCACACATTCCAAGGAAAGTGCGGATCTGTTGCTGAGTTTGTGACAGAGTCATGTTGCGAATCGCCTGTATTCTATCAGCAGTGAAGTGTCTAAGTCCTTGTGTCAAGCAGTGACCCAGGTATTTGACCCTGGTCCGGCACAACTGTAATTTATCCTTTGAAACCTTGTGTCCTGTCTGGGAAAGATAAAACAGAAGCTGTTTCGTATCTTTCAAGGATGATTCGAGTGAGTCAGAACACAACAAGTCATCGACATACTTTATTAGCACTGATCCACTCTCAGGTTGAAAGGATTGTAAACAGTCATGCAAGGCCTGGGAGAAAATACTCGGGCTGTCAATGAAACCTTGGGGTGACGAGTCCAGGTGTACTGTACTCCCCTATATGTAAAAGCAAAATAAGATTTTACTCACCGGTAAATCTATTTCTCGTAGTCCGTAGTGGATGCTGGGAACTCCGAAAGGACCATGGGGAATAGCGGCTCCGCAGGAGACTGGGCACAACTAAAGAAAGCTTTTAGGTCACCTGGTGTGCACTGGCTCCTCCCACTATGACCCTCCTCCAAGCCTCAGTTAGGACACTGTGCCCGGACGAGCTAACATAATAAGGAAGGATTTTGAATCCCGGGTAAGACTCTTACCAGCCACACCAATCACACCGTATAACTCGTAATACTATACCCAGTTTAACAGTATGAAAACAACTGAGCCTCTCAACAGATGGCTCAACAATAACCCTTTAGTTAACAATAACTATGTACAAGTATTGCAGACAATCCGCACTTGGGATGGGCGCCCGGCATCCACTACGGACTACGAGAAATAGATTTACCGGTGAGTAAAATCTTATTTTCTCTGACGTCCTAGTGGATGCTGGGAACTCCGAAAGGACCATGGGGATTATACCAAAGCTCCCAAACGGGCGGGAGAGTGCGGATGACTCTGCAGCACCGAATGAGAGAACTCAAGGTCCTCCTCAGCCAGGGTATCAAATTTGTAGAATTTTGCAAACGTGTTTGCCCCTGACCAAGTAGCAGCTCGGCAAAGTTGTAAAGCCGAGACCCCTCGGGCAGCCGCCCAAGATGAGCCCACCTTCCTTGTGGAATGGGCTTTTACTGATTTAGGATGCGGCAGTCCAGCCGCAGAATGCGCCAGCTGAATTGTGCTACAAATCCAGCGAGCAATAGTCTGCTTAGAAGCAGGAGCACCCAGTTTGTTGGGTGCATACAGGATAAATAGCGAGTCAGTTTTCCTGACTCTAGCCGTCCTGGAAACATAAATTTTCAAGGCCCTGACTACGTCCAGTAACTTGGAATCCTCCAAGTCCCTAGTAGCCGCAGGCACCACAATAGGTTGGTTCAAGTGAAAAGCTGATACCACCTTAGGGAGAAACTGGGGACGAGTCCTCAATTCCGCCCTATCCATATGGAAAATCAGATAAGGGCTTTTACATGACAAAGCTGCCAATTCTGACACACGCCTGGCCGAAGCCAAGGCCAATAACATGACCACTTTCCACGTGAGATATTTTAGATCCACGGTTTTAAGTGGCTCAAACCAATGTGATTTTAAGAAACTCAACACCACGTTGAGATCCCAAGGTGCCCCTGGAGGCACAAACGGGGGCTGAATATGCAGCACTCCTTTCACAAACGTCTGAACTTCAGGTAGTGAAGCTAGTTCTTTCTGGAAGAAAATCGACAGAGCCGAGATCTGTACCTTAATGGAGCCTAATTTCAGGCCCATAGTCACTCCTGCTTGTAGGAAATGCAGAAATCGACCTAGTTGAAATTCCTCTGTTGGGGCCTTTTTGGCCTCACACCAAGCAACATATTTCCTCCATATGCGTTGATAATGCTTTGCAGTTACATCTTTCCTGGCTTTAATCAGCGTAGGAATGACTTCCTCCGGAATGCCCTTTTCCTTCAGGATCCGGCGTTCAACCGCCATGCCGTCAAACGCAGCCGCGGTAAGTCTTGGAACAGACAGGGCCCCTGCTGCAGCAGGTCATGTCTGAGCGGCAGAGGCCATGGGTCCTCTGAGATCATCTCTTGAAGTTCCGGGTACCACGCTCGTCTTGGCCAATCCGGAACCACGAGTATTGTTCTTACTCCTCGTTTTCTTATTATTCTCAGTACCCTTGGTATGAGAGGCAGAGGAGGGAACACATAAACTGACTGGTACACCCACGGTGTCACTAGAGCGTCCACAGCTATCGCCTGAGGGTCCCTTGACCTGGCGCAATATCTCTCTAGTTTTTTGTTTAGGCGGGACGCCATCATGTCCACCTGTGGCCGTTCCCATCGATTTACAATCAGCGTGAAGACTTCTGGATGAAGTCCCCACTCTCCCGGGTGGAGGTCGTGCCTGCTGAGAAAGTCTGGTTCCCAGTTGTCCACTCCCGGAATGAACACTGCTGACAGTGCTAGTACGTGATTTTCCGCCCATCGGAGAATCCTTGTGGCTTCTGCCATTGCCATCCTGCTTCTTGTGCCGCCCTGTCGATTTACATGGGCGACTGCCGTGATGTTGTCTGACTGGATCAGTACCGGCTGGTGTAGAAGCAGGGATTTTGCCTGACTTAGGGCATTGTAAATGGCCCTTAGTTCCAGAATATTTATGTGTAGGGAAGTCTCCTGACTCGACCATAGTCCTTGGAAGTTTCTTCCCTGTGTGACTGCCCCCCAGCCTCGAAGGCTGGCATCCATGGTCACCAGGACCCAGTCCTGTATGCCGAATCTGCGGCCCTCTTGAAGATGAGCACTCTGCAGCCACCACAGCAGAGACACCCTGGTTCTTGGAGACAGGGTTATTAGGCGATGCATCTGAAGATGCGATCCGGACCATTGGTCCAACAGGTCCCACTGAAAGATTCTGGCATGGAACCTGCCGAAGGGAATTGCTTCGTAAGAAGCCACCATCTTTCCCAGGACCCGCGTGCAGTGATGCACCGATACCTGTTTTGGTTTCAGGAGGTCTCTGACTAGAGATGACAGCTCCTTGGCTTTCTCCTCCGGGAGAAACACTTTTTTCTGGACTGTATCCAGAATCATACCAAGGAACAGTAGACGTGTCGTCGGAACCAGCTGTGATTTTGGAATATTCAGAATCCAACCGTGCTGGTGTAGCACCTCCTGAGATAGTGCTACTCCCACCAACAACTGCTCCTTGGACCTCGCCTTTATTAGGAGATCGTCCAAGTACGGGATAATTAAAACTCCCTTTCTTCGAAGGAGTATCATCATTTCCGCCATTACCTTGGTAAACACCCTCGGTGCCGTGGAGAGTCCAAACGGCAGCGTCTGGAATTGGTAATGGCAATCCTGTACCACAAATCTGAGGTACTCCTGGTGAGGATAGTAAATGGGGACATGCAGGTAAGCATCCTTGATGTCCAGGGATACCATGTAATCCCCCTCGTCCAGGCTTGCAATAACCGCCCTGAGCGATTCCATCTTGAACTTGAATTTTTTTATGTATGTGTTCAAGGATTTCAAATTTAAAATGGGTCTCACCGAACCGTCCGGTTTCGGTACCACAAACAGTGTGGAATAGTAACCCCGTCCTTGTTGAAGTAGGGGCACCTTGATTATCACCTGCTGGGAATACAGCTTGTGAATTGCCGCTAGCACAGCCTCCCTGTCTGAAGGAGTAATCGGCAAGGTAGATTTTAGGAACCGGTGGGGTGGAGACGCCTCGAATTCCAGTTTGTACCCTTGAGATACTATTTGCAGGATCCAGGGATCCACCTGTGAGCGAGCCCACTGATCGCTGAAATTTTTGAGGCGGCCCCCCACCGTACCTGGCTCCGCCTGTGGAGCCCCACCGTCATGCGGCGGACTTGGAAGAAGCGGGGGAGGACTTTTGCTCCTGGGAACCTGCTGTTTGTTGCAGCCTTTTTCCCCTACCTCTGCCTCTGGACAGAAAGGACCCGCCTTTTCCACGCCTGTTTTTCTGACTCCGAAAGGACTGTACCTGATAAAACGGCGCCTTTTTAGGCTGTGAGGGAACATGGGGTAAAAATGCTGACTTCCCAGCAGTTGCTGTGGAAACTAGGTCCGAGAGACCATCCCCAAATAACTCCTCACCCTTATAAGGCAAAACTTCCATGTGCCTTTTTGAATCTGCATCCCCTGTCCACTGGCGAGTCCATAAGCCTCTCCTAGCAGAAATGGACAATGCACTTATTTTAGATGCCAGCCGGCAGATCTCCCTCTGTGCATCTCTCATGTATAAGACTGAGTCTTTTATATGCTCTATGGTTAGCAGAATAGTGTCCCTGTCTAGGGTGTCAATATTTTCTGACAGGGAATCTGACCACGCAGCGGCAGCACTGCACATCCATGCTGACGCAATAGCTGGTCTAAGTATAATGCCTGAGTGTGTATATACAGACTTCAGGATCGCCTCCTGCTTTCTATCAGCAGGTTCCTTGAGGGCGGCCGTATCCGGAGACGGTAGTGCCACCTTTTTAGACAAACGTGTGAGCGCTTTATCCACCCTAGGGGGTGTCTCCCAACGTGACCTATCCTCTGGCGGGAAAGGGAACGCCATTAGTAACTTCTTAGAGATTACCAATCTTTTATCAGGGAAAGCCCACGCTTCTTCACACACTTCATTTAATTCTTCTGATGGGGGAAAAACTACGGGTAGTTTTTTCTCCCCAAACATAATACCCTTTTTAGTGGTACCTGGGTTTATATCAGAAATTTGTAACACCTCTTTCATTGCTTCAATCATGCAACGAATGGCCTTAGTGGACATTAGACTAGACTCATCGTCGTCGACACTGGTGTCAGTATCCGTGTCGACATCCGCGTCTGCCATCTGAGGTAGCGGGCGTTTTAGAGCCCCCGATGGCCTTTGAGATGCCTGGACAGGCACGAGCTGAGAAGCCGGTGGCATGTCGTCAAATTTTTTGTGTAAGGAGTCGACACGTGCACGCAATTCCTTCCATAAGTCCATCCACTCAGGTGTCTGCCCCGCAGGGGGTGACATCCCTTCTATAGGCATCTGCTCCGCCTCCACATCATTATCCTCATCAAACATGTCGACACAGCCGTACCGACACACCGCACACACACAGGGAATGCTCTAACAGAGGACAGGACCCACAAAAGCCCTTTGGGGAGACAGAGTGAGAGTATGTCAGCACACACCAGAGCGCTATATAATGCAGGGACTAACTGAATTATGTCCCCTATAGCTGCTGGTATATATACTGTGCCTAAATTTAGTGGCCCCCCTCTCTTTTTTACCCTTTTCTGTAGTGTAGACTGCAGGGGAGAGCCAGGGAGCTTCCTTCCAGCGGAGCTGTGAGGGAGAAATGGCGCCAGTGTGCTGAAGGAGATAGCTCCGCCCCTTTTTTGCGGACTATTCTCCCGCTTTTTTATGGATTCTGGCAGGGGTAATTATCACATATATAGCCTCTGGGGCTATATATTGTGGTATTTTTGCCAGCCAAGGTGTTTTTATTGCTGCTCAGGGCGCCCCCCCCTAGCGCCCTGCACCCTCAGTGACCGGAGTGTGAAGTGTGTATGAGGAGCAATGGCGCACAGCTGCAGTGCTGTGCGCTACCTTGGTGAAGACTGATGTCTTCTGCCGCTGATTTTCCGGACCTCTTCTTGCTTCTGGCTCTGTAAGGGGGACGGCGGCGCGGCTCCGGGACCGAACACCAAGGCCAGTTCCATGCGGTCGATCCCTCTGGAGCTAATGGTGTCCAGTAGCCTAAGAAGCCCAAGCTAGCTGCAAGCAGGTAGGTTCGCTTCTTCTCCCCTTAGTCCCTCGCTGCAGTGAGCCTGTTGCCAGCAGGTCTCACTGTAAAATAAAAAACCTAATTATATACTTTCTTTTTAGAAGCTCAGGAGAGCCCCTAGTGTGCATCCAACCTCGGCCGGGCACAAAATCTAACTGAGGCTTGGAGGAGGGTCATAGTGGGAGGAGCCAGTGCACACCAGGTGACCTAAAAGCTTTCTTTAGTTGTGCCCAGTCTCCTGCGGAGCCGCTATTCCCCATGGTCCTTTCGGAGTTTCCAGCATCCACTAGGACGTCAGAGAAAAAGGTATTGGCTGTCAGGGTGAAGAGGGACAGAAAAGAAAGTGGAGCAGAGATCAATGACAGTGAAGACTTTTGCAGTAGCGGGAATTTGCATAAGGATGACAGCTAGATTGGACAATACGGGGAATTGGCTCTCAACTATTTTGTTTATCCCCCTTAGATCCTGCACTAGCCTGTAACCCCTCCCCCCACTCTTTTTCACAGGGAAGATGGGACTATTGGCGGTGCTGGACGTCCTTACTAGGATGCCCTGCTGTAGCAGCCGCTCTATGACAGGGTACACTCATAACTCTACCTCTGGCTTCAGAGGATATTGAGGGATTTTTGGAGCTATCCTGCCATCTTTTACTTGTACTGCTACTGGAGCTACATTCGCCATCAATCCAGTGTCCTGTCCATCTTTGGTCCAAAGGGAACCCGGTATTTGTGAGATAATTTCCTCTACCTTTGATGGACACGTGTCTATAACAGTAGAATGCAACATTAGCCTTTGAGGGGTGTCTAGTATATCTTGCACTTCTTGAGCATGGTTCTCAGGTATATCCAAGAAGACACCCTCAGGAGTACAATATATGACACACCGCATTTTACACAATAGGTCTCTGCCAAATAGATTAGTCGGAGCCGATGCAGCCAGCAGAAAGGAATGTTTTGTCTGCAAGGGCCCTATCGTAATCTCTGCAGGTCTACTCAAAGGGTATTGTTGCACCGTTCCTGTTACTCCCATTGCCGAAATCGTTTTCCTCATGGTTTTTACACCTGATGTGGAATTCAACAATGACCTGGCCGCCCCTGTATCTACAAATAAAGGTAATGGTACAACAGCTACATCAACCATGACCTCAGGTTCACTACCAAGGCTAGCAAGCAACTTTACTGGCTGTAGACTACAGGTGTGGCCTGACCTCTATTGTGTAGTGGGACCTTCCCACAGCACGCTGGCAGCTACGACATGTGAGGGGGATAACTGAGTTTTCGGAGGTCTGCCAGTCCCTCCTAGGTGGATACCTCCATGTTTCCCCTCTATGTGGTCCCTGTTCCCAACTATGTGTGTTATAGCGTGGTTCATATCCTGTTCTAGGGGGTCTGTATACATTATGTGTCCCTTTATTCCTACATTCCCTTGAGTAATGTCCTTCTTTCCGGCAATTGTAGCATACTATTACACGTGACTTACCATCAGGGGACTGGGGTTTTGGCTGATGTGGTTTTGCTGTAAGAGCCTGTATACTTACCGTCATCAGCCTATCCCCTTGCGACTCCCTGTGTTTAATGATATTCTGATTGTGCTCAACAGCGGACTCTCTCAACGCAGCCACCGAGATACCTCTCCAGTTAGGTAGAGAGGTTTGCACCCTTGTCCTTAGTGATTCCTTTAAACCGTCCATTAACACAGAAACAGCTACCTCCCTGTGATGTGCATTATCCTTAATGTCCTCGAACCCAGTGTATCTAGCTATTTCCTGCGGTGCTCGATGGAAATATTCAGATGCCATTTCACCTTACTTTTGTCTTATGGAAAAGATTTTATTCCATTTAACAATAGTAGGGAAATACACTCCTAATTGCAGATTGATTTGCTTTACGTTCTCCTGATTGTATTCATCAGTGAGGTACTTCTGCATCTAACTTACAATCCGTTATGAATTTCGTGATGTCAATATTTGAGGGTAGACACACCCGTAGCACTGTTCGCCAATCTTTGTTTGTGGGTTCATGGGCGTTACCTAACTCTCTAATGAATTTCTGGCATCCGACTAGATCTTTTCTGGGATCGGGAAATTCTGACATAATTTACCTTAACTCTGCTCGGGACCAGGGACAATGCATGGCAATGTTCCTGATGGGAGTTACTCCCTGATTGTCAGTTCTCCCATTGTGAACTGCAATCACCCTGACAGGATTTAATTCAACTACATCATTTTGGCTTGACTCTATAATGCGGGGAGCTATTGTCTCTGCATAGTGTATGGTGCCGTACTTACCTGTGGACACAACCTCACTTACCCCTCCGCTAGGGGGCATCGCTACAACCCTTGGTGGTTGGGCCGTGCCCACTTGAGTATTCTGTATGGTGGCTGCTAGAGAGAGTGCCGATATTGTGCTGGGCTCATCTTCCTGCTCACAGTCCTGGGGAAAATTTTAAACGGGATACAGCTGGCAAGGGTTAGTGTTAGCACATTTATCAATTACTTTCCTATCCTGTACCAATACATCATTGCTTGTAGCCAATTTCTCCCCATCAACATATGGTGGAGGTGGTGCGGTCGCCATTGTTTTCCCGCTAGGTTTGGAACCTGCTGTGCGAGCTAATCCCCTCTGCACATCCCCCTCTTGCTGCCACAAGTTTATACAATCTGTGTGTCTAATCCTTTGCTTTCTAGATTTATCAGACATATCCTAATCCTTATGTTCTGCAATACCTCTGGCTCAAAGCTGCCCACCCTAGGGAATGATACCCTATCTTCTGCAGTCATACATACCCATTCAGAACAAAAAAAGTCTCCGCGTGTGGACCATATTTCCCACACATAATAAACCTTGCTGACCCCTTGGGCCGCGGCTCTTCAGCCTGAACCCTGGCTACCATACGTCCACTGCTTGTGCAACTGGATCCCATCGCGGACTTTTTCCTTTTACGCAATCCCCAAATGCACGACACGAATAGACGGTGAAAGTTCTTATAGCGCTTTCACCCACTCCATCTCCGCTGATGTACCACGACTCACTCCAATAGTGACCACCGCGTACCCAGTGAGCACCCTAACTGGTTTCTATTCACTGGAAGTGTTAGGAGTGACTTACCATTTCCAGTGAATATCCACCGTTGGAGATTTTCCTGAGAGAGACAAATCACGCTTGTGCAAAAAAAAAGTTCGCACAAGGGTATCACAGCCACAAACGCGCGGTGCAATCGCACAGCGTATAGGTACTTGTTACCTATCCGCTCTACGACCACTGGAGTCGAATATACAAACTGCGATCCTCAGCCGGATCGTAACAAAAAACCTTTTTACTTCAATAGTACACAATGCATAATTGCCTATTACGCTCCTCTGCAAATCTCCTCACAATTTGCGTACTTTACTATCTATACTAACGTGAGTCAGCCGCCTCACGCCGCCAAGCCTCCACTTACTTGGTGTACCAACGACGGGATCCCGAATTTCCAGGGTTCAAATCCACTCACTCCGCTTTCAGCTCACACAAATACAGTGTTTTTCTGTACAGAAAATTTCCACTCTTTCTGATCGGCAGCTTTACCCCAGAGGCAGTACAGTTTAAACAAAAGTCTTATACTAATCTGCTTTTGAAATCGGATAGTTGTGTGCTATTGTATTTATTGTATGTGTTCGCATATGTGAGATGCAATGGCATCTCACATATACGAACACCTCTGCCTGATTGACTGGCAAAGGCGTTTGCGGGGCGGGAGGGAGCATCGTGTCGGTGCAGTCCAGACAACGCAGGCGTTCCCGGACTGTCTGCAAGGCGCGCCGCAGCAGTTGCGTGACATCACACACAGTTGCTGTGACCCAAAAGATGGCAGGTAGCCATTTGCCTTTGCAGCTAGGCTGCGCAGGCAGGGGGCTACCCTTATCATGCAAGTAATTTGCTGCTGAGTGAAGTGTTTGCATGATTGCGTGGGGGGAGAGCCCAGCATGCGGGGCGGACTTGCCCTGTGCTGGGTGGCCCCCAGCATGCTAGTGTAAAGGGTTGTAGTTGTGCGGATTTTCGCACAACTACAACCCATGCTGAATTAGGCCCATTGTCAGGTGTATCAGAAATGGGAGTGTCGGTGCCCAAAGAGTTACATGGGAAACGTAAAAATAAGAATTTACTTACCGATAATTCTATTTCTCGGAGTCCGTAGTGGATGCTGGGGTTCCTGAAAGGACCATGGGGAATAGCGGCTCCGCAGGAGACAGGGCACAAAAAGTAAAGCTTTTCCAGATCAGGTGGTGTGCACTGGCTCCTCCCCCTATGACCCTCCTCCAGACTCCAGTTAGGTACTGTGCCCGGACGAGCGTACACAATAAGGGAGGATTTTGAATCCCGGGTAAGACTCATACCAGCCACACCAATCACACCGTACAACTTGTGATCTAAACCCAGTTAACAGTATGATAACAGAAGAGCCTCTGAAAGATGGCTCCCTAAACAATAACCCGAATTAGTTAACAATAACTATGTACAAGTATTGCAGATAATCCGCACTTGGGATGGGCGCCCAGCATCCACTACGGACTCCGAGAAATAGAATTATCGGTAAGTAAATTCTTATTTTCTCTATCGTCCTAGTGGATGCTGGGGTTCCTGAAAGGACCATGGGGATTATACCAAAGCTCCCAAACGGGCGGGAGAGTGCGGATGACTCTGCAGCACCGAATGAGAGAACTCCAGGTCCTCCTTTGCCAGGGTATCAAATTTGTAGAATTTTACAAACGTGTTCTCCCCTGACCACGTAGCTGCTCGGCAGAGTTGTAATGCCGAGACCCCTCGGGCAGCCGCCCAAGATGAGCCCACCTTCCTTGTGGAATGGGCCTTAACAGATTTAGGCTGTGGCAGGCCTGCCACAGAATGTGCAAGTTGAATTGTGTTACAAATCCAACGAGCAATCGACTGCTTAGAAGCAGGCGCACCCAACTTGTTGGGTGCATACAGTATAAACAGCGAGTCAGATTTTCTGACTCCAGCCGTCCTTGAAATGTATATTTTTAAAGCTCTGACAACGTCCAACAACTTGGAGTCCTCCAAGTCGCTTGTAGCCGCAGGCACTACAATAGGCTGGTTCAGGTGAAACGCTGATACCACCTTAGGGAGAAAATGCGGACGCGTCCGCAGCTCTGCCCTATCCGAATGGAAAATTAAATAAGGGCTTTTATAAGATAAAGCCGCCAGTTCAGATACTCTCCTGGCGGACGCCAGGGCCAGTAACATAGTCACTTTCCATGTGAGATATTTCAAATCCACATTTTTTAGTGGTTCAAACCAATGGGATTTGAGGAAATCTAAAACTACATTTAGATCCCACGGTGCCACCGGAGGCACCACAGGAGGCTGTATATGCAGTACTCCTTTGACAAAAGTCTGGACCTCAGGAACTGAGGCCAATTCTTTTTGGAAGAATATTGACAGGGCCGAAATTTGAACCTTAATAGATCCCAATTTGAGACCCATAGACAATCCTGATTGCAGGAAATGTAGGAAACGACCCAGTTGAAATTCCTCCGTCGGAGCACTCCGATCCTCGCACCACGCAACATATTTCCGCCAAATGCGGTGATAATGCTTCGCGGTGACTTCCTTTCTTGCCTTAATCAAGGTAGGAATGACTTCTTCTGGAATGCCTTTTCCTTTTAGGATCTGGCGTTCAACCGCCATGCCGTCAAACGCAGCCGCGGTAAGTCTTGGAATAGACACGGTCCCTGCTGAAGCAGGTCCTGTCTTAGAGGTAGAGGCCACGGATCGTCCGTGACCATCTCTTGAAGTTCCGGGTACCAAGACCTTCTTGGCCAATCCGGAGCCACTAGTATCGTTCTTACTCCGCTTTGCCGTATGATTCTCAATACCTTTGGTATGAGAGGCAGAGGAGGAAACACATACACCGACTGGTACACCCAAGGTGTTACCAGCGCGTCCACAGCTATTGCCTGCGGATCTCTTGACCTGGCGCAATACCTGTCCAGTTTTTTGTTGAGGCGAGACGCCATCATGTCCACCATTGGTCTTTCCCAACGGTTTATTAGCATGTGGAAAACTTCTGGATGAAGTCCCCACTCTCCCGGGTGAAGATCGTGTCTGCTGAGGAAGTCTGCTTCCCAGTTGTCCACTCCCGGGATGAACACTGCTGACAGTGCTATCACGTGATTCTCCGCCCAGCGAAGGATCCTGGCAGCTTCTGCCATTGCACTCCTGCTTCTTGTGCCGCCCTGTCTGTTTACATGGGCGACTGCCGTGATGTTGTCCGACTGGATCAACACCGGTCTTCCTTGAAGCAGAGGTTCCGCCTGGCTTAGAGCATTGTAGATTGCTCTTAGTTCCAGAATGTTTATGTGAAGAGACTTTTCCAGGCTCGACCACACTCCCTGGAAGTTTCTTCCTTGTGTGACTGCTCCCCAGCCTCTCAGGCTGGCGTCCGTGGTCACCAGGATCCAATCCTGTATGCCGAATCTGCGGCCCTCCAATAGATGAGCCCTCTGCAACCACCACAGAAGAGATACCCTTGTCCTTGGAGACAGGGTTATCCGCAGGTGCATCTGAAGATGCGTGCATTGATGCACAGACACCTTTCCTGGTTTTAGGAGATTCCTGACCAGGTCGGATAACTCCTTGGCTTTTTCCTCGGGAAGAAAAACCTTTTCCTGAACCGTGTCCAGAATCATCCCTAGGAACAGCAGACGAGTTGTCGGCATTAATTTGGATTTTGGAATATTCAGAATCCATCCGTGCTGCTTTAGCACCTCTTGAGATATTGCTAATCCCATCTCTAGCTGTTCTCTGGACCTTGCCCTTATTAGGAGATCGTCCAAGTATGGGATAATTAATACGCCTTTTCTTCGAAGAAGAATCATCATCTCGGCCATTACCTTTGTAAAGACCCGAGGTGCCGTGGACAAACCAAACGGCAGCGTCTGAAACTGATAGTGACAGTTTTGTACAACGAACCTGAGGTACCCCTGGTGTGAGGGGTAAATTGGAACGTGGAGATACGCATCCTTGATGTCCAAGGATACCATAAAGTCCCCTTCTTCCAGGTTCGCTATCACTGCTCTGAGTGACTCCATCTTGAACTTGAACTTCTTTATGTACAGGTTCAAGGACTTCAGATTTAGAATAGGCCTTACCGAGCCATCCGGCTTCGGTACCACAAATAGAGTGGAATAATACCCCTTCCCTTGTTGTAGAAGAGGTACCTTGACTATCACCTGCTGAGAGTACAGCTTGTGAATGGCTTCCAAAACCGTCTCCCTTTCGGAAGGGGACGTTGGTAAAGCAGACTTCAGGAAACGGCGAGGTGGATCTGTCTCTAATTCCAACCTGTACCCCTGAGATATTATCTGCAGGATCCAGGGATCTACCTGCGAGTGAGCCCACTGCGCGCTGAAATTTTTGAGACGACCTCCCACCGTCCCCGAGTCCGCTTGAGAAGCCCCAGCGTCATGCTGAGGCTTTTGTAGAAGCCGGGGAGGGCTTCTGTTCCTGGGAAGGAGCTGCCTGTTGCTGTTTCTTCCCTCGACCTCTGCCTCGTGGCAGATATGAATAGCCCTTTGCTCTCTTATTTTTAAAGGAACGAAAGGGCTGCGGTTGAAAAGTCGGTGCCTTTTTCTGTTGGGGAGTGACTTGAGGTAGAAAGGTGGATTTCCCGGCTGTAGCCGTGGCCACCAAATCTGATAGACCGACTCCAAATAACTCCTCCCCTTTATACGGCAAAACTTCCATATGCCGTTTTGAATCCGCATCGCCTGTCCACTGTCGCGTCCATAAAGCTCTTCTGCCCGAAATGGACATAGCACTTACCCGTGATGCCAGTGTGCAGATATCCCTCTGTGCATCACGCATATAAAGAAATGCATCCTTTATTTGTTCTAACGACAGTAAAATATTGTCCCTGTCCAGGGTATCAATATTTTCAATCAGGGACTCTGACCAAACTACCCCAGCACTGCACATCCAGGCAGTCGCTATAGCTGGTCGTAGTATAACACCTGCATGTGTGTATATACTTTTTTGGATATTTTCCATCCTCCTATCTGATGGATCTTTAAGTGCGGCCGTCTCAGGAGAAGGTAACGCCACTTGTTTTGATAAGCGTGTTAGCGCCTTGTCCACCCTAGGAGGTGTTTCCCAGCGCTCCCTAACCTCTGGCGGGAAAGGGTATAATGCCAATAATTTCTTTGAAATTATCAGCTTTTTATCAGGGGCAACCCACGCTTCATCACACACGTCATTTAATTCTTCTGATTCAGGAAAAACTATAGGTAGTTTTTTCACACCCCACATAATACCCTGTTTAGTGGTACCTGTAGTTGTAGTATCAGCTAAATGTAACGCCTCCTTAATTGCCAAAATCATATAACGTGTGGCCCTACTGGAAAATACGGTTGATTCGTCACCACTGGAATCAGTGCCTGTGTCTGGGTCTGTGTCGACCGACTGAGGCAAAGGGCGTTTTACAGCCCCTGACGGTGTTTGAGGCGCCTGGACAGGCACTAATTGATTGTCCGGCCGCCTCATGTCGTCAAACGACTGCTTTAGCGTGTTGACACTATCCCGTAATTCCATAAATAAAGGCATCCATTCTGGTGTCGACCCCCTAGGAGGTGACATCCCCATATTTGGCAATTGCTCCGCCTCCACACCAATATCGTCCTCATACATGTCGACACACACGTACCGACACACAGCAGACACACAGGGAATGCTCTAAACGAAGACAGGACCCACTAGCCCTTTGGGGAGACAGAGGGAGAGTCTGCCAGCACACACCAAAAAGCGCTATATATGACAGGGATAGCCTTATAATAAGTGCTCCCTTATAGCTGCTTTATATATATCAAGATATTGCCATTAAATTTGCCCCCCCTCTCTGTTTTACCCTGTTTCTGTAGTGCAGTGCAGGGGAGAGACCTGGGAGCCGTCCTGACCAGCGGAGCTGTGAGAGGAAATGGCGCCGTGTGCTGAGGAGATAGGCCCCGCCCCTTTTCCGGCGGGCTCGTCTCCCGCTATTTTGTGAATACAGGCAGGGGTTAAATATCTCCATATAGCCTCTGGGGGCTATATGTGAGGTATTTTTAGCCTTTATATAGGTTTACATTTGCCTCCCAGGGCGCCCCCCCCCAGCGCCCTGCACCCTCAGTGACTGCGTGTGAAGTGTGCTGAGAGGAAAATGGCGCACAGCTGCAGTGCTGTGTGCTACCTTTAGAAGACTGCAGGAGTCTTCAGCCGCCGATTCTGGACCTCTTCTTACTTCAGCATCTGCAAGGGGGCCGGCGGCGCGGCTCCGGTGACCATCCAGGCTGTACCTGTGATCGTCCCTCTGGAGCTGATGTCCAGTAGCCAAGAAGCCAATCCATCCTGCACGCAGGTGAGTTCACTTCTTCTCCCCTCTGTCCCTCGTTGCAGTGATCCTGTTGCCAGCAGGAATCACTGTAAAATAAAAAACCTAAGCTAAACTTTCTCTAAGCAGCTCTTTATGAGAGCCACCTAGAATTGCACCCTTCTCGGCCGGGCACAAAAATCTAACTGGAGTCTGGAGGAGGGTCATAGGGGGAGGAGCCAGTGCACACCACCTGATCTGGAAAAGCTTTACTTTTTGTGCCCTGTCTCCTGCGGAGCCGCTATTCCCCATGGTCCTTTCAGGAACCCCAGCATCCACTAGGACGATAGAGAAAAGCTATTCTCAATAGTGAACCACTGTTTAAAGTCAATACCTCACGTCAACTCAACTATACAGCTGAGGTGGTGGTAGTTCAAGAAGTTAGGGAGTTGAAGACCACCTTGGTGTATATGCCTGTAAAGGGTAGATTTAAATGTCAGTGTTTTGTTCCCCTAAAAAAAGGTCCTGAAAATCATGTTGCATTTCAAAAGGAGGGAGGGATATGTATGGGTAGAGTCTGTAATAAATACAGCATCCTCAGGAGAATATTCATTTTGAATATGCTAATGTGCCACAACCAGGAAATCCAGCGCTGTAATTATTATTAGCAGTTTCTTGTAATCCACTTTAATAACCCTAAGGAGCAATTCAAAATGTAGTCACAATTATCATGTATAAGAAAAACACCACAATATTTAATGCAAGGGGTGCCATACGCAGTCCAGTTACTGTGAGCAGAGGGGCAGTCATTATTCATTGCAATCGATTTAGAATAGCTAATTTTGAAAATTAGATAACAGTGCAAATCTCTGAAATTCCCCTGAAGTCTATACAGGAAAAAAAGCCCCCATCCTTTTCTACAAAAAGAAACCAGCTCCTGCCATATGGGAGGGATTGTAGATAAACCCAAGTTTAAGGTTTTCTTTGATGTATTCAGACATGGATGAAGTTTCTGGTATTGACAAGGTAACTCCCCCTTCCCCTTGGGGGTGTCATTCTAGGTACTAAATCAATTGCATAACCCCAAATCCTATGGGGTGGAAGTTTCAGAAGGGCTGGACTAAACAAATGTGAAACAGGATGAGGAGTGACCATCTGCCGACATTGAGAATGACACAAGGAACCCCATGCAAGATCTAATACACTTGAGAAAAGTGGTTTAGCAGCCAGGGAGGGCCTAGAATAATGGTGTTAATAGCTTGGGGAAACGTATCTCCTACTGATGTATTACCCCTATATGCATAACCATGCAAGTGATTTTGAGGTAGACATGAGGAATTTGCCACTTTTTCCCATCAATGCCTACAAGATACATAGGTGGAACAAAAAGCGCTCTGTGAAGTCCCAATTCTGAGACCAAAGACTCACTAATGAAATACTCAGCTGCTCCAGGGTCCAGAAAGTATTGTCCCACAGTTGAGGTCCCTTGACAAAATTGTAAAAGACTAGATAAAGCTGAAATTACTTTGCCAGGTTCATCAATTACCTTTTTAAAAGCATCCAGGAAAACATTACAGTTTTTAATATTCCTGTGCTAGTGCTTTATCAACTAACAAAATAACACCACTTTGACTTTTTTGGTACCAAAGTTTCCTGCGACCATTGGAAACCATTGGTTTGGGAATACTTGACTAGGATCCCAGTCATATTTACAGGGAACCACCAGATGCAGCAGATGGAGATGCTGTAGATTGATAGGTTGCAAAACATCCAGGTGATGAGACACATTCTGTAATACTGAATTTTTGTTGTTGAGACACCTGTTTTTATTCCAACACATGAAATTTAGCGGTGAAGCAGATCTTTCGAAAGACTACTAACTGCACCCATTTTTGTCTAATATAAATCACAACATGAATACATTAAAAAAGTGTATTTGCAGTGCAACATGGTTTGATCCAGATACAAAGTTACATGCTTTTTTTTGCTCAGAATCATCGCTGACAGCATGTTATTATTTATGTCTAACCCATAATGTCTCTGTTCCTGCTAATGTATTTCTAATTGATGACTTTGGCCTTCTTCTTGGTTATAAAGTAAATCTCCATAAATCGGAGCTACTCCCTCTCACAGGAGATGTATCTCAATTTGACCTGCATCCTGTTTTATCACAATTCCCAATTCTCAAAGCCACACTGGAATACTTAGGTGTTTTGATTCCTAAATCTCTTCCTATTTATACTGGTTGAATTTCACTACAGTTTTGGAATCCTTATCTAAACTTCTTGCTAACTGGATGACTCTTCCCCTGTCTACTTTGCGCACAACAGCAGTTATCAAGAGCGTAGCTTTTCCAAAGCTATCTTATTTATAACATTTTGAATCTCTCTTTTCTAAATTTTTGTGGGCAGATACAGTAAGAAACCTAGAATAGCTTACACAAAACTCAAGAGTCCGGGTTCTGATGGTGGTTTAGGTATTCCACACCTATGTGCGTTTAGTAGAGTGGCCTTCTTCAGATCCATTACTGATTGGTTTTGGAGACAATCAATTTTGACCTAGAAGAGGAGTTATTTTATCCTTTTTCACCTATTGCTTTATTACTTTCTCCAAACAAGAAGTTACCTCCTCTGGAAAAATATTTATGCTTCTTGGTGCTATATACTAATCTAAAATTTTAGAGAAATCTCTTATCTACTCCGTTTACTAAATTTTGGGGTAACCCTGTATTTAGTCCTGGCTTATAAAATGCTACACTTCATTTATGGAAAGCTGCAGGTATCTCAGCTATTTGTGATGTATTTGACGCGATAGGCACTTTACAACCATTTACTCTGAGGGAGAAATTTACTAGTCAAATAAATATTTTTACATGTATTTGCAAATTAGACATTTTGTTCAGGCACAGACACAGCATATGTCCTCCATGGATGCTCCTGACCCCATACAAAAACTTTTAACCCTCACTTGTTAATTATTACTAACTCAAATATTATTATGCCAATTTTTTGGTGATTCAGGGGGATAGTGTGTGGCTTCATTCTCACGTGAAATGGATGTCAAAAAACTTCTATTGCTACTCCGGGAGTGCTGTTAAAACACTGCCAAACTACACTGAAATACCTTCATTCTGCAACTTTGCAATAAGTGCATCTTAAGGTCCTACACAGAGCATATATATCTCAAGCCCAGAGAGCACATATATTACCTGAAGAAACAGGTCAATGTCACAAATTATCTGAACTGTGAGCCTCCTTTATTTTCATAATTTTTATTCCTTCTGGAATAAAGTTGTTGAATTAATAAAGTTTTTTTTCAGTGAGTATAAAACAAAATACCCAGTGGCGTGCCTTTGTTCTAGTTTTAACGATTGGACTGGGTACTAGAAAGCCACTTTAGAGTTATTTTAGAGATTATAAAGAAGTTAAATTTGAAACCTTGGACAACTTGATCTTCTCCCTCACTGGCAGCAATTAAAAATATGCTTCTTAACACCCTTTAATTTGAAAGGCATGATATTTAATTGAAAAGGGGATAAGTAATTTTTACAAAAAGTTGGATATCTATATTGAGCATTTAGATGAAGCTATTTAGGATCATATTCAAAAGCTTTTTGAAAATATCAGTTGGATTTTATACAACTTGATGTCTCAACTTAATTACTAGCCGTACCGTCATTCAACCGGAAATGTTTTTGGCCTTCTTAGATATACTTTATGTTTTCCATCTGCATGTCATATTCATAGTTACTGATTTGTTTTCCCTGCATAAACTTCCATAGTAGGTCTGTGTTTCTTTGTGCCTTTTGAATTTTTCTTGTTATCGGTTTCATGTTTTTGCATACATACTCATTAATTTATGGTATGACCATTATGACTATGGCTTCGGCTATTTATGTTGCCCATTTCTGCAGCGGGGTACACTGGTATTCCACAGTGAATAACATCGGGGTGTAGAGATGGATCTTGATCCGAGGCACCAACAGGGACTGTTCCCAGGATGTACTGCACCGCCTCCTCTATAGCCCCGCCTCCAGGCACTGGAGCTCAGCTCAGTTTGTAAGTTGGTGCCTGCAGTGCAGGCAGCTAACAGGTGGGGCTGCCCTAGGCAGCCCTGATAAGAACTTTTTATGACGAAAGAAGACTTCAAGGGCCACAGCACAGGCACTGGAATACTGTTTATGTCATGTTGACATTCTGTGCTGCGGCTCCATAACCTCCCCCAGCGGCGCTGCATACTCCCGCGCCCTGGTTGGCGGGTACTTGCAGCGGAGGCGCTCTGGTCATCAGGTACACATCACTGCTGCTGCTTTTCTGGATCGCATGGCCGCACTTCAGGGAGGAGGTGAGAGGGTCCTCCAGGTGGGACCCGACGAAATAGCGATCCGGTCGCGGTCCCAGGAGATGGACCGCACCGCTGGCGTGGACACTGTGGCCATGCAGGGACCCCACTATATCCATCAGGGCAAGGAGCACATGTCGGATTTACTAAAATCCATTTGTCATAGGCTCCATAGTACCCGGTGGTGAAGTCCAGCAGAGGGGATAAGGCGCTGACCTGTAGCTCCGCCCCCAGCTCCAGGCGCCATCTACAGCAGGCGTTCCCGCCCTGGAGCTGCATTTCTCTCTTTCCCTCACTTCTTGTCAGCGTTTGGGCGCCATTTCACAGAGCTGCGTTGAACCTGGGACTGCTGGGCACTGTCTCTTCTGTAAAGCCGCCTGTCTCATCAGCGCTGTGCATTTACAGGACACTTAAGTATTCTACATGTCATTTAGACAGTGTTAGTTAAGAACAAGTGCATTAATATATGAATATTTAGTACAAGTATTCTGTGATATACATCCAGTGTTTACTGTGCATTGCTATATCTGTATACATACATATTTATATGTAGTATTACTAGTCCAGTGCAGTCTTATTATGGTTATATGTAATAATGTCAAAGTCGAAAAATATTGTAGTACACACAGCACGTACTAACCACACACACATGCCCGCTGTGCGTGCACTTGTTCCGCCGTGCGTGCACATATCCACAATTTGCTTATGATCGCTCCCGCGGTCCTGCGCGTGGTGTGGGTATTTACGGCGGAGTTTGTGAGCACATAGAGGGTTATCAAAACATTACATATTTAATCCAAATAGTGCACATTGTACACATAGCCCCCTGCACTACATCAGCAAGTATCAACAGTTTAAATGATTCCAGTACTAAGGGATTCACCTTTACATGATAAGAAGGGACAGACTAAGGTTATAAGGTGATGTCTAGTATCCAGCTGTAGGGTATTTTAAGGGTAACATTCCGGTGTTGGTTAGAGGAAGATCGCATGTTCCTGCGTATAGTATGTGCAGAAGTAGAATATAGATATAAACTGTATTTACTGTATATTATGTATGCGGCGGGAATCCAGAGGAGACCACCCACAAGAGCAATTGAGAAAGACATCGCCCACCTTTTCAAATCAACCTATGACCTCTCCTGTAATGTAAAGATGCATCTCTGTGTCCAATGGACAAAGGGATTACAGTATCCATTGTATTGCTTTTGGAAGTAATGTATAAAAAGCCTGTTGCTGCCTGGCCGGTCAGAAGACTCTTAACGCTATCTACCTGATGATGGAGGACTGGACCAGGTTGCGCAAGCGAATATTCTCACGTATGTACATTGACTGTAGCCATTTTACTCTGTTGTATATTGTAGTGTATAAATTGTATTGTTATCCCCTTCCAGATATATACGTTGAGGTTTCGGAGCCCAGTGTTTAACTACAAATCGGTGTTGTGTCCTCTTTTCCCTGCTAGGGTTTAAAGCGTATTACATTACCTAACTGTATAAGGTTTAAGAGTGTATTGATAAGGTGTGTACGCTCTGTGGGTACTTTATACCGTCAGCGCTGCATAAGGTTTAAGGTGTAACATCATTGCAGTGCTTTGCTGCATAAGGTTTAGAGTGTAATAATATCATTGCATTGCATTACGAATAAGGTTTAAAGTTTATCAAGAGTGTGTGCGCGCGCTGTGTGTACTTTGTACCCCCAGCGCGGCGTTTGTACGCTAAGTCCGTACACGGTACGGGACTCTGTACGCAAATAGCGTACAAAGTGCGTAGCGTGTGTATTAAGTCTAGCGGCCGCAGCGTCTCCATTATAAAAGTGTGTTTAAAGGTATAGCTTTATGGTTTAAGATAATATCGACATTATCAATTGGGAACATCGTCCGGTTTTTCCTCATACCCGCAGCCTAGCAGGTTAAAGCAGACTTTATCTATCAGCAAAGGGCGGACAGGTATCCCACGTAAGCCTTCTCCTGGTTGGTGGATACACTGGTAAACCCTATCTCATTGCTGATAAGATGGCGTCTGCTCTGCATGGTTTGTAGGGATGCTGGTGGGATCCGTAAGGTAAATATACAAAACTATTTTAAAAGTCTGTGAATTTCTATTTTGGCGCCAAATGCGTACACAACACAAGCATACACCTGTACTTTGTATACCTGCTCGCATTGTTGCCATAAGTATTGATTATTAGATTCATTTTGACCTGTGCTGAGAAATTTGTTGCTATTTAGTTAAAACATAGACTAAATATTAAGGAAGTAAACGTAAAACACAAATACAGTCTGGCCTAGTTAAACAGGTTTATACAGAGAGAAACTGTGTTGTGTTAAGTAAACGATTATAGGTAATATCGCTTACATTTATAGAAGTGTGGGATTTGTGCTATTGCGGACGCACGGTCTTTGTACATGTGTCTCGGACAAAGTAAGGGACTGCGTACGCAACGTAAAGACATACGCACGGTCGCGTGTTTACGCAACGTGCGTAAGAGTACGGCCGCTAAGTACAAATTACACAATAGCATTGTTTAGTTTAGGCGCGGGACGGTAGCCACGCGACAATAGCACAAATTGCTCAGTTTCCAAGATTTAGTTTAAATAAAACCTTTTTTACTGTATTACCTCTGGTACTAAGGCTGTTTATCTGAATGAAAGTTAATTTTCTGTACAGAAAAACCAAAGTGTATTTGAGTGAACGAACGTGAGTGTGCAAACATAATAAAGGTTTTGTGGACCCAGGGAATTCGGGATCCCGTAGAGGTGGTACACCAGGTGAGTGGAGACTTGGTGGCGTGAGAATTAGCTGGCTCACGTTAATATAAATTGAAGTACAAAGGAGCAAGGTAGCAGAGTACCGCAGGCCAGAAGGTCAGCGAAGGTTTAGAGTACCGCAGACCAAAGGTCAGCGAGGTTTTTGTTTAGAGTACCGCTGCCCAGGGGGTTAGCGAAGATACCCATTTAGTTTTTGATTGAAACGCTCATGCTGAGGTTTCGCAGCCTGAAAAAATAGATTCCATTGGTCGTACGGCGGATAAGTAACAGTTACCTATATGCTGTGCGATTGGACCGCGCGTTCGTGGGTGCAATACTTAGCGCAACGTGATACCCTTTTTACGAGCTTTGCGTAAAATCGCGGGATCATTAGCGCTGGATATAGCATACGCAAGCGTGATTTGTGTATAATAAAGGTTAAGGGAGGTTTCGCTGGTCACTCAGGAAATCTCCAACAACCAATATTTACTGGAAAGGGTAAGTCACTCCCAGATACTTCCAGTAAATAGAGGCTACATAGGGGCCCTAGGTTGGGTACGTACCTTCGCTAATGACAGTGTTTGGTAGTATTGGCCAACGTGGGCGGTGAGTGGGTGAAAGCACTCGGAGAACTTTCACCGTTGCCTTATATTGAGTATTTTGTTTTTTTGTAGGATTAGCCGGGACGGCAATACCTGCAAAATATGGGGGCCAGTTGCTCAAGTAAGGGACGTTCAACCAGGGTTCAGGTTGACATTCCGCGGCCCAGGGGGTCGGCGAGGTACATAATGTGTGAGAAGCATGGACCACACGCAGAAATTTTGTGCAATGAATGGGAACGTATGACTGCGTAAGATAGGGAACCATTCCCTAAGGTAGGCATTTTTGAACCAGAGGTATTGCAGAATTTAAGGGTTAGGATATGTCTGATAAAATCCCAAAAGAAAAGGGTCAGACACACAAACTGTTTAAATTTATGGCAGCAAGAGGGCGATATGCAAGGGAAATTAACATATGCAACAGGTTCAAAACCTAGCGGGAATGAGAACACAAACACACCATTGTCGACACAGGTCGAAGGGGAACAGGAGGCTACAGTCAATGATACATCCGTAAATGATAGTAATATGAAAGAGCAATATATTAACCCTAACTTTTGCAAAATGTATCCTGTTTTGAAGTCTCTCCAAGGTTTTAGGTCACAAGGAGATGAAGGATTCAGCCAAATCGCAGCTCTCCTCCAAGCAGTCATGTTGCAGGAAACTCAGGTGGCACCTGTCCAACCAGGTAGAGCAGTAACAGTATTCCCCAATGAAAGAACTGGTGAGGTCACAGCTACCGGTAAGTATGAGACAGTTCATTGCACAGAAACAACAACACCACACAGTAAACAGATTAGGAACGGAATGATAGGATTACACCCTGTCTTGGAAATAGTAACTCCCAATGGGGGAACCGATAGTCAGGAAGTAGTCCTCACCAGGAATAATGCAATGTATTGCCCGTGGCCCAGAGATGAGCTGCGATCAATCATTTCAGAATTCCCCGACCCTCGGAAGCATTTAGCCAGATGTCAGAAATTTATCAGAGATCTGGGTAATGTGTATGAACAGACAAACCAACATTGGCGGACATTTTTGAAAGCATGCCTACCCCCTAATATTGACACCCAAAAATTTACCACTGATTGTAGGCTAGAGTCGGATAGTCCTATGACTGACAGAAACAATCAGGAAAATATAGAACGAATTAATAGGCAACTAGAGTTGTGTTTCCCCACTGAGTGGAGAAGAATTTTCTCCATAAAACAGGGTAAATGAAATGACATCTGAATATTTCCACCGAGCACTGCAGGAAATGGATAGATACATAGGGGTATCGGATGCAGGGAACGATGAAAATCACAGAGAGGTGGCTGTGTCTGTGCTAATGGACGGACTCGATAAGACAGTGAGGGACAAAGTACAAACATCTTTGCCTAATTGGAGAGGGGTCACAGTAGCTTGCCTTAGAGAGTGCGCAATTGTACACCACAAAAATATCGTTAGGCGTAGAAAACAACAAGAGGAGAGGCTGAGGATTGAAAGTAGGCAGGCTCTTACACCAAAGTCTCATCAGCCCAAGCCCCAAAACCCTAGTAGTAACAAAAGACAGAGAGTATGTTACAATTGTAAAAATGAAGGACATTTTGCTAGAGATTGTAAGAGTAGTACAGCACATAGCCAATATAGACCCCTAGACAGAATAAATAAGCCACGTTATTAAACACATAGACGGGATCAAGGGACATATAGTAAGGAATCACGATAGAGTATAGAAAAACATAGATTCGGTTAAAGGGAAGAACAGAATAAATGAAACTTTACCCTTTTGACAGAATTTACGGAGATTAGGAGGAGGCTTCTAAACTTCTGCTTCTCTCTCTCTAGCAGAAGTGACCTCTAAGTAATTTAACAGGAGTGTTGTTAGAGATGGTATACATATAGAGTGCTCCCACCCAGAAAGCACAAAAATATGTTAAGATACCCATGAAGACTAATGTTGCATTTCACTGTTTTAGAAGCATGTCCATCAAAGGTAGAGGAAATTATCTCAAAAATACCGGGTTCCCTATGAATTTAGAATGGACAAGACACTGGATTGAGGGCTGGGATAGTCCCAGTAGAGATATAACACATAGAATTTTTTTTTTCTAAGGGAACAGACTGATTAGGTAATCATTCCCCGTAGTGCCCAATCCAGATGTCAAACTTTGTAAAAATCTTCTTTGCCTTTACAAACTTATCTATTACTAAACTCTGTGATTTGTCTTCAAAGTTTCCTCTTCATCCTCTTACGTTCACTGACAGGATTACAGTTCAAACGTCACATGCCTACTCGGTCTGTCAGAGCTCTGCCTAAATGCAGTATATCTCACCAGCATAGGGACACCAGTATCAGTGTGCCTGGTCATGCACAAAGGGTGAAGAATGGTAATACTGGTGAAGGTAGACTGTGCATAGATACCGATATACATGATGGTGTGACAGCCTGATGGTGAACGCAAATCTGACAAATTTTCTTTTTATTATTTCCCCTCTCTTCTCACTTCCCAAAGATCACACAACTGATAATACACAACAGTTAAACAGATTTATGTTTCCTACAGAAAGGTCGCTGACCCAGAGAGAACATTGTATAACTGGAGTGTCTGTTCCAGGAAGGCTGAGAGGCAGTACTGTTGAGACGGCACCTGAGCGCGGAGAACAACAAGACCAAGAGGCGGTTGTCGCACCAGTTTTTCTTTTTTTATTTTTTTCTCCATTTCCCACTATCCTTCCCTTTTCCTCCCCCTTCTTGTTTCCTCTCTCTTCCCTTAACAAGATGGACTTACCCCAAGAGACTGCATTCCGGGTTTTCCTGTTAACCCTGTTGTTGACCAGAACAGTCTGTTTCGGTGAGAGTCCCAGAGAGGTCGAGAAAGGATCTGGAATGGGTTCTGATGGCAAGGACGGATTTGTAGAATTCCAAAAGCAACACATCACTCGAGCAAAGGCGAGTATCAGAAAACGATCTGGTAGTCAGGGAACTAGGAGGCACTGTGAAGGGTTATTGGCTGAGGAAAATTGCATTTGTAAAAATTGTGAGAACATAGTTGAGGATGGGTGCATCCAGAGATGTCAGTCCAGCCTTAATATCAACATGGACCGTCATCCATTGAGTGATTACCACTCACTAGTTGGTAAGGTTTTAAACCAAACAGAATGCTGGGTGTGCTCACAAGTACCTCAAGGTCAGAGCAAGTCAGGATTAGTACCGTACCCTTTAGCAATAGAGGAGGTACTCGAATTACGGGGTGGGAGACCGGTGGACAAGAAATTTAATATTTCTAGGCCCCCTAGTTTGAAGCTCCACCAGTATCATGTAGATAGATCCTTGTTATGTTTCAAAATTTCCAATTCCCGAAAACCAGGAAATTGGGATGTGACATGGAATAATCAAACCATGGCATTTTCGCACAGAGCTGATAGGATACCCATAGACTCTGAACTTGTACGCCAAATAGCCAACAGTGGAAGGTATTTTCGGTATAGGTAGACTCAAGGAAGCAAGACCATGTGGGTTGGAGAAGTATCACCAGGGTACTGTGCTCATATCATACAGCCTGATACTTCTACTGAACAGATGAGAGAACTAGGGATTGGGTTTTTCACTTGGAAAGTTTGTAATATGGTAATGTCATATGCTGTCCCATATGTTCTCCCCGATGATGCCTATTTCATATGTGGGAGGAAGGCGTATAAGTGGCTTGCCCCAAACTCAGAGGGATTGTGTTACATTGGAAGAGTGTTGCCAGAGGTCATGACCATAACCCATGATACGATGAAAGATGTTCACCGCAGTGCTCAGGCTCCTTATACTCATACTCACTATGAACACATCGTCAAGAGACACCTCATAGATAGGACAGAGCACGTAGCCTCTGATTTGATCCACGAATCCACCGGGATTCAATTCCTTCTCGTATTAGACATCACCCGTACTGTCAGAGGAATTATAAATTATAGGTATATCCATGCGCTAGCGAACTTGATAGATAATATCACTGAGATGTATGATGACACCTTCAGGTATGCGGGTAGGGAGTTGCAAGCTTACAAGACAGAACTGATCCAGCATAGGATGGTCCTCAATTATATCACAGCCGTGACGGGTGGGTACTGTGTCACTTTGGCAACTTAATATGGTGTGAAGTGCTGCACGTATATTACACACAGCACTGATGACCCAACCGAGATCATCGATCAAAAGATGGACGATATCTTGCAGTTGAAGTGGGAGTTCCGAAGGAGACACAACCTTACCCTGACTGCTGTGAGTAATGAACTGACCGGCTGGGTCTCATGGTTGAATCCACGCAATTGGTTCTCAGGTTTAGGAGAATGGGCTCAAAATGTTATTATGAGTGTAGGAAAGTTTCTCCTTTGTATCCTGGGAGTCGTCATAATTATTGGCTTGATATATAGGTGTGTTCGAATTCTAACGCGGCGCAAGCACGGCACAAATTTGATGAGTTTAAGGAGCGGGGGCATTGTTACAGCAGCAGATTTAAGTTACGACCCATCCATAGAGACAATGTTATGATAAGGATTGCAAATGAATTCCATGGCCCGTTTCTTTCACCCGTTTTTCCTTTGTCTCCCCCTTTGCCCAGATACATCGATCCGGAAAAGACATCGACTACACCCAAGAATGTTTATGAAAATGTTATGTAAATATATTTTAGATATGTGTCTTATCTTCATCTCTACAACCTTCAGGTAGTGACACACATAGTCGACAGGTGATATCCACATATACTAGCACACACATATGTTCCCCCTCCATGTATCATCAACTAAATGTGCACCCCATTTGTTGGAACAAGAAGCCGAAAAGAGCTTGGTAGTGTTTGTTGGTCCACTTACAGACCCTTAATACGGGATGAGAAGGATTTAATGTATACTTCGCAATACCTCGAAGCTTATCTAGAACATATACGGCACGATGATACATGCCCCTCAGACATGGATTTCATACATACATGCTTTTACTATCCCACTAGGTCATACATTTCCTGCCTATACCTCTCCTCCTACCATCCAATCATCTGTGGATAATGTATTGTATATTTTTATCCAATCATCTGTAGATATTGTATTGTATATTTTTCTGTTTAACGTTTAGATAGTGGCAGTTATTGTTGACTGCCAAAGGGTGGACTGTTAAAGTCGAAAAATATTGTAATGCATATGCCTTGTACTAACCCCATGCACATGCCCGCTGCTCGTGCACTCAGTCCGCCGTGCGTGCACATATCCGCAATTTGCGTAGGATCGCTCCGGCGATCATGCGCGTGATATGGGTATTTACGGCGGAGTTTGTGAGCGCGTAGAGGGTTATTAGAACATTACATATTCACCCCAAATAGTGCATTTTGTACCCATAGTTCCCTTGCACCACGTCAGCGAGTATTAATAGTTTAAACAGTTCCTGGACTAAGAGATTCGCCTTTGCATGATAGGAAGGGTCAGATAAAGGTTGGAAGGTGATGTCTAGTATCCAGCTGTAGGGTATTTTGATGGTAACATTCCGGTGTTGGTTAGAGAAAGATCGCATGTTCCAGCGTATAAGTATGTGCAGAAGCAGAATATAGATATTAACTGTATTTACTGTATATTGGCCCTCATTCCGAGTCGTTCGCTCGGTATTTTTCATCGCATCGCAATGAAAATCCGCTTAGTACGCATGCGCAATATTCGCACTGCGACTGCGCCAAGTAATTTAACAATGAAGATAGTATTTTTACTCACGGCTTTTTCATCGCTCCGGCGATCGTAATGTGATTGACAGGAAATGGGTGTTACTGGGCGGAAACACGGCGTTTTATGGGCGTGTGGTTGAAAACGCTACCGTTTCCGGAAAAAACGCAGGAGTGGCTGGAGAAACGGGGGAGTGTCTGGGCGAACGCTGGGTGTGTTTGTGACGTCAAACCAGGAACGACAAGCACTGAACTGATCGCACAGGCAGAGTAAGGTTGAAGTTACTCAGAAACTGCTAAGTAGTTTGTAATCGCAATATTGCGATTACATCGGTCGCAATTTTAAGAAGCTAAGATACACTCCCAGTAGGCGTAGGCTTAGCGTGTGTAACTCTGCTAAATTCGCCTTGCGACCGATCAACTCGGAATGAGGGCCATTATGTATGCGGCAGGAATCCAGAGGATACCACCCACAAGAGCAGTTGGGGAAAGACATCGCCCATCTATTCAAATCCACCTATGACCTCTTCTGTAATGTAAAGACACATCCCTGTGTCCAATGGACAATGAGATTACAGTGACCATTGTATTGTGTATGCATGTTGTGTATAAAAAGCCCATTGTTGCCTGGCCGGTCAGAAGACTCTGAACGCTTTCTATCTGACTAGCGGAGGACCGGCCGGGTTGCGCTTGCGAACATTCTCACGTATGTACATTCTCTGTAGCCATTATTCTGTTTAGATTTATCTTGTTAGCCTGTAGTGTATGATTTGTACTGTTTACCTTTTGGAATTAATCCACTGTGGCCTTAGAACCCTGTGGTTTCAACTACAAATCAGTGTTGTGTCTTCCTGCAAGGGTTTTAAAGTGTATTTATCTGTAAAAGGTGTATAGGTATTGATAAGGTGTACGCACTGCGGGTACTTTATACCGTCAGCGCTACTTAAGGTTTAAGGTATAACATCGTTGCAGTACTTTGCGGTTAAGGGTTTAAAGTGTAATCATATCATTACATTGTATTATTAACAAGGTTTAAAGGTTATCAATTGTGTGTGCGCACGCTGTGTGTACTCTGTACACTCAGCGCGACGTGTGTACGCCAAGTACGTACCACGTGCAGGACTCTGTACGCAAATAGCGTTCAAAGTGCGTAGCATGTGTATTCAGTCTAGCGGCCATAGCGGCTCCACGGTAATAGTGTATCTAGAGGTATAGCTTTTCGGTCTAAGATAATATCAACATTATCAATTGGGGGCATCGTCCGGTTCTTCCTCATACCCGCAGCCTAGCAGGTTTACGTAGACCTTATCTATCAGCAAAGGGCGGAAAGGTATCCCCTGTAAGCCTTCTCTTGGTCGGTGAATACACTAGTGCTGATTAGATAAGCGTCTGCCCTGCATGGTTTGAAGGGATGCTGGAGGGATCCGTAAGGTAAGAACGCAAAAGCTATTTTTAAAAATCTGCACATTTCTGTTTGGCGCCAAATGCGCAAACAACACACGCATACACCTGTATTTTGTACTTTGCATATCTGCTCGCATTATTGCCGTAAGCATTGAGCACTAGATTCATTTTGACCTGTACTGAGAAAATTTGTTGCTATTTAGTTAAAATATAGGGGGTCATTCCGAGTTGTTCGCTCGGTATTTTTTTCTTGCAACGGAGCGATTAGTCGCGAATGCGCATGCGCAATGTCCGCAGTGCGACTGCGCCAAGTAAATTTGCTATGCAGTTAGGAATTTTACTCATGGCATTATGAGGTTTTTTCTTCGTTATGGTGATCGTAATGTGATTGACAGGAAGTGGGTGTTTCTGGGTGGAAACTGGCCGTTTTATGGGAGTGTGTGAAAAAACGCTACCGTTTCTGGGAAAAACGCGGGAGTGGCAGGAGAAACGGAGGAGTGTCTGGGCGAACGCTGGGTGTGTTTGTGACGTCAAACCAGGAACGACAAGCACTGAACTGATCGCACTGGCAGAGTAAGTCTCGAGCTACTCAGAAACTGCACAGAGAAGTATTTTCGCAATATTGCAAATCTTTCGTTCGCAATTTTGATAAGCTAAGATTCACTCCCAGTAGGCGGCGGCTTAGCGTGTGCAAAGTAGAGATGAGCGGGTTCGGTTTCTCTGAATCCGAACCCGCACGAACTTCATGTTTTTTTCACGGGTCCGAGCAGACTCGGATCCTCCCGCCTTGCTCGGTTAACCCGAGCGCGCCCGAACGTCATCATGACGCTGTCGGATTCTCGCGAGACTCGGATTCTATATAAGGAGCCGCGCGTCGCCGCCATTTTCACACGTGCATTGAGATTGATAGGGAGAGGACGTGGCTGGCGTCCTCTCCATTTAGATTAGGGTTGAGAGAGAGAGAGAGAGATTGACCTGAGGCTGTGATACTGTAGAAGAGAGTGCAGAGTTTAGTGACTGACGACCACAGTGACCACCAGACAGTGCAGTTGTTTGTTTTATTTAATATATCCGTTCTCTGCCTGAAAAAAACGATACACACAGTGACTCAGTCACATACCATATCTGTGTGCACTGCTCAGCCCAGTGTGCTGCATCAATGTATATATATATCTGACTGTGCTCAGCTCACACAGCTTATAATTGTGGGGGAGACTGGGGAGCACTGCAGTGCCAGTTATAGGTTATAGCAGGAGCCAGGAGTACATAATATTATATTAAAATTAAACAGTGCACACTTTTGCTGCAGGAGTGCCACTGCCAGTGTGACTAGTGACCAGTGACCTGACCACCAGTATATATAATATTAGTAGTATACTATCTCTTTATCAACCAGTCTATATTAGCAGCAGACACAGTACAGTGCGGTAGTTCACGGCTGTGGCTACCTCTGTGTCGGCACTCGGCAGCCCGTCCATAATTGTATATACCACCTAACCGTGGTTTTTTTTTCTTTCTTTATAGTCATACTAGTTACGAGTATACTATCTCTTTATCAACCAGTCTATATTAGCAGCAGACACAGTACAGTGCGGTAGTTCACGGCTGTGGCTACCTCTGTGTCGGCACTCGGCAGCCCGTCCATAATTGTATATACCACCTAACCGTGGTTTTTTTTTCTTTCTTTATACATACATACTAGTTACGAGTATACTATCTCTTTATCAACCAGTCTATATTAGCAGCAGACACAGTACAGTGCGGTAGTTCACGGCTGTGGCTACCTCTGTGTCGGCACTCGGCAGCCCGTCCATAATTGTATATACCACCTAACCGTGGTTTTTTTTTCTTTCTTTATACATACATACTAGTTACGAGTATACTATCTCTTTATCAACCAGTCTATATATTAGCAGCAGACACAGTACAGTGCGGTAGTTCACGGCTGTGGCTACCTCTGTGTCGGCACTCGGCAGCCCGTCCATAATTGTATATACCACCTAACCGTGGTTTTTTTTTCTTTCTTTATACATACATACTAGTTACGAGTATACTATCTCTTTATCAACCAGTCTATATATTAGCAGCAGACACAGTACAGTGCGGTAGTTCACGGCTGTGGCTACCTCTGTGTCGGCACTCGGCAGCCCGTCCATAATTGTATATACCACCTAACCGTGGTTTTTTTTTCTTTCTTTATACATACATACTAGTTACGAGTATACTATCTCTTTATCAACCAGTCTATATTAGCAGCAGACACAGTACAGTGCGGTAGTTCACGGCTGTGGCTACCTCTGTGTCGGCACTCGGCAGCCCGTCCATAATTGTATATACCACCTAACCGTGGTTTTTTTTTCTTTCTTTATACATACATACTAGTTACGAGTATACTATCTCTTTATCAACCAGTCTATATATTAGCAGCAGACACAGTACAGTGCGGTAGTTCACGGCTGTGGCTACCTCTGTGTCGGCACTCGGCAGCCCGTCCATAATTGTATATACCACCTAACCGTGGTTTTTTTTTCTTTCTTTATAGTCATACTAGTTACGAGTATACTATCTCTTTATCAACCAGTCTATATTAGCAGCAGACACAGTACAGTGCGGTAGTTCACGGCTGTGGCTACCTCTGTGTCGGCACTCGGCAGCCCGTCCATAATTGTATATACCACCTAACCGTGGTTTTTTTTTCTTTCTTTATAGTCATACTAGTTACGAGTATACTATCTCTTTATCAACCAGTCTATATTAGCAGCAGACACAGTACAGTGCGGTAGTTCACGGCTGTGGCTACCTCTGTGTCGGCACTCGGCAGCCCGTCCATAATTGTATATACCACCTAACCGTGGTTTTTCTTTCTTTCTTTATACATACATACTAGTTACGAGTATACTATCTCTTTATCAACCAGTCTATATATTAGCAGCAGACACAGTACAGTGCGGTAGTTCACGGCTGTGGCTACCTCTGTGTCAGCACTCGGCAGCCCGTCCATAATTGTATATACCACCTAACCGTGGTTTTTTTTTCTTTCTTTATAGTCATACTAGTTACGAGTATACTATCTCTTTATCAACCAGTCTATATTAGCAGCAGACACAGTACAGTGCGGTAGTTCACGGCTGTGGCTACCTCTGTGTCGGCACTCGGCAGCCCGTCCATAATTGTATATACCACCTAACCGTGGTTTTTTTTTTCTTTCTTTATACATACATACTAGTTACGAGTATACTATCTCTTTATCAACCAGTCTATATTAGCAGCAGACACAGTACAGTGCGGTAGTTCACGGCTGTGGCTACCTCTGTGTCGGCACTCGGCAGCCCGTCCATAATTGTATATACCACCTAACCGTGGTTTTTTTTTCTTTCTTTATACATACATACTAGTTACGAGTATACTATCTCTTTATCAACCAGTCTATATATTAGCAGCAGACACAGTACAGTGCGGTAGTTCACGGCTGTGGCTACCTCTGTGTCGGCACTCGGCAGCCCGTCCATAATTGTATATACCACCTAACCGTGGTTTTTTTTTCTTTCTTTATACATACATACTAGTTACGAGTATACTATCTCTTTATCAACCAGTCTATATATTAGCAGCAGACACAGTACAGTGCGGTAGTTCACGGCTGTGGCTACCTCTGTGTCGGCACTCGGCAGCCCGTCCATAATTGTATATACCACCTAACCGTGGTTTTTTTTTCTTTCTTTATACATACATACTAGTTACGAGTATACTATCTCTTTATCAACCAGTCTATATTAGCAGCAGACACAGTACAGTGCGGTAGTTCACGGCTGTGGCTACCTCTGTGTCGGCACTCGGCAGCCCGTCCATAATTGTATATACCACCTAACCGTGGTTTTTTTTCTTTCTTTATACATACATACTAGTTACGAGTATACTATCTCTTTATCAACCAGTCTATATATTAGCAGCAGACACAGTACAGTGCGGTAGTTCACGGCTGTGGCTACCTCTGTGTCGGCACTCGGCAGCCCGTCCATAATTGTATATACCACCTAACCGTGGTTTTTTTTTCTTTCTTTATACATACATACTAGTTACGAGTATACTATCTCTTTATCAACCAGTCTATATATTAGCAGCAGACACAGTACAGTGCGGTAGTTCACGGCTGTGGCTACCTCTGTGTCGGCACTCGGCAGCCCGTCCATAATTGTATACTAGTATCCAATCCATCCATCTCCATTGTTTACCTGAGGTGCCTTTTAGTTGTGCCTATTAAAATATGGAGAACAAAAATGTTGAGGTTCCAAAATTAGGGAAAGATCAAGATCCACTTCCACCTCGTGCTGAAGCTGCTGCCACTAGTCATGGCCGAGACGATGAAATGCCAGCAACGTCGTCTGCCAAGGCCGATGCCCAATGTCATAGTACAGAGCATGTCAAATCCAAAACACCAAATATCAGTAAAAAAAGGACTCCAAAACCTAAAATAAAATTGTCGGAGGAGAAGCGTAAACTTGCCAATATGCCATTTACCACACGGAGTGGCAAGGAACGGCTGAGGCCCTGGCCTATGTTCATGGCTAGTGGTTCAGCTTCACATGAGGATGGAAGCACTCAGCCTCTCGCTAGAAAAATGAAAAGACTAAAGCTGGCAAAACAAGAAAAAATTCCAGGCGCTATGATTTAAACAAGTGCGTAAGCAGCTCTCTTAGGGGCAATTGGTATTTCGCCCCTGAAATTGAAACAGAAAAACCAAAAAAAGAGAAAGCGCTATTCACATTTGATGTGGATTTTTATTTTTCCTTAATTAACAATTTTCATTAAAAGCACATTATATGTATTCAAATGCCGGCCGGCAATGCACAGACAATAAAAATAGATATATTAGTATATTACAATAAACTCAGTAATAATATTCAGGATATATCCTTTCACCTGTATGTTATAAGTATAATGACTTTAATTTATGGTCTATCTATACTATGACAAAATGTAACAACCTTGTAATCTTCTCACATGAGTATATTGTTACTATTGTGGCTACACAAATATTGATCCTTTGCCTTTGTAACAATATTTAGACCATACAGATGTCCGTGGCTCCTGTATTAATGGAGTGCATGTGTTCACAGACAAACTTGTAGTAGGTATGTTTAAAGGTGTTTAAAGGCAGTTCATATATGAGGTTAATGCATGGATAATGATTATACCACTGTGTGGATAATAAATGAAAGTACCGTGCAGATGTCTCTGTTAAACCACAATGGTTGTAATGCTCCTCCTGGCTGTTGTCCCGTAAACGCCTTTGTTTGGAGTTTAAACGGCTTTCATCCACGGTATACTCTCTCTTTCCTCCCGGCCGGTAAGCACTATCCTCGGCCTTATCCGGAGTCCGTGAATGGGTGATGTTTGAGAGTTTTCTCCTCTCCACAAGGACTGTGCTCAGTTTTTCCTCCCGGCCGGTAAGCACTCCCCTCGGCCTTATCCGGAGTCTGTGAGCAGGTGATGGTGAAAGTTTCTCCTCTCCACGAGGACTGTGCTCCGCTGGCTGACTGGTGAACTCGGTCTACAATGCAGTGTGACCGAAGATGCTGACAGACGCGTTTCTCCGCCTACTTGCAGGTATCGGCGGTTTCCTCAGTGTCATGATCTTTCATTACTAAATGCTCCTTTTTAAATAGCCATTCAATTAAACGATCCATGTGTATTCAATTTATTAATCATTCCCTCTCTCCACAGGCATGAGTCCTATCTTAATATCATTCATTATTACTTTATATATTGCCTAGGAAACAGTTTAAATATGCATATATAATATATATAAAAAATAATAATAATGTGCAATTTAAAAATGCTTAAAAAATATATATATTTTACTAAGCAAACAAAATAAACCCTTATTTTATATTGCCAATACGACGTGTATTAATATATACCTATGATAATTACATTCGTTTACCTTTTTATTTTATTTTTTTAGTAGAAATGTATATATATATAACGATTTCTCCAATAATTGCAGTTTAATTATCATAATAAGCGTAACACGCAATCCTCTATTGTCGAACTCCACTGTATTCTTTTGTTGCTATTATTAATATTTATATACCCTTCTTATTCATTGTCTTAACCTACTATAGTGGACAATATATATCAATAATAATTTTTTCTTACAGATGTATATCCATTCAACACATATCCACACTCAGTCTTATGGTTCTAATATAACCCAAAAATATTTAAATGTGTATATTTCCCCAATGGGTGTATCCATGCATGCACACATACATATGTGCATGCATGTATACACATGTGGTACATGCACTTAATGCATGTCCACATTATTTAACCCCTATTTTACTCAGGGACTGAATGACATATTGTTGAATATGTATACAATTGCTCAAAACAATTTCCTGATCCTTTCTATACTCCATTTAATTCTACAGTGTCATTCAGGCCCGAGGGAACCATGGTGTCTAACAGAAAGATCCAATAAGCTTCGCGCCTGCGGAGCCTATTGAACCGATCACCCCCTCTACTTGTTGTTTTAATATGTTCAATGCCTATCATGGTCATGTTCTCCCATTTTGCCTTTTGACACTGTATCACATGATCTGACAGGGGATGTTTCGCTCCTCTAATTATATTCCTCCTGTGCTCCATGTATCTAACATGCAGGGTTCTCGTAGTACGCCCAACATATTGTTTTCCGCATTGACAGGAAATTAAGTATATAATAAATGTGGACGTACAATTAATGAAGTCTTTAATAGGATAGATTTCCCCTGTTGTATGGGATTTAAAATTCACACTTTTTTTAGGTATATTAATACAGGACTGACAATTACATTTGCCACACCTGTGATATCCTATTGGTCGTACAGGGAGCCATGTGTTCTGTATTTTGGAACTGAATTTCTTTTCCTTAACAAAGTGACTGGGTACTAATTTTTTGCGTAAATTATCCGCCTTCCTAAAGATCATGGAGCCCTTCGGATTTATAAGTGGCTTTAATACATCATCCAAGAGTAACAATGAAGTATTTTTCCTTATTACTTGACTGATTTTGTGTGCACAATTGTTATATTGTGTAATGAATGCCATGCTTTTATCGTTCTTATTAATATCTGAAACGTGTTCTTTTCCTTTCTTAATCTTGGGTATAAGTAATTGTTCTCTTTGCATTTTCTCAACTTCTGTGTATGCTTTTTCTAATAAGTCTTGAGGATATCCTTGTTCAGAGAAGGATTCCATAAGTATGTTAGCTTGCATTTTATAAGTGGTGATAGAGGTGCAATTTCGTCTTAGACGTACAAATTGGCCCCTGGGGATATTATCCTTCCAACACTGTTTGTGGGAACTTTTATAATTCAAATATTTATTATGATCTACTTCTTTAATAAATGTTCTTGTGACCAATTTCTCTTGTTCAATTATTAGCTCTATATCAAGAAAACTGATATTGCTTTTGCTATAATTAGACGTGAATTTTAATCCGTATTCATTATTATTTAAACTGTTCGTGAATAAGTGAAGTGAATCTAATGTGCCTCCCCAAACAATAAACAAATAATCTATATATCGGCCATAGTAGATCAGATCCGCCCCGAGCTCACTACCCCACACATGTTCCTCCTCAAACATGCCCATGTATAGGTTCGCGAGACTCGGAGCGAATCTGGCCCCCATGGCCGCACCCCGTGTCTGTAAATAATATTGAGTGTCAAACATGAAATAATTATGTGATAAAATAAATTTAATTGAACTTAGAACAAAGACACGCAGAGAGTCCGCAAGATCACTTTGTTTTAAATAGTGATCAACTACAGATATTCCTTTATCATGTGGTATGTTCGAGTATAATGCCTCGACATCACATGTTAGTAAATAATAATTATTTTTCCACACTATCGTATTAATAACATTTAAAAAATGTTGAGTATCTTTTATGTGTGATCTCAGACTCTCTACGTGTCCCTGTAAATAATGATCAACAAAAAAAGACAAATTATTTGTAAGTGAACCCACCCCCGAAATTATGGGTCGACCTGGTGGATTAATAAGTGTCTTGTGAATTTTGGGTAAAACATAAAACGTGGGAGTGATGGGGTGTGCACAAAATAAAAAGTTTTGAGTTTCTTTTGATATAGAGCCTTCCTCATAAGCAGAGTCTAATAGTTCATTAAGTTGTTTTTGGAACAGGACAGTGGGGTTTGAGTTTATATTGCGATAGAAGTGCTCATCACGTAATTGTCTATAGCACTCTGAGGTGTAATCCTCCGTATCTAAAATCACAACCCCACCGCCCTTATCTGCAGATTTTATTATAATAGATGTATCCCCTTGTAATGTTTTTAGGGCCTTTCGTTCCCCAGGGGTCAAATTATCCCAGTATTTGCACTCCTCTGATTTTTCACATATGTCCCTAAAATTGGCTAGTGTGGACTTATAAAAGCTGTCTACATAAGGCCCCTTATAAGCTAAAGGGTAGAAGTCTGTTTTCTTTTTAAATAAATGATTCTTTGCATCATAGATAGGAATCTTACTTTCTATCTTGAAACTCTCTGTGTTTCCTTCCTGTTCCAAGCATTCGAGGATCTCCAATGCATTAGAATCATCCTCATCCAATATTATGGGCATTTCATCACATTTATTCTTTTTTAAAGCTTTAAGAGCAAAATACCTTTTCCTGCTCAATGTGCGGATGTATCGATTTAGATCGACAAATAGCTGGAAGAGGTTAGGTTTAGCCACAGGAGCATAATTTAATCCCTTTTCAAGCAGGTTTTTCTCCTCCTCTGTTAATACTCTCTTAGACAAATTAAAAATGCCTTTCCCAGTACCCTTATGTGCTACTTTCTGCGGGGCGTTTTGAATCTGTTTCCGTCTCCCTCCTCCTCTGCATCCTCTACTTCTTTGTTTCTTCCTCTCTTCATGTGATATTTGTTTGTGTGCCACATGTTTGCTCCCCTGCGCCTGTCTAAAAAATGTTATGATTGACTGGTGTGGATTCCTGTTCCTCCTCAGTTTCAGATGGTCTCATTGTTCTATTATCAGATCTGTGATTTCTATCATCATCTAACACCTGATATCTATTTCTGTGTGTGAATTCTACTCTCCGATTTTGTATTTGCATACGTGAGTTTCTCCCCCTACTCTCATGTTGGTTTTCCCATTGTCGTGGTGTATTTTGACCTCTATAAGATTGTCTTTTCTTATACCCCACGTTAGGTGTACCCTGATAGGAGTTATAATTATTGGATGAATATACCTTTCTATAGTCACGGGATATACCTTTCTCATAATCGGTCACATCCCTTTCCATTTTATGATCTTTTTTGTCCACTAATGATTGTTCAAATTCTAACAGTTTTTTATTTACTTTGAAATCTCTTTCTTTAAATTCCTCTAATTTTTCATAATCTTTTAAGGAAGAATTAATCTTTTCTATTTCTATTTGGAGTTCTTTAACTTTCTGTTCTCTATATCTAATGAGTAACTGCATAAGATGCCTGGAACAATTATCCAATACGGTGTTCCATTCATCAGTGAAGGTCTTATCCTCCCTGAAGGTGGATTCCTTCAGGATTCTAAGGCCCCTCGGGATGAGATCCCCATCTAGGTATTTTTGTAAAGATACTTGATCCCACCAGTGCTTGGTTTCAGAGATGCAAAGATTTTCCAATTTATTAAACCAACCATGCATCTCAGCAACCGCCCCGGTGCTCTTTTCCGCATTAATGGTATTATTACCCCTTAGGTATAGGTCTCTTCTCTCAAGTGTATTGGCAATACACGTTAGTTGTGTCATATTGACTAAGCAGATTTATACACAAATGTGTCTTTCTGCACACAGAAGAAAAAAATATATAAAAATAATAATAATAATAATAATGAGGATATTAAAAAATATATATATATAATATAATAAAAATCCACAATAAATCAAAAGCTGCCGGGATACCAATATACAAAGAAAACAAGAAAAAATTCCAGGCGCTATGATTTAAACAAGTGCGTAAGCAGCTCTCTTAGGGGCAATTGGTATTTCGCCCCTGAAATTGAAACAGAAAAACCAAAAAAAGAGAAAGCGCTATTCACATTTGATGTGGATTTTTATTTTTCCTTAATTAACAATTTTCATTAAAAGCACATTATATGTATTCAAATGCCGGCCGGCAATGCACAGACAATAAAAATAGATATATTAGTATATTACAATAAACTCAGTAATAATATTCAGGATATATCCTTTCACCTGTATGTTATAAGTATAATGACTTTAATTTATGGTCTATCTATACTATGACAAAATGTAACAACCTGATGAACACTGATGAATGGAACACCGTATTGGATAATTGTTCCAGGCATCTTATGCAGTTACTCATTAGATATAGAGAACAGAAAGTTAAAGAACTCCAAATAGAAATAGAAAAGATTAATTCTTCCTTAAAAGATTATGAAAAATTAGAGGAATTTAAAGAAAGAGATTTCAAAGTAAATAAAAAACTGTTAGAATTTGAACAATCATTAGTGGACAAAAAAGATCATAAAATGGAAAGGGATGTGACCGATTATGAGAAAGGTATATCCCGTGACTATAGAAAGGTATATTCATCCAATAATTATAACTCCTATCAGGGTACACCTAACGTGGGGTATAAGAAAAGACAATCTTATAGAGGTCAAAATACACCACGACAATGGGAAAACCAACATGAGAGTAGGGGGAGAAACTCACGTATGCAAATACAAAATCGGAGAGTAGAATTCACACACAGAAATAGATATCAGGTGTTAGATGATGATAGAAATCACAGATCTGATAATAGAACAATGAGACCATCTGAAACTGAGGAGGAACAGGAATCCACACCAGTCAATCATAACAATTTTTTAGACAGGCGCAGGGGAGCAAACATGTGGCACACAAACAAATATCACATGAAGAGAGGAAGAAACAAAGAAGTAGAGGATGCAGAGGAGGAGGGAGACGGAAACAGATTCAAAACGCCCCGCAGAAAGTAGCACATAAGGGTACTGGGAAAGGCATTTTTAATTTGTCTAAGAGAGTATTAACAGAGGAGGAGAAAAACCTGCTTGAAAAGGGATTAAATTATGCTCCTGTGGCTAAACCTAACCTCTTCCAGCTATTTGTCGATCTAAATCGATACATCCGCACATTGAGCAGGAAAAGGTATTTTGCTCTTAAAGCTTTAAAAAAGAATAAATGTGATGAAATGCCCATAATATTGGATGAGGATGATTCTAATGCATTGGAGATCCTTGAATGCTTGGAACAGGAAGGAAACACAGAGAGTTTCAAGATAGAAAGTAAGATTCCTATCTATGATGCAAAGAATCATTTATTTAAAAAGAAAACAGACTTCTACCCTTTAGCTTATAAGGGGCCTTATGTAGACAGCTTTTATAAGTCCACACTAGCCAATTTTAGGGACATATGTGAAAAATCAGAGGAGTGCAAATACTGGGATAATTTGACCCCTGGGGAACGAAAGGCCCTAAAAACATTACAAGGGGATACATCTATTATAATAAAATCTGCAGATAAGGGCGGTGGGGTTGTGATTTTAGATACGGAGGATTACACCTCAGAGTGCTATAGACAATTACGTGATGAGCACTTCTATCGCAATATAAACTCAAACCCCACTGTCCTGTTCCAAAAACAACTTAATGAACTATTAGACTCTGCTTATGAGGAAGGCTCTATATCAAAAGAAACTCAAAACTTTTTATTTTGTGCACACCCCATCACTCCCACGTTTTATGTTTTACCCAAAATTCACAAGACACTTATTAATCCACCAGGTCGACCCATAATTTCGGGGGTGGGTTCACTTACAAATAATTTGTCTTTTTTTGTTGATCATTATTTACAGGGACACGTAGAGAGTCTGAGATCACACATAAAAGATACTCAACATTTTTTAAATGTTATTAATACGATAGTGTGGAAAAATAATTATTATTTACTAACATGTGATGTCGAGGCATTATACTCGAACATACCACATGATAAAGGAATATCTGTAGTTGATCACTATTTAAAACAAAGTGATCTTGCGGACTCTCTGCGTGTCTTTGTTCTAAGTTCAATTAAATTTATTTTATCACATAATTATTCCATGTTTGACACTCAATATTATTTACAGACACGGGGTGCGGCCATGGGGGCCAGATTCGCTCCGAGTCTCGCGAACCTATACATGGGCATGTTTGAGGAGGAACATGTGTGGGGTAGTGAGCTCGGGGCGGATCTGATCTACTATGGCCGATATATAGATGATTTGTTTATTGTTTGGGGAGGCACATTAGATTCACTTCACTTATTCACGAACAGTTTAAATAATAATGAATACGGATTAAAATTCACGTCTAATTATAGCAAAAGCAATATCAGTTTTCTTGATATAGAGCTAATAATTGAACAAGAGAAATTGGTCACAAGAACATTTATTAAAGAAGTAGATCATAATAAATATTTGAATTATAAAAGTTCCCACAAACAGTGTTGGAAGGATAATATCCCCAGGGGCCAATTTGTACGTCTAAGACGAAATTGCACCTCTATCACCACTTATAAAATGCAAGCTAACATACTTATGGAATCCTTCTCTGAACAAGGATATCCTCAAGACTTATTAGAAAAAGCATACACAGAAGTTGAGAAAATGCAAAGAGAACAATTACTTATACCCAAGATTAAAAAAGGAAAAGAACACGTTTCAGATATTAATAAGAACGATAAAAGCATGGCATTCATTACACAATATAACAATTGTGCACACAAAATCAGTCAAGTAATAAGGAAAAATACTTCATTGTTACTCTTGGATGATGTATTAAAGCCACTTATAAATCCGAAGGGCTCCATGATCTTTAGGAAGGCGGATAATTTACGCAAAAAATTAGTACCCAGTCACTTTGTTAAGGAAAAGAAATTCAGTTCCAAAATACAGAACACATGGCTCCCTGTACGACCAATAGGATATCACAGGTGTGGCAAATGTAATTGTCAGTCCTGTATTAATATACCTAAAAAAAGTGTGAATTTTAAATCCCATACAACAGGGGAAATCTATCCTATTAAAGACTTCATTAATTGTACGTCCACATTTATTATATACTTAATTTCCTGTCAATGCGGAAAACAATATGTTGGGCGTACTACGAGAACCCTGCATGTTAGATACATGGAGCACAGGAGGAATATAATTAGAGGAGCGAAACATCCCCTGTCAGATCATGTGATACAGTGTCAAAAGGCAAAATGGGAGAACATGACCATGATAGGCATTGAACATATTAAAACAACAAGTAGAGGGGGTGATCGGTTCAATAGGCTCCGCAGGCGCGAAGCTTATTGGATCTTTCTGTTAGACACCATGGTTCCCTCGGGCCTGAATGACACTGTAGAATTAAATGGAGTATAGAAAGGATCAGGAAATTGTTTTGAGCAATTGTATACATATTCAACAATATGTCATTCAGTCCCTGAGTAAAATAGGGGTTAAATAATGTGGACATGCATTAAGTGCATGTACCACATGTGTATACATGCATGCACATATGTATGTGTGCATGCATGGATACACCCATTGGGGAAATATACACACTTAAATATTTTTGGGTTATATTAGAACCATAAGACTGAGTGTGGATATGTGTTGAATGGATATACATCTGTAAGAAAAAATTATTATTGATATATATTGTCCACTATAGTAGGTTAAGACAATGAATAAGAAGGGTATATAAAATAAGATTTTACTTACCGATAAATCTATTTCTCGTAGTCCGTAGTGGATGCTGGGGACTCCTTAAGGACCATGGGGATATAGCGGCTCCGCAGGAGACAGGGCACAATAATAAAAGCTTTAGGATCAGGTGGTGTGCACTGGCTCCTCCCCCTATGACCCTCCTCCAAGCCTCAGTTAGGATACTGTGCCCGGACGAGCGTGCATAATAAGGAAGGATATTGAATCCCGGGTAAGACTCATACCAGCCACACCAATCACACCGTACAACCTGTGATCTGAACCCAGTTAACAGTATGATAACAACGAAGGAGCCTCTGACAAGATGGCTCACAACAAGAATAACCCGATTTTTGTAACAATAACTATGTACAAGTATTGCAGACAATCCGCACTTGGGATGGGCGCCCAGCATCCACTACGGACTACGAGAAATAGATTTATCGGTAAGTAAAATCTTATTTTCTCTGACGTCCTAGTGGATGCTGGGGACTCCTTAAGGACCATGGGGATTATACCAAAGCTCCCAAACGGGCGGGAGAGTGCGGATGACCCTGCAGCACCGAATGAGAGACTCCATGTCCTCCTCAGCCAGGGTATCAAATTTGTAGAATTTAGCAAACGTGTTTGCCCCTGACCAAGTAACTGCTCGGCAAAGTTGTAAAGCCGAGACCCCTCGGGCAGTCGCCCAAGATGAGCCCCCTTCCTTTTGGAATGGGCTTTTACAGATTTTGGCTGTGGCAGGCCTGCCACAGAATGTGTAAACTGAATTGTATTACAAATCCAGCGAGCAATCGTCTGCTTAGAAGCAGGAGCACCCATCTTGTTGGGTGCATACAGGCTAAACAGCGAGTCAGATTTTCTGACTCCAGCCGTCCTGGAAACATATTTTTCAGGGCCCTGACAACGTCAAGTAACTTGGAGTCCTCCAAGTCCCTAGTACCCGCAGGTACCACAATAGGTTGGTTCATGTGAAAAACAGAAAACACCTTAAGGAGAAATTGAGGACGAGTCCTCAATTCTGCCCTGTCAGAATGAAAAATTAAGTAAGGGCTTTATATATGATAAAGCCGCCAATTCTGACACACGCCTGGCTGAAGCCAGGGCTAATAGCATCGTCACCTTCCATGTGAGATATTTTAAGTCCACAGTGGTGAGTGGTTCAAACCAATGTGACTTTAGGAAACTCAAAACAACATTGAGATCCCAAGGTGCCACTGGGGCACAAAATGAGGCTGTATATGCAGTACCCCTTTTACAAACATCTGAACGTCAGGCACTAAAGCCAGTTCTTTCTGGAAGAAATTCGACAGGGCCGAAATTTGAACCTTAATGGACCCTAATTTTAGGCCCATAGACAGTCCTGTTTTCAGGAAATGTAGGAAACGACCCAGTTGGAATTCCTCTGTAGGGGCCTTCTTGGCCTCACACCACGCAACATATCTTCACCAAATGCGGTGAAAATGTTTTGCGGTTACATCCTTCCTGTCTTTGACCAGGGTAGGGATGACTTCATCTGGAATGCCCTTTCAGGATCCGGCGTTCAAACGCCATGCCGTCAAACGCGGCCGCGGTAAGTCTTGGAACAGACAAGGCCCCTGCTGGAGCAGGTCCTTTCTTAAAGGTAGAGGCCACGGGTCTTCCGTGAACATCTCTTGAAGTTTCGGGTACCAAGTCCTTCTTGGCCAATCCGGAACCACGAGTATCGTTCTTACTCATCTCCCTCTTATGATTCTCAGTACTTTTGGTATGAGAGGCATAGGAGGGAACACATACTCTGACTGGTACACCCACAGTGTTACCAGAGCGTCCACCGCTATTGCCTGAGGGTCCCTTGACCTGGCGCAATATCTGTCTAGTTTTTTGTTCAGGCGGGACGCCATCATGTCCACCTTTGGTTTTTCCCAACGGTTTACAATCATGTGGAAGACTTCCCGATGAAGTCCCCACTCTCCCAGGTAGAGGTCATGCCTGCTGAGGAAGTCTGCTTCCCAGTTTTCCACTCCCGGAATGAACACTGCTGAGAGTGTTATCACATGATTTTTCGCCCAGCGAAGAATCCTTGTAGTTTCTGCCATTTCCCTCCTGCTTCTTGTGCCGCCCTGTTTACGTGGGCGACTGCCGTGATGTTGTCCCACTGGATCAATACCGGCTGACCTTGAAGCAGAGGTCTTGCTAAGCTTAGAGCATTGTAAATTGCCCTTAGCTCCAGTATATTTATGTGGAGAGAAGTCTCCAGACTTGATCACACTCTCTGGAAATTTTTTCCTTGTGTGACTGCTCCCCAGCCACTCAGGCTGGCATCCGTGGTCACCAGGACCCAGTCCTGAATGCCGAATCTGCGGCCCTTTCATAGATGAGCACTCTGCAGCCACCGCAGAAGAAACACCCTTGTCCTTGGAGACAGGGTTATCCGCTGATGCATCTGAAGATGCGATCCGGACCATTTTTCCAGCAGATCCCACGGAAAGGTTCTTGCGTGAAATCTACCGAATGGGATCGCTTTGTAAGAAACCACCATTTTTCACAGGATCCTTGTGCAATGATGCACTGATACTTTTCCTGGTTTTAGGAGGTTCCTGACTAGCTCGGATAACTCCCTGGCTTTCTTCTCCGGGAGAAAACATCCTTTTCTGGACTGTGTCCAGAATCATCCCTAGGAACAGTAGACGTGTCGTCGGAAAAAACTGCGATTTTGGAATATTTAGAATCCACTCGTGCTGTCGTAGAACTACTTAAGATAGTGCTACTCCGACCTCCAACTGTTCTCTGGACCTTGCCTTTATCAGGAAAGCGTCCATATTTCTTTTAAGAAGAATCATCATTTCGGCCATTACCTTGGTAAAGACCCGGGGTGCCGTGGACAATCCAAACGGCAGCGTCTGAACTGATAGTGACAGTTCTGTACCACGAACCTGAGGTACCCTTGGTGAGAAGGCAAATTTGGACATGTAGGTAAGCGTCCCTGATATCCAGTGACACCATATCGTCCCCTTCTTCCTGGTTCGCTATCACTACTCTGAGTGACTCCATCTTGATTTGAACGCTTGTATGTAAGTGTTCAAATATTTCAGATCTCACCGAGCCGTCTGGCTTCAGTACCACAATATAGTGTGGAATAATACCCCTTCCCTTGTTGTAGAAGGGGTACTTTGATTATCACCTGCTGGGAATACAGCCTGTGAATTGTTCCCAATACTGCCTCCCTGTCGGAGGGAGACGTTGGTAAAGCAGACTTCAGGAACTTGTGAGGGGGAGACGTCTCGAATTTCCAATGTACACCTGGGATACTACGTGTAGGATCCAGGAGTCCACTTGTGAGTGAGCCCCCTGCGTGCTGAAACTCTTGAGATGACCCCCTACCGCACCTGAGTCCGCTTGTACTGCCCTAGCGTCATGCTGCGGACTTGGCAGAAGCTGTGGAGGGCTTATGTTCCTGGGAATGGGCTGCCTGCTGCAGTCTTCTTCCCTTTCCTCTACCCCTGGGCAGATATGACTGGCCCTTTTGCCCGCCTGCCCTTATGGGGACGAAAGGACTGAGACTGAAAAGACTGTGTCCTTTTCTGCTGAGATGTGACTTGGGGTAACAAAAGGTGGATTTTTCAGCTGTTGCCATGGCCACCAGGTCCGATGGACCGCCCCTTTATACGGCAATACTTCCATGTGCCGTCTGGAATCTGCATCACCTGACCACTGTCGTGTCTTCGTCTGGCAGATATGGACATCACATTTAATCTTGATGCCAGAATGCAAATATCCCTCTGCGCATCTCGCATATATAGAAATGCATCTATAGTCAATAAAATCTTGTCCCTGTCAAGGGTATCAATATTTTCAGTCAGGAAATCCGACCAAGCCCCCTCAGCGCTGCACATCCAGGCTGAGGCGATTGCTGGTCGTAGTATAACACCAGTATGTGTGTATATACTTTTAGGATATTTTTCAGCTTCCTATCAGCTGGCTCCATGAGGGCTGCCGTATCTGGAGACGGTAACGCCCCTTGTTTTTATAAGCGTGTGAGCGCCTTATCCACCCTAAGGTGTGTTTCCCAACTCGCCCTAACTTCTGGCGGGAAAAGGTATACCGCCAATAATTTTCTATCGGAGGAAACCCACGTATCATCACACACTTCATTTAATTTATCTGATTCAGGAAAAACTACAAGTAGTTTATTCACACCCTACATAATACCCTTATTTGTGGTACTTGTAGTATCAGAAATATGTAACACCTCCTTCATTGCCCTTAACATGAAACGTGTGGCCCTAAAGGAAAATACGTTTGTTTATTCACCGTCGACACTGGAGTCAGTGTCCGTGTCTGTGTCTGTGTCAACCGACTGAGGTAAATGGGCGTTTTTACAAGCCCCTGACGGTGTCTGAGACGCCTGGACAGGTACTAATTTGTTTGCCGGCCGTCTCATGTCGTCAACCGACCTTGCAGCGTGTTGACATTATCACGTAATTCCTAAATAAGCCATCCATTCCAGTGTCGACTCCCTAGAGAGTGACATCACCAATACAGGCAATTTGCTCCGCCTCCTCACCAACATCGTCCTCCTACATGTCGACACACACGTACCGACACACAGCACACACACAGGGAATGCTCTGATAGAGGACAGGACCCCACTAGCCCTTTGGGGAGACAGAGGGAGAGTTTGCCAGCACACACCAAAAACGCTATAATTATACAGGGACAACCCCTTATACAAGTGTTTTCCCTTATAGCATTTTTATATATGTAATCATATCGCCAAATAAGTGCCCCCCCTCTCTGTTTTAACCCTGTTTCTGTAGTGCAGTGCAGGGGAGAGCCTGGGAGCCTTCCTCACAGCAGAGCAGAGCAGGAAAATGGCGCCGTGTGCTGAGGAGAATAGGCCCCGCCCCCTTTTCGGCGGGCTCTTCTCCCGGAGTTTGTGAGATCTGGCAGGGGTTAAATACATCCATATAGCCTCAAGGGCTATATGTGATGTATTTTAGCCATAAAAAGGTATTATACATTGCTGCCCAGGGCGCCCCCCCCAGCGCCCTGCACCCTCAGTGACAGTTGGTGACTGTTGGTGAAGTGTGCTGAAAACAATGGCGCACAGCTGCAGTGCTGTGCGCTACCTTATGAAGACTGAAAGTCTTCTGCCGCCTGTTTCTGGTTCTCTGGACCTCTTCAACTTCGGCATCTGCAAGGGGGGTCGGCGGCACGGCTCCGGGACGAACCCCAGGGTGAGACCTGTGTTCCGACTCCCTCTGGAGCTAATGGTGTCCAGTAGCCTAAGAAGCAAATCCATCCTGCACGCAGGTGAGTTTACTTCTCTCCCCTAAGTCCCTCGTAGCAGTGAGCCTGTTGCCAGCAGGTCTCACTGAAAAAAAAAAACCTAACTTAAACTTTTATTCTAAGCAGCTCAGGAGAGCCACCTAGATTGCACCCTTCTCGGCCGGGCACAAAAATCTAACTGAGGCTTGGAGGAGGGTCATAGGGGGAGGAGCCAGTGCACACCACCTGATCCTAAAGCTTTTATTATTGTGCCCTGTCTCCTGCGGAGCCGCTATATCCCCATGGTCCTTAAGGAGTCCCCAGCATCCACTAGGACGTCAGAGAAATATTAATAATAGCAACAAAAGAATACAGTGGAGTTCGACAATAGAGGATTGCGTGTTACGCTTTTTATGATAATTAAACTGCAATTATTGGAGAAATCGTTATATATATATACATTTCTACTAAAAAAATAAAATAAAAAGGTAAACGAATGTAATTATCATAGGTATATATTAATACACGTCGTATTGGCAATATAAAATAAGGGTTTATTTTGTTTGCTTAGTAAAATATATATATTTTTTAAGCATTTTTAAATTGCACATTATTATTATTTTTTATATATATTATATATGCATATTTAAACTGTTTCCTAGGCAATATATAAAGTAATAATGAATGATATTAAGATAGGACTCATGCCTGTGGAGAGAGGGAATGATTAATAAATTGAATACACATGGATCGTTTAATTGAATGGCTATTTAAAAAGGAGCATTTAGTAATGAAAGATCATGACACTGAGGAAGCCGCCGATACCTGCAAGTAGGCGGAGAAACGCGTCTGTCAGCATCTCCGGTCACACTGCATTGTAGACCGAGTTCACCAGTCAGCCAGCGGAGCACAGTCCTCGTGGAGAGGAGAAACTTTCACCATCACCTGCTCACAGACTCCGGATAAGGCCGAGGGGAGTGCTTACCGGCCGGGAGGAAAAACTGAGCACAGTCCTTGTGGAGAGGAGAAAACTCTCAAACATCACCCATTCACGGACTCCGGATAAGGCCGAGGATAGTGCTTACCGGCCGGGAGGAAAGAGAGAGTATACCGTGGATGAAAGCCGTTTAAACTCCAAACAAAGGCGTTTACGGGACAACAGCCAGGAGGAGCATTACAACCATTGTGGTTTAACAGAGACATCTGCACGGTACTTTCATTTATTATCCACACAGTGGTATAATCATTATCCATGCATTAACCTCATATATGAACTGCCTTTAAACACCTTTAAACATACCTACTACAAGTTTGTCTGTGAACACATGCACTCCATTAATACAGGAGCCACGGACATCTGTATGGTCTAAATATTGTTACAAAGGCAAAGGATCAATATTTGTGTAGCCACAATAGTAACAATATACTCATGTGAGAAGATTACAAGGTTGTTACATTTTGTCATAGTATAGATAGACCATAAATTAAAGTCATTATACTTATAACATACAGGTGAAAGGATATATCCTGAATATTATTACTGAGTTTATTGTAATATACTAATATATCTATTTTTATTGTCTGTGCATTGCCGGCCGGCATTTGAATACATATAATGTGCTTTTAATGAAAATTGTTAATTAAGGAAAAATAAAAATCCACATCAAATGTGAATAGCGCTTTCTCTTTTTTTGGTTTTTCTAAAGCTGGCAAAAGCAGTAGCACCGCAAAGAACTGTGCGTTCTTCGAAATCCCAAATCCACAAGGAGAGTCCGACTCCAATTGTGTCGGTTGCGATGCCTGACCTTCCCAACACTGGACGTGAAGAGCATGCGCCTTCCACCATTTGCACGCCCCCTGCAAGTGATGGAAGGAGCACCCGCAGTCCAGTTCCTGATAGTCAGATTGAAGATGTCAGTGTTGAAGTACACCAGGATGAGGAGGATATGGGTGTTGCTGGCGCTGGGGAGGAAATTGACCAGGAGGATTCTGATGGTGAGGTGGTTTGTTTAAGTCAGGCACCCGGGGAGACACCTGTTGTCCGTGGTAGGAATATGGCCGTTGACATGCCTGGTGAAAATACCAAAAAAATCAGCTCTTCGGTGTGGAAGTATTTCACCAGAAATGCGGACAACAGGTGTCAAGCCGTGTGTTCCCTTTGTCAAGCTGTAATAAGTAGGGGTAAGGACGTTAACCACCTCGGAACATCCTCCCTTATACATCACCTGCAGCGCATTCATAATAAGTCAGTGACAAGTTCAAAAACTTGGGCCGACAGCGGAAGCAGTCCACTGACCAGTAAATCCCTTCCTCTTGTAACCAAGCTCACGCAAACCACCCCACCAACTCCCTCAGTGTCAATTTCCTCCTTCCCCAGGAATGCCAATAGTCCTGCAGGCCATGTCACTGGCAATTCTGACGATTCCTCTCCTGCCTGGGATTCCTCCGATGCATCCTTGCGTGTAACGCCTACTGCTGCTGGCGCTGCTGTTGTTGCTGCTGGGAGTCGATGGTCATCCCAGAGGGGAAGTCGTAAGACCACTTTTACTACTTCCACCAAGCAATTGACTGTCCAACAGTCCTTTGCGAGGAAGATGAAATATCACAGCAGTCATCCTACTGCAAAGCGGATAACTGAGGCCTTGACATCCTGGGTGGTGAGAAACGTGGTTCCGGTATCCATCATTACTGCAGAGCCAACTAGAGACTTGTTGGAGGTACTGTGTCCCCGGTACCAAATACCATCTAGGTTCCATTTCTCTAGGCAGGCGATACCGAAAATGTACACAGACCTCAGAAAAAGAGTCACCAGTGTCCTAAAAAATGCAGCTGTACCCAATGTCCACTTAACCACGGACATGTGGACAAGTGGAGCAGGGCAGGGTCAGGACTATATGACTGTGACAGCCCACTGGGTAGATGTATGGACTCCCGCCGCAAGAACAGCAGCGGCGGCACCAGTAGCAGCATCTCGCAAACGCCAACTCTTTCCTAGGCAGGCTACGCTTTGTATCACCGGTTTCCAGAATACGCACACAGCTGAAAACCTCTTACGGCAACTGAGGAAGATCATCGCGGAATGGCTTACCCCAATTGGACTCTCCTGTGGATTTGTGGCATCGGACAACGCCAGCAATATTGTGTGTGCATTAAATCTGGGCCAATTCCAGCACGTCCCATGTTTTGCACATACCTTGAATTTGGTGGTGCAGAATTTTTTAAAAAACGACAGGGGCGTGCAAGAGATGCTGTCGGTGGCCAGAAGAATTGCGGGACACTTTCGGCGTACAGGCACCACGTACAGAAAACTGGAGCACCACCAAAAACTACTGAACCTGCCCTGCCATCATCTGAAGCAAGAAGTGGTAACGAGGTGGAATTCAACCCTGTATATGCTTCAGAGGTTGGAGGAGCAGCAAAAGGCCATTCAAGCCTATACAATTGAGCACGATATAGGAGGTGGGATGCACCTGTCTCAAGCGCAGTGGAGAATGATTTCAACGTTGTGCAAGGTTCTGATGCCCTTTGAACTTGCCACACGTGAAGTCAGTTCAGACACTGCCAGCCTGAGTCAGGTCATTCCCCTCATCAGGCTTTTGCAGAAGAAGCTGGAGACATTGAAGGAGGAGCTAACACGGAGCGATTCCGCTAGGCATGTGGGACTTGTGGATGGAGCCCTTAATTCGCTTAGCAAGGATTCACGGGTGGTCAATCTGTTGAAATCAGAGCACTACATTTTGGCCACCGTGCTCGATCCTAGATTTAAAGCCTACCTTGGATCTCTCTTTCCGGCAGACACAAGTCTGCTGGGGTTCAAACACCTGCTGGTGAGTAAATTGTCAAGTCAAGCGGAACGCGACCTGTCAACAACATCTCCTCCTTCACATTCTCCCGCAACTGGGGGTGCGAGGAAAAGGCTCAGAATTCCGAGCCCACCCGCTGGCGGTGATGCAGGGCAGTCTGGAGCGACTGCTGATGCTGACATCTGGTCCGGACTGAAGGACCTGACAACGATTACGGACATGTCGTCTACTGTCACTGCATATGATTCTCTCCCCATTGAAAGAATGGTGGAGGATTATATGAGTGACCGCATCCAAGTAGGCATGTCACACAGTCCGTACTTATACTGGCAGGAAAAAGAGGCAATTTGGAGGCCCTTGCACAAACTGGCTTTATTCTACCTAAGTTGCCCTCCCACAAGTGTGTACTCCGAAAGAGTGTTTAGTGCCGCCACTCACCTTGTCAGCAATCGGCGTACGAGGTTACATCCAGAAAATGTGGAGAAGATGATGTTCATTAAAATGAATTATAATCAATTCCTCCGTGGAGACATTGACCAGCAGCAATTGCCTCCACAAAGTACACAGGGAGCTGAGATTGTGGATTCCAGTGGGGACGAATTGATAATCTGTGAGGAGGGGGATGTACACGGTGATATATCGGAGGATGATGATGAGGTGGACATCTTGCCTCTGTAGAGCCAGTTTGTGCAAGGAGAGATTAATTGCTTCTTTTTTGGTGGGGGTCCAAACCAACCCGTCATATCAGTCACAGTCGTGTGGCAGACCCTGTCACTGAAATGATGGGTTGGTTAAAGTGTGCATGTCCTGTTTATACAACATAAGGGTGGGTGGGAGGGCCCAAGGACAATTCCATCTTGCACCTCTTTTTTCTTTTCTTTTTCTTTGCGTCATGTGCTGTTTGGGGAGGGTTTTTTGGAAGGGACATCCTGCGTGACACTGCAGTGCCACTCCTAGATGGGCCCGGTGTTTGTGTCGGCCACTAGGGTCGCTTATCTTACTCACACAGCTACCTCATTGCGCCTCTTTTTTTCTTTGCGTCATGTGCTGTTTGGGGAGGGTTTTTTGGAAGGGACATCCTGCGTGACACTGCAGTGACACTCCTAGATGGGCCCGGTGTTTGTGTCGGCCACTAGGGTCGCTTATCTTACTCACACAGCTACCTCATTGCGCCTCTTTTTTTCTTTGCGTCATGTGCTGTTTGGGGAGGGTTTTTTGGAAGGGACATCCTGCGTGACACTGCAGTGCCACTCCTAGATGGGCCCGGTGTTTGTGTCGGCCACTAGGGTCGCTTATCTTACTCACACAGCTACCTCATTGTGCCTCTTTTTTTCATTGCGTCATGTGCTGTTTGGGGAGGGTTTTTTGGAAGGGACATCCTGCGTGACACTGCAGTGCCACTCCTAGATGGGCCCGGTGTTTGTGTCGGCCACTAGGGTCGCTAATCTTACTCACACAGCTACCTCATTGCGCCTCTTTTTTTCTTTGCGTCATGTGCTGTTTGGGGAGGGTTTTTTGGAAGGGCCATCCTGCGTGACACTGCAGTGCCACTCCTAGATGGGCCCGGTGTTTGTGTCGGCCACTAGGGTCGCTTATCTTACTCACACAGCGACCTCGGTGCAAATTTTAGGACTAAAAATAATATTGTGAGGTGTGAGGTATTCAGAATAGACTGAAAATGAGTGGAAATTATGGTTTTTGAGGTTAATAATACTTTGGGATCAAAATGACCGCCAAATTCTATGATTTAAGCTGTTTTTTAGGTTTTTTGGAAAAAAACACCCGAATCCAAAACACACCCGAATCCGACAAAAAAAATTCGGTGAGGTTTTGCCAAAACGCGGTCGAACCCAAAACACGGCCGCGGAACCGAACCCAAAACCAAAACACAAAACCCGAAAAATTTCCGGCGCTCATCTCTAGTGCAAAGCTGCTAAAAGCAGCTTGCGAGCGAACAACTCGGAATGACCCCCATAGTTAATAGTTAAGGAAGTAAGTGTAAGACGCACACGCAGCCTGGCCTAGTTATAAAGGTTTATACAGTAGAAACTGTGTGTTGTGTTCAGTAAGCGATTATAGTTAAATATCGCTTACATTTATAGAAGTGTGGGTTTTGTAGTACTGCGGACGTACGGCCTTTGTACACGTGTCTCGGACAGCGTAAGGGACTGGGTACGCAACGTAAAGGCATACACACGTGGCGTGTTCACGCAACGTGCGTAAAAGTACGCCCGCTAAATACAAATCACACAATAGCATTGTTTTAGTTTAGGCGCAAGACGGTAGCCACGTGATAATAGCACTAATTGATCAGTTTTCCAATATTTAGTTTAAATACCTTTTTTACTGTATTATCTTTGGAATTAAGGCTGTTTTTTCTGAATGAAAGTTAATTTTCTGTACAGAAAAACCAAAGTGTATATGAGTGAACGAGCGTGAGTGTGCAAACAATAAAGGTTTTGTGGACCCAGGGAATTCGGGATCCCGTAGGAGACCACACCAGGTGAGTGGACACTTTGTGGCGTGAGAGTGGCTTGCTCACGTTAACATTGATTAAGGTACAAAGGAGTAAGTAGTAGATAACAGCAGACCAAGAGGTCAGCGAAGTCAGAAAACCGCTGACAAAGTCAAGCGAAGCTCTGAATACCGCGGCCTAAAAGGTCAGCGAGGTTTTTGTGTAGAGAGCGCAGCCCAGGTGGTTGGCGTAGAACCCATATAGGCCCGTTCAGATACGCTCCGGCTGAGGGTTCGCAGCCTGAAAAACGATTCCATTGGTCGCACGGCGGATAAGTAACAGATACCTATACGCTGGGCGATTGGGCCGCGCGTTCGTGGGTGCAATACTTAGCCCACCGCGATACCCTTTTACGAGTTTTGCGTAAAATCGCGGGATCATTGGCGCTAGGTGTAGCACACGAAACGTGATTTGTGTAACAATTTTTTTGTTTTAAGGGAGTTTCGCTGGTCACTCAGTAAATCTCCAACGACCAATATTTACTGGGAAGGGTAAGTCACTCCCACACACTCTCAGTAAATAGAGGTTACACAGGGGCCCTAGGTTGGGTACGTACCGGCGCTGACGACAGTGCTTAGGTGTATTGGCCAACGTGGGCGTGAGTGGGTGAGAGCACTCGTTGAACTTTCACCGTTGCCTTATAATTGAGTATTTTGGTTTTTTGTAGGATATAGCTGAGAAGGCAATACCTGCAAAAGATGGGGGCCAGTTGCTCAAGTAAGGGACGATCAACCAGGGTTCAGGTTGATATTCCGCGGCCCAAGGGGTCGGCGAGGTACATAATGTGTGAGAAATGTGGATCACACGCAGCGGTTTTATGCAATGAATGGGAACGTATGACTGCGGAAGATAGGGAACCATTCCCTAAGGTAGGCAGTTTTAATCCAGAGGTGTTTCAGAATTTAAGGATTAGGATATGTTTGTTAAAATCCCGAAAAGAAAGGATCAGACACTCAAACTGTTTACATTTATGGCAACGAGAGAGTGATATGCAAAGGGATCTAGCTCACGCAGCTGGTTCCAACCCTAGCAGGAAACTGATTGCAACTGCACCACCACCACCGTATATTACAGGAGAGAAAGTGGCTACAGACAATGGCATACTAATATATGATAAGAGTGAACTTGATAAATGTATTAATGCTAACCCGTGCAAGTTGTATCCCATCTTAAACTTCCCTCAGGACTGCGACCAAGAAGATGAGCCCAGCACGATATCGGCACTCTCTCTAGCAGCCACCATACAAGACACACAAGTGGGCACGGCCCAACCAGTAAGAACAGTAGCAAAGGCCCCTAGCGGAGGGACAGGTGAGGTCGTGTCCACAGGTAAGTACGGTACAGTACATTATGCAGAGACAATTGCACCTCACATTGTAGAAGCAACCCAGAATGATGTAATTGAACTAAACCCTGTCAGGGTGATCGCAGTCCCTAATGGGAAGACTGACGCTCAGTGAATCACTCCCGTCAGGAACATTGCTATGCATTGTCCTTGGTCACGGACAGAATTGAGGACAATTATGTGCGAATTTCCCGATCCCAGAAAGGATCTAGCCGCATGTCAGAGGTTTATTAGAGAACTAGGTAACGCCACCGAACCCACAAACAAAGATTGGCGGACAGTGCTACGGGCATGTTTGCCCTCCAATATTGACCCTGTGAAATTCATTGCTGATTGTAAATTAGACGCAGAAGTACCTCTCACTGATGAATACACTCAGGAGAATGTAAAACAGATCAATCTGCAGTTAGGGGTATATTTCCCTACTGTTGTCAAGTGGAATAAAATCTTTTCCATAAGACAAAAAGAAGGTGAGACTGCTTCTGAATATTTCCATCGAGCACTGCAGGAAATGGCTAGATACACTGGGGTCGAGGACATTAAGGAAAATGTACATCATAGAGAGGTAGCTGTGTCCGTATTAATGGATGGCTTGAAAGAAACGTTGAGAACAAGGGTACAAACCACTCAACCTAACTGGAGAGGTATTTCGGTGGCTGCATTAAGAGAGTCCGCTATCGAGCATGATCGGAACATCATTAAGCACAGGGAGTCACAGGGGGATAAGCTGATGACCGTAAGTATCAAAGCCCTGACAACGAAGCCACATCAGCCAAAACCCCAGACCCCTGATGGTAAGTCGTATGTAGTGTGTCAGGTCCGGGTGTTTTTGTGAATCCGTTAACCCGGAACCAACCACAGGTGTAGGTGCTGGGCTATGAAGAAAGCAGGGAGGACGAAGAAAGTTCCGATTCATATATTTATTCAAAATAACAATTCAGTAAAGGGTTAACTGACAAGTTGTTAATCATCATATTATACTGAAGTATTGCAGGAATAATATGCAAGAGAAAACTCAAAAATAAATAAAAGAAATGTTCATGGAAACATATGCAAAACAAGCTGATGAATAAATGTTGGATTGTCCAAATATAAACAAGCTTTGATGCTGAACTGCAGAATGTGATTAACTGGATAATGCAGACATGAAGAGATAACTGTAAGGATTTGCAATGGAGTTTTGAGAGTTAACTGAGAGACTGTGAAGAATTATCCTTGTTATGACAACATAGCAAATATAAACAAGCTTTGATGCTGAACTGCAGAATGTGATTAACTGGATAATGCAGACATGAAGAGATAACTGTAAGGATTTGCAATGGAGTTTTGAGAGTTAACTGAGAGACTGCGAAGAATTATCCTTGTTATGATAACATAGCAAATATAAACAAGCTTTGATGCTGAACTGCAGATTGTGTTTAACTGGTTAATGCAGACATGGAGAATTAACTGTAAGAATTGGCAATGGAGTTTTGAGAGTTAACTGAGAGACTGTGATGAATTATCCTTGTAATGACAACATAGCAAATAAAAGTACTGAATTGGGTTACTTGCGGGTTCCGGAGATCACTGTGAAACTGTAGTAGAAGACAAGGTGATGAATGGGTTAAATGCAGAGTTGAACAAACGAACAGCTGAGAGAAATGGAATCCTCCAGACTTTGAATGATAGGCAGACTGACAAGGTAACCTCATGCAGGACACTGGGAATCCAACTATTTCCAATAGGAGTGCAATTAACTGACAGCACAGCGGAGAGCCGGTGGATCTTTCAGCAGTGAAGGCTGTAGACGGACCTCTGGGAACGGAGGCGATATCTGGACCACGGGAATCACACAGGAATGCACGGAGAGAGCTCAGAGCTAGAGCACAGCTTTGATACAACAAAGCACTGGCCCAGAGTAACATAATCCCAGCCTACTTAAAGGCAACACAAGCACGGGATTGGTTTACACCTGCCCACAGGTGTTTTCACAAGTGCTCTGTATTAGCTATTTGGTCTCCAACATGGCCACGTCCTATACAGCAGACACACCGCAGTGCCTTAGGCCATTTGGTCCCCGCACTCACAGTTCCCAGACTCTGCATTACCTGTGCCATTGATCACGCCGTGTCCCCACACGGGCGCACAGCACCGCGAGCAACCGCACTGGCAATGGATGAACCCCAGAACCCGCAAAGGTGAGAGACCGGTTCGTTACAGTACCCCCTCTTCTACGGGTGGTCTCCGAACACCTTTGAACCTTGTCAGGATTTTTGGAGAAGTATTTCTGTACCAGACTTGGAGCTTGAACATCTTCAGAGAAAACCCAGGATTTCTCCTCCGGACCGTAACCCTTCCAGTCGACCAGAAACTGTAAACGTCCATATCGGAAACGTAAGTCCACAATCTCTTTAACTTCAAATTCCTCATTCTGCAAAGAGTGAACTTTAGGAGATTTGGACTGGGTAGTACGGAACTTATTGAGAATCAAAGGCTTCAGTAAAGATGTATGAAAGGCGTTAGGAATTCTCAAAGCTCAAAGACGGTGGCAACTTGACTTTGTATGACACAGGGTTGAGTACCTTTACAATGGGAAATGGACCAATGAACTTGGGAGCAAATTTCTTAGAAGGAACTTTGAACTTGAGATTGCGCGTAGAAATCCAAACTTGGTCTCCCACTTTGTAATTCGGTACAGTTTTACGTTTTCTATCTACAAAAGATTTATAACGAGCGAAAGTTTTGACCAAGGACTTACGTACACAACTTCAGATGCTAGATAGATGTTGACGCTCTTGATCTGCTGCTGGAACCTCTAGGGCTGGCAATGGATGAAACCCTGGTGGAGAACTTCTTGGACTCTTATGTTGGGCACATTTAGGACATGCTGCTATAAACTCTTGGACATCGGCTTTGAGACGTGGCCACCAATAAGACTGTTGAATAAATTTGAGAGTCTTTAGAACCCCAGGATGACCCATGAAGGAAGAGGAGTGAGCCCAGGTAAGCAGCCGTTTTCGGAGACTTGTGGCGACAAAGGTCTTGCCAGGCGGAGGAACTGGAGAGGTTCGAGTCATTAAAAAGGACGTAGGATTCACAATGGCTTGATTCGTGGTAGCATCATTTAATTCAGAAGAAGCACAGGACCGGGAAAGGGCATCTGCCTTTTTGTTCTGAGACCCTGGACGATAGGTGAGTTTGAAATCAAATCGTGAGAAGAAAAGCGCCCATCGAGCTTGTCGTGGATTCAAACACTGAGCTGACTGCAGATACAGAAGATTCTTATGATCAGTATAAACTGTAATGCGATGTTGAGCTCCTTCTAGAAGGTATCTCCACTCCTCAAATGCCAACTTGATGGCAAGTAACTCTTGCTCACCGATTGCATAATTACGTTCTGCCGGGAGGAACTTACGGGAGAAATATCCGCAGGGATGGACCTTTTTATCTTCAAAGACTTGTGACAACACAGCTCCTACGGCTTCTGTAGATGCATGCACCTCTAGTAGAAAGGGACGATTCAAATCAGGCTGTCGAAGAATGGGGGCTGACACAAAGGCTTGCTTTAAATCAGAGAAGGCTTTGATTGCTTCAGAAGACCAGTTCGTAGGATTTGCTCCCTTGCGAGTTAGGGCTGTGATAGGAGCAGCTAACGTAGAATAATTCTTAATGAATCTCCTATAGAAATTAGCAAAGCCAAGAAATCGCTGAATCCCCTTGAGAGTTGTAGGAGTGGACCAATCCCGGAAAGCTCGCGTCTCTGGGATGGATAGCGGATGAATTTGTCCCCTAGGAGGGGTCTTGCCCGGAACCAGGACGACTGGGCAGTCCCATTCACGATGAGGAGGTAGAGAGTCTGCTGCTTGCTTACTGGAAACATCCGCAAGGGATTGATACACCGGAGGTAGATCGGAAAGGCTAATTGACCGAAGAGGTACAATTGTAGCTACACAGTCCTTGGTACAAGATTTACCCCATGAAAGGACTTCCATGGTTTGCCAATTAAGTTGAGGATTATGTTTCTGCAGCCAAGGTAAACCAAGTATCACATCTTGAGAGGCTTTGGGAATCACGTAGAAGGAGAGGTATTCGGAATGGAGCTCACCAACTTTCATCTTGAGACATACGGCTCGATGAGTAATTATACCATCTGGAATTCGACTTCCATCCACTGCTGTAACGGCAACTGCTGCTTCCAGAGGCATGGTTTGAACTTTAGACCATATGACAAAGGCTGAGGAGATGAAGTTCTCGGCTGCCCCGGAATCTAGGAGAGCTGAAACTTTCACTGTAGAACTTGGAACTTCTAATTGAATAGACAAGGTCGGCTCTTTCCCAGAACGTGATTCTAAAGTAACTCCTAGCTTAACCTCTCTTGAATAAGCTAGGAGGCGAGAGTTTCCCGGTCGGAGTTTGCAGAATTTAACTAAATGTTCGGAGGACCCACAGTACATGCAGAGGTTACCCTGTCGACGACGAAGTCGTTCCTCCTCTGTGAGGCGAGAGCGCCCAATCTGCATAGGTTCTTCAGTCATTACTAGAGACTGTGATGAAGAATCTTGTCGAGGTCTAGGATGATCACGTGGACTGGATCGCTCTGCCCTGGATTTCTCTAAACATCGCTCCCTGTAGCGTAGGTCAAGTTTGTTACAGAGAGAAATCAATTCATCCAGTTTAATTGGCACATCCCGGATAGTTAAATCATCCTTGATTCTTTCTGAAAGTCCATTCCAAAACGCGGCGATCAGGGCCTCCTCATTCCAGTTTAACTCTGAAGACAACGTGCGAAACTGAATAATATATTGACTGACAGGACGTAAACCTTGACGTAGACGGAGAATCTCCAAGGATGCTGAGGTGGTCCTGCCTGGTTCGTCAAAGATTCTCCGGAAGGAAGATACGAACTCTTTGTAATTCGAGAGGATAGGATCACCTCTCTCCCATAATGGTGATGCCCACTCCAGAGCCTGACCGGAGAGGAGGGCAATAATATATGCGACCTTAGAACGAGCTGATGGGAAACTGGCGGACATCAGTTCGAACTGGATCTCGCATTGATTCAGGAATCCTCTGCAAAGTTTTGGAGTTCCGTCAAACTTACTCGGAGAGGGTAACTGCAAGCGGGACGTAGGCAGCGTCACAGGAGAAGCTGTAGTGGTAACTGGGACATCCGGGGTTGGAATCTGGACTTAGGACGTTTTAATAGCCGTATGGAGAGTCTCTAAACGGTCTGCCATAGTTTGCATAAACTGCACTATTTGTGTCTGTATAGACTCCTGGTTTTCCAGACGGGAAAGGATATCTGACGTAGCACCGCCTCCTGCGAATTGGTCACTTGACGGATCCATGTGGCCAGTGCTTACTGTCAGGTCCGGGTGTTTTTGTGAATCCGTTAACCCGGAACCAACCACAGGTGTAGGTGCTGGGCTATGAAGAAAGCAGGGAGGACGAAGAAAGTTCCGATTCATATATTTATTCAAAATAACAATTCAGTAAAGGGTTAACTGACAAGTTGTTAATCATCATATTATACTGAAGTATTGCAGGAATAATATGCAAGAGAAAACTCAAAAATAAATAAAAGAAATGTTCATGGAAACATATGCAAAACAAGCTGATGAATAAATGTTGGATTGTCCAAATATAAACAAGCTTTGATGCTGAACTGCAGAATGTGATTAACTGGATAATGCAGACATGAAGAGATAACTGTAAGGATTTGCAATGGAGTTTTGAGAGTTAACTGAGAGACTGTGAAGAATTATCCTTGTTATGACAACATAGCAAATATAAACAAGCTTTGATGCTGAACTGCAGAATGTGATTAACTGGATAATGCAGACATGAAGAGATAACTGTAAGGATTTGCAATGGAGTTTTGAGAGTTAACTGAGAGACTGTGAAGAATTATCCTTGTTATGATAACATAGCAAATATAAACAAGCTTTGATGCTGAACTGCAGATTGTGTTTAACTGGTTAATGCAGACATGGAGAATTAACTGTAAGAATTGGCAATGGAGTTTTGAGAGTTAACTGAGAGACTGTGATGAATTATCCTTGTAATGACAACATAGCAAATAAAAGTACTGAATTGGGTTACTTGCGGGTTCCGGAGATCACTGTGAAACTGTAGTAGAAGACAAGGTGATGAATGGGTTAAATGCAGAGTTGAACAAACGAACAGCTGAGAGAAACGGAATCCTCCAGACTTTGAATGATAGGCAGACTGACAAGGTAACCTCATGCAGGACACTGGGAATCCAACTATTTCCAATAGGAGTGCAATTAACTGACAGCACAGCGGAGAGCCGGTGGATCTTTCAGCAGTGAAGGCTGCAGACGGACCTCTGGGAACGGAGGCGATATCTGGACCACGGGAATCACACAGGAATGCACGGAGAGAGCTCAGAGCTAGAGCACAGCTTTGATACAACAAAGCACTGGCCCAGAGTAACATAATCCCAGCCTACTTAAAGGCAGCACAAGCACGGGATTGGCTTACACCTGCCCACAGGTGTTTTCACAAGTGCTCTGTATTAGCTATTTGGTCTCCAACATGGCCACCTCCTATACAGCAGACACACCGCAGTGCCTTAGGCCATTTGGTCCCCGCACTCACAGTTCCCAGACTCTGCATTACCTGTGCCATTGATCACGCCGTGTCCCCACACGGGCGCACAGCACCGCGAGCAACCGCACTGGCAATGGATGAACCCCAGAACCCGCAAAGGTGAGAGACCGGTTCGTGACATAGTGACATGTTATAATTGCAAGAGGGAAGGACATTACGCACGGAACTGTAATTATAAAAGCAACGTATATCGACCCCCTAGACCAGAACATGACTCACAGCACAACACACGTAATTGGGATCAGGGACCGCATAGGAGGAATTATGAGCCACATGCAGGGGAAACAAGGAGGTACTCACCTAGGAGGGACTGGCAGACCTCGGGAAATTCTCAGCTACCCCCCTCACATATTGTAGCTGCCAGCGCGCTGCGGGAGGGTCACAACATACAATAGGGGTTAGGCCACACCTGTAGTTTGCAGCCAGTGAAGTTGATTGCTAGCCTTGGAAATGAACCCGAGGTTACAGTTGATGTAGCTGGTAGATCACTACCTTTCCTTGTAGATACAGGGGCGGCCAGGTCAGTGTTAAATTCAACGGTAGGTATGAAAACCACGGGTAAAACAATTTCAGCAATGGGGGTAACAGGAGTAGTGCAACACTACCCTTTAAGTAGACCAGCGGAGATTACGATAGGGCCTTTGCAGACCAAGCACTCCTTTTTGCTAGCTGCATCGGCTCCGACTAATCTACTTGGGAGAGATTTATTGTGTAAGATGAGGTGTGTCATATATTGTACTCCTGAGGGTGTCTTCTTAGATATACCCGAGAATCACGTTCAGGAAGTGTAGGATATGTTAGACACCCCACAAAGGTTGATGTCACACTCTGCTGTTATAGACAGGTGTCCATCCAAGGTAGAGGAAATGATCTCCCAGATACCGGAATCCCTCTGGACCAAAGATGGACAAGACACTGGATTGATGGCAAATGTAGCTCCTGTAGTTGTGCAAGTAAAAGATGGTAGGATAGCTCCAAAAATCCCACAGTATCCTCTGAAGCCAGAGGTGGAATTAGGAGTGTACCCAGTCATAGAGCGCTTGCTACAACAGGGCATCCAAGTTAGGACGTCCAGCACTACCAATAGTCCCATCTTCCCTGTGAAAAAGAGTGGGGGGAGGGGTTACAGGCTAGTGCAGGATCTAAGGGGGATAAACAAGATAGTTGAGAGCCAATTCCCCATAGTGCCAAATCCAGCTGTCATCCTCATGCAAATTCCCCCTACTGCGAAATTTTTCACTGTCATTGACCTCTGTTCTGCTTTCTTTTCGGTCCCTCTGCACCCTGACAGCCAATACTTGTTTGCATTTACATACAGGGGAGTACAGTACACCTGGACTCGCCTACCCCAAGGTTTCATTGACAGCCCAAGTATTTTCTCCCAGGCTTTGCATGACTGTTTACAATCCTTTCAACCTGAGAGTGGATCAGTATTAATACAGTATGTAGATGACTTACTGCTGTGTTCAGATTCACTCGAAGCATCCTTGAAAGACACGAAACAGCTTCTGTTTCACCTTTCTAATACGGGACACAAGGTTTCAAAGGATAAGTTACAGTTGTGCCAGACCAAGGTAAAATATTTGGGACATTGCTTGACACAAGGACTGAGACACCTCACCGCTGATAGAATACAGGCGATTCGCGACATGACTCTGCCACAAACCCAGCAGCAGATCCGCACTTTCCTTGGAATGTGTGGGTACTGCCGAAACTAGATCCCAGGGTTCTCCATACTGGCGTTACCTTTGCAGGAAATGGTCTCCTCGAACAAACCAAATCGGATCTCTCACACAGATGAGTCCGAACTGGCATTTGAGAGACAAACAATGCCTATCACAGGCACCTGCATTAGGCATGCCAGATTATGGGAAACCTTTTGAGTTGTATGGTACGGAAAGTGCTGGGTGTGCGGCAGGTGTCCTAACCCAGAGACATGGTGATGCCAGCAGGCCGGTAGCTTACTACAGTGCACAGTTGGACACCGTAGCACGGTCTCTCCCCACATGCTTGCGAAGTGTTGCAGCGATAGCCTTGCTAGTGAGTAAAAGTGAAGATGTAGTGTTGGGACACAACCTGACCATCCATACACCTCATGCAGTATCAGCCTTACTGAACTCTGCCCAAACCAGACATGTCTCATCAGCACGGTTTACAAGGGGGGAATTAGCACTAATGGCACCTGTAAACATCACCATAAAGAGATGCAACGCACTAAATCCTGCAACTTATCTCCCAGGTGTGCCTGGACAGGCACAAAGGGTGGAGGATGAGAGTGATGGTGAAGGAGGATTTAGTATAGACACTGACACACATGATTGTATGGAATATCTGAACCAAACTTTCACTGCAAGACCCGACATTAGTGACAACCCACTGGAAGGCGTAGATTTTACTTTTTACACTGACGGTAGTTGCCACAGACAGACGGACTCGGGAGACTTGTGTACTGGATACGCAGTCGTAGATGACAAAGGTATCATAGAAGCTGAACCCCTGGGCCCACCGCACTCAGCACAAATTGCTGAGCTGGTCGCCCTAACCAGAGCGTGTGAATTGGCTAAGGGTAAGTCAGCCAACATATATACAGATTCTAGGTATGCCTTTGGAGTAGTGCATGATTTCGGGGGGCCCTATGGCGCCTCAGAAATTTCATGACGGCAGCTGGCACACCTGTAGCGCATGCATCCCATATAAAAAGGCTTCTAACAGCGATACAGGAACCTGACAGAGTGGCTGTTATCAAGTGCAAAGCCCACACTTACAGTCAAGACCCAGTGTCACTTGGTAACAGCCGGGCAGACGAAGCTGCTAAATCAGCAGCCAGCACCCCCATACAGACAGATATCACACAACTGATGGTATTCAATACCGTCAACACACAAAAATTAAGTGAAATGCAAAATTTGTGTTCTCCACAGGCAGTCTGGAGGAAAAGGCAGTCTGGAGGTCAAAAGGATATGGCCAGGAGTCCTCAGGACTCTGGACAGATGGACAGGGTAAGCCAGTAGCCCTTAGAGCATATCTTCCAAGCTTAGCTGCGGCGGCACACGGTCTGACTCATCTGGGCAAAGAGGGTATGTGTAAGCTGGTAAGAGCCTACTGGTGTGCGCCAGGAATCTCTTCTCATGCGGGTAAGAGAGCAATGACATGTCTTATCTGCTTGAGGAAGAATATTGGAAAGTCAATACCAACAGAACCATCCCATATCCCGCCAACAGACGGCCCTTTTCAGGTAATACAAATTGATTTCATACAGTTGCCACCCTGCAGAAATTTAAAGTATGTGTTAGTTTGTATTGACGTGTTTTCAAATTGGGTAGAAGCGTTCCCCGCTGCCACAAATACTGCTACGTTCACTGCAAAGAAAATTGTGCAGGAATTTGTGTGCAGATATGGTATCCCTAGGATAATTGAAAGTGATAGGGGTACCCATTTTACAGGTGAAGTCTTTCAGGTTATGTGCAAACTGATGGGAATTAATAGTAAGCTGCATACTCCGTACCGCCCACAGGCGAGTGCGAAAGTGGAAAGAGTAAACAGCACTATTAAGAACAAGTTGAGCACAGTGATGGCTGAAACTGGATTGTTATGGCCAGAAGCTTTGCCACTTGTATTGTACAGCATCAGAACCACTCCCAGGTCCCCCCTTAACCTATCACCCTTTGAGATTCTTTTTGGTCGACAACCCCATGTAATGATTGACCCCCAGGATGATTTGAAATGCAATAATGAGGTGACTGTAAAATATATGGTTAAGATGAGCCAGCAGCTGAGGAATCAAAACAGAAATCTAAAGCTGGTGATTCCTGACCTACCAAACAGTAATTGTCATGACTTTGAACCTGGGGATTATGTAATGATTCCAAATTTTCTACGCTCAGGTTGCCTTATTGACCGGTGGGGAAGGACCGTACCAAGTCTTACTGATCAGCAAGACAGCATTAAAGGTTGCCGAGAGAGACACTTGGGTCCACTCGTCCCACTGTAAGAAAGTCGCTGACCCAGAGAGAGCCCGTGACACAGAGCAGAGTGTAGAGGAAATCATATCACTGGAGTGCCTGTTCCGGGAAGGTTGAGAAGCAGGACTGTTGTCACGCACCTGAGCACAGAGAACTACAAGACCAGAGGCGGTTGACGCACAAAATTTCTTTTTCCTTTTTATTATTTTCTCCATCTCCCATTACCCTCCTTTCCCCCTTCCTTTTCTCTCCCCTTAACAAGATGGACTTACCCCAAGAGACTGCATTCCGGGTTTTCCTGTTGACCCTGTTGTTGACCAGAGCAGTCTGTTTCGGTGAGAGTACCAGAGAGGTCGAGAAAGGATCTGGAATGGGTTCTGATGACAAGGACGAAGTTATAGAATTCCAAGAGCAACACATCCACCGAGCAAAGGCGAGTATCAGAAAACGATCTGGTAGTCAAGAAACTAGGAGGCACTGTAAAGGGTTATTGGCTGAGGAAAATGGTATTTGTAGAAACTGTGAAAACATAGTTGAGGACGGGTGCATCCAGAGATGTCAGTCCAGCCTTAATATTAACATGGACCGTCATCCATTGAGTGATTATCACTCATTAGTGGGTAAGGTTTTAAACCAAAAGGTCAGAGCAAGTCAGGACTAGTACCGTATCCATTAACAATAGATGAGGTACTTGAATTAAGGGGTGGGAGACCGGTGGACAAGAAATTTAATATTTCTAGGCCCCCTAGTTTGAAGCTCCACCAATATCATGTGGATAGATCCTTAGTATGTTTCAACATTTCCAATTCCCGAAAGCCGGGAAATTGGGAAGTGACATGGAATAACCAAACCATGGCATTTTCACACAGAGCCGACAGAATACCCGTAGACACTGAACTTATACGCCAAATAGCCGACGGTGGAAGGTATTTTCGGTACAGGTATACTCCTGGAAGTAGGACCATGCGGGTTGGAGAAGTATCACCAGGGTACTGTGCGCATATCATACAGCCTGATACGTGTACTGAACAGATGAGAGAGTTAGGGATAGGATTTTTCACTTGGAAGGTTTGCAATATGGTAATGTCATATTCTGTCCCATATGTTCTCCCCGATGATGCATATTTCATATGCGGGAGGAAGGCGTATAAGTGGCTTGCCCCAAACTCAGAGGGATTGTGTTACATTGGAAGAGTGTTGCCAGAAGTTATGACCATAACCCATAATAAGATGAAAGACATTCACCGCAATGCTCAAGCTCCTTACACTCACACTCACTATGAACACATCGTTAAGAGACAACATATAGATAGGACAGAGCACGCAGCCTCTGATTTGATCCACGAATCCACCGGGATTCAATTCCTACTCGCGTTAGATATCACCCGTACCGCCAGAGGAATTATAAATTATAGGTATATTCATGCGCTAGCGAACCTGATAGATAATATCACCGAGATGTATGATGACACCTTCAGGTATACAGGGAGGGAGTTGCAAGCTTACAAAACGGAACTGATCCAGCACAGGATGGTTCTAAATTATATCACAGCGGTGACAGGCGGGTACTGTGTCACCTTGGCAACTCAGTATGGTGTGAAGTGCTGCACGTACATTACAAACAGCACTGATGACCCAACCGAGGTCATAGATCAAAAGATGGACGATATCTTGCAGTTGAAGTGGGAGTTCCGGAGGAGACACAACCTTACCCTTACTGCTGTGAGTAATGAACTGACCGGCTGAGTCTCATGGTTGAACCCACGAAATTGGTTCTCAGGTTTAGGAGAATGGGCTCAAAATGTTATCGTGAATGTAGGAAAGTTTCTCCTTTGTATCCTGGGAGTTGTCATAATGATTGGTTTGATATTTAGGTGTTAAAAGAAGAGGAAAGATACTCTGCGCTTGAAACAATATATCTAAAAATATATATGTGCAGTCTGACATAGAAGAAAGATTGACTCAGTGAGACTTGGATATATTAAAAAACAATTTATATAGTGTCTCTAAGACTAAACATTTATAACATACAATACAACAAACAATGAATACATTCTCTCACGCATAATAGAATGAATGAGAATTTGGAATTGTGTGCAACATGCAATAAAATTAGTTGCTATACCCTTTCAAATGGTGATTGTAATAGTCCGAATACTGGCGTCCCAGTATATTATTATAATAAATTTGTAGCTCCCGCAATGAACTTTTCACAGTCTCAATTTATTTTTATATTTCTGTATAACTGAAGACATAAATCCTACGTGGTTATCCAAGAAACCGCTAGGTAGTTTTCGATGTAACAAAAAAGTTTGCCTAACTTGTAAATATATGAATAATAAAGTAACATGTGTAACCTCCAAAACTAATGGCACTACATTTCAGATTAAACAATTTATCAATTGTGACTCAGAATATTGTGTGTACCTATTACAATGTTCATGTTCTCTCCAGTATGTAGGGAGAACTACCAGATCAATCAAATTAAGATTTAGAGAACATAGGCTTAATATTATAAAAAAAACTTCAGACTCATAGTGTGTCCCGGCACTTTTCCAGAGTACATAACGGTGATCCATCATCCCTCTCTATTCTTGGGTTAGAACAGTTTGTGAGTACAAAAAGAGGGGGAGACAGGTTCAGAAAACTCTGCTTGGGGGAATCATCGTGGATATTCAAATTGGATACTCTTTATCCAAACGGCCTCAACGAAGCTTTAGATTACTCTTGTCTGGATTGAATTTATAGAACAGTTCTGCAGATAGTTTGTAATAACTTAGAGCTTGTTTAGTACTAAATAAAAAATAAATTGTATGCATCTATAATTGATAAATAATATAGATTGGCTGGCCTGTCTTGAGAAAAATAGTATATATAGAGTACTTTCAGAGTAATAGGGCTAGATACTCTTTAAGCAGATGCTGGTATTTGGTCTTGGGTTCTATTCTATTCTATATATCAATTTAGCTATATAATTTTTTATTTGATCTGTACTTGTAATTTCTGTATCTCATAATAATATTTTTTTCCTTGGATTTGGAAAATAATTTACAAGGAATAAGAGATCATATGTACCTTTTCCATATTGTTAGCAATAATTAAATTGTATATATACGGTTTATATATATAAAAAACTGTGTCCGTATATGCTCTTATATATTCATATATACTCTTCAAATGTTTGTGGATATATATTTATGTACATGTCTTTTATTCATTATATTAATTCTCGTTTGGCCCTTTAGATCAGTCTTGTGACCACTGCCTTATCTAAAATAACAAACACCTGTATGATCAAACAACAAGCAGTTAAATATAAGCTGCATACTAATGTCAGATATCCAAAGTATCTAGATTCAAAGTGAGGATAAACATCTAGGAGTGCTCTTATATGTTAATTTTAAATTGATCTCAATTAAATCATTTTGCTTACTTTTTGGTAAATTATAGATGATTGACTCAGTGTATATGGTTTGAGTATTAAAAGATTGTTTGTTTTTTATACAACTTTTTACTATAACATTGTCAGTATGTGCATTTTCGAGTCTATAAGACTAGATTACTATCAATTAGTAATAGATTACAACTGCTTGGTCTGAGACTCATTAGACAGGTATATATTCGTGAACATGGAGAGGGGAAGTATTCGTCTTGAGGAAGTCTCCGGTTGCTAGGAGACGAAACGCGTTGATGCCCACTCTCTGTTACGCTCTCCAATTGGTGATGCCCGCCGCATGAACACAGTCCACGGCTCAATACAGCCGTCTCAGTACAGCCGTGACAGCCTGAGCCGTAGCTATCTGCCGCACGTTGGATTCATCCTTGCCGCACGCCTCTCCAATATTGGCCGGGTGAGTTCCACCTGACCCCCGCTGTGGGGCCTAACACCTGTTACCAGGAGCCACTCTGGCGGCGGCTAGACTTACCGTCTATGAATAAGCGCTAATTACAGTTTATACCAACGAAATGTTACTTTGAAAAAGGTGACAGTCATCTGCCGTTATTTAAACAGTGACTGAATGGTATACCTCTGCTCCATGTGTATCCCATCCTTATAATGGACCCTGACTGCATATACATACAGGAACCAGCACGGGAGCATTGAGTAAAGGCTGCACTTTTTCTTCAGTTATACAGAAATATAAAAATAAATTGAGACTGTGAAAAGTTCATTGCGGGAGCTACAAATTTATTATAATAATATACTGGGACGCCAGTATTCGGACTATTACAATCACCATTTGAAAGGGTATAGCAATTAATTTTATTGCATGTTGCACACAATTCCAAATTCTCATTCATTCTATTATGTGTGAGAGAATGTATTAATTGTTTGTTGTATTGTATGTTATAAATGTTAAGTCTTAGAGACACTATATATATTGTTTTTTAATATATCCAAGTCTCACTGAGTCAATCTTTCTTCTATGTCAGACTGCACATATATATTTTTAGATAAATTGTTTCAAGCGCAGAGTATCTTTCCTCTTCTTTTAGTTTCCAATTGTTGCAACCTGGCAAGTTGTTTTACTCAGCTGCTGAATCAATCCTCTTTTTAAATAAACAGTATTCTAACTAAGCGCCGTTGATCACAATTGGTAACCTTCTGTACCAATTAGTGATTTCTGGGTTTTTTTATATTTAGGTGTGTTCGAATTTTAACGCGGCGCAAGCGAGGTACCAAAGTGATGAGTTTGATGAGCGGGGGCATTGTTAAAGCAACTGATTTAATCTATGACCCATCAATAGAGACAATGTTGTGATAAAACGTGATTCCACAGTCCGTTTCTTTCACCCGTTTTTCCTCTGTTTTTCTCTCAGCAAAAAATACACCCATCCAGAAAAGACTTTGATGAACACTCTCAGCAAAAATACAACCATCCAGAAAAAAACTTTGATGAACACTCTCAGCAAAAATACACCCATCCAGAAAAGACTTTGATGAACACTCTCAGCAAAAATACACCCATCCGGACAAGACTTCGATGAACACCCAAGAACGATTGCACAAATGTTATGTGATTGTATTTTTGATATGTTTCTTATCTTCATCTCTACAACCTTCAGGTAGTGACACACATAGTCGACAGGTGATATAAACATATTAGCATTCATATGTGTTCCCCCTCCATGTATCATCAACTAAATGTGCACCCCATTTGTTGGAACAAGAAGCCGAAACGAGCTCGGTAGTGTTTGTTGGCCCACTTACAGACCCTTAATACGGGATGAGAAGGATTTAATGTATACTTCGCAATACCTCGAAGCTTATCTAGAACATATACGGCACAATGATACATGCCCCTCAGACATGGATTTCATACATACATGCTTTTACTATCCCACTAGGTCATACATTTCCCGCCTACACCTCTCCTCCTACCATCCAATCATTTATGGATAATGTATTGTATATTTTTATCCAAACCATATGTAGATATTGTATTGTATATTTTTCTGTTTAATGTTTAGATAGTGGCAGTTATTGTTGACTGCCAAAGGGTGGACTGTTAAAGTCGAAAAATAAGAATTTACTTACCGATAATTCTATTTCTCGGAGTCCGTAGTGGATGCTGGGGTTCCTGAAAGGACCATGGGGGGATAGCGGCTCCGCAGGAGACAGGGCACAAAAAGTAAAGCTTTAGGATCAGGTGGTGTGCACTGGCTCCTCCCCCTATGACCCTCCTCCAAGCCAGTTAGGTACTGTGCCCGGACGAGCGTACACAATAAGGGAGGAATTATGAATCCCGGGTAAGACTCATACCAGCCACACCAATCACACCGTACAACTTGTGATCTAAACCCAGTTAACAGTATGATAACAGCGGAGCCTCTGAAAAGATGGCTCACAACAATAATAACCCGATTTTTGTAACTATGTACAAGTATTGCAGATAATCCGCACTTGGGATGGGCGCCCAGCATCCACTACGGACTCCGAGAAATAGAATTATCGGTAAGTAAATTCTTATTTTCTCTATCGTCCTAGTGGATGCTGGGGTTCCTGAAAGGACCATGGGGATTATACCAAAGCTCCCAAACGGGCGGGAGAGTGCGGATGACTCTGCAGCACCGAATGAGAGAACTCCAGGTCCTCTTTTGCCAGGATATCAAATTTGTAGAATTTTACAAACGTGTTCTCCCCTGACCACGTAGCTGCTCGGCAGAGTTGTAATGCCGAGACCTCTCGGGCAGCCGCCCAAGATGAGCCCACCTTCCTTGTGGAATGGGCCTTAACCGATTTAGACTGTGGCAGGCCTGCCTCAGAATGTGCAAGTTGAATTGTGTTACAAATCCCACGAGCAATCGCCTGCTTAGAAGCAGGCGCACCCAACTTGTTGGGTGCATACAGTATAAACAGCGAGTCAGATTTTCTGACTCCAGCTGTCCTGGAATATATTTTCAGGGCCCTGACAACTCCTAGCAACTTGGAGTCCTCCAAGTCCCTAGTAGGTGCAAGGCACCACAATAAGCTGGTTCAGGTGAAACACTGACACCACCTTAGGGAGAGAACTGGGGACGAGTCCGCAGCTCTGCCCTGTCCGAATGGACAAACAGATATGGGCTTTTTTGAGAAAAAACCACCAATTTGACACTCGCCTGGTCCAGGCCAGGGCCAAGAGCATGGTCACTTTTTATGTGAGATGCTTCAAATCCACATATTTGACTGGTTTTAAACCAATGTGATTTGAGGAATCCCAGAACTACGTTGAGATCCCACAGTGCCACTGGAGGCACAAAAAAGGGGTTTGTATATGCAATACTCCCTTGACAAACTTCTGGACTTCAGGAACTGAAGCCAATTCTTTCTGGAAGAAAATTTACAGGGCCGAATTTGAACCTTAATGGACCCCAATTTGAGGCCCATAGACACTCCTGTTTGCAGGAAATGCAGGAAACGACCGAGTTGAAATTTCTTTGTGGGGCCTTCCTGGCCTCACACCACGCAACATATTTTCGCCACACGTGGTGATAATGTTGTGCGGTCACCTCCTTTCTGGCTTTGACCAGGGTAGGAATGACCTCTTCCGGAATGCCTTTTTTCCCTTAGGATCCGGCTTTCCATCGCCATGCCGACAAACGCAGCTGCGGTAAGTCTTGGAACAGACATGGTACTTGCTGAAGCAAGTCCCTTCTTAGCGGCAGAGGCCATAAGACCTCTGTAAGCATCTCTTGAAGTTCCGGGTACCAAGTCCTTCTTGGCCAATCCGGAGCCATGAGTATAGTTCTTACTCCTCTACGTCTTATAATTCTCAGCACCTTAGGTATGAGAAGCAGAGGAGGGAACACATACACCGACTGGTACACCCACGGTGTTACCAGAACGTCCACATCTATTGCCTGAGGGTCTCTTGACCTGGCGCAATACCTGTCCCGTTTTTTTTTCAGACGGGACGCCATCATGTCCACCTTTGGTATTTCCCAACGGTTTACAATCATGTGGAAAAAACTTCTCAATGAAGTTTCCACTCTCCCGGGTGGAGGTCGCGCTGAGGAAGTCTGCTTCCCAGTTTCCATTCCCGGGATGAAAAACTGCTGACAGTGTTATCACATGATTTTCCGCCCAGCGAAAAGTCCTTGCAGTTTCTGCCATTGCCCTCCTGCTTCTTGTGTCGCCCTGTCTGTTTACGTGGGCGACTGCCGTGATGTTTTTCCCACTGAATCAATACCGGCTGACCTTGAAGCAGAGGTCTTGCTAAGCTTAGAGCATTATAAATTTACCCTTAGCTCCAGTATATTTATGTGGAGAAAAGTCTCCATACTTGATCACACTCCCTGGAAATTTTTTCCTTGTGTGACTGCTCCCCAGCCTCTCAGGCTGGGCTCCGTGGTTACCAGCATCCAATCCTGAATGCCGAATCTGCTGCCCTCTAGAAGATGAGCACTCTATAACCACCACAGGAGAGACACCCTTGTCCTTGGATATTGGGTTATCCGCTGATGCATCTGAAGATGCGATCCGGACCATTTGTCCAGCAGATCCCACTGAAAAGTTCTTACGTGAAATCTGCCGAATGGAATTGCTTCGTAGGAAGCAACCATTTTTACCAGGACCCTTGTGCAATGATGCACTGTTTTTAGGAGGTTCCTGACTTGCTCGGATAACTCCCTGGCTTTCTCTTCCGGGAGAAACACCTTTTTCTGGACTGTGTCCAGAATCATCCCTAGGCACAGCAGACGTGTCGTCGGGATCAGCTGCGATTTTGGAATATTTAGAATCCACCCGTGCTGATTGTAGCAGTATCCGAGATAGTGCTACTCCGACCTCCAACTGTTCCCTGGACTATGCCCCTATCAGGAGATCGTCCAAGTAAGGGATAATTAAGACGCCTTTTCTTCGAAGAAGAATCATCAATTCGGCCATTACCTTGGTAAAGACCCCAGGGTGCCGTGGACAATCCAAACGGCAGCGTCTGAAACTGATAGTGACATCTGCACCACGAACCTGAGGTACCCTTAGTGAGAAGGGCAAATTTGGGACATAGAGGTAAGCATCCCTGATGTCCCGGGACACTATATAGTCCCCTTATTCCTGGTTCGTTATCACTGCTCTGAGTGACTTCATCTTAATTTGAACCTTTGTAAGTGTTCAAAAACAAATTTTTAGAATAAGTCTCACCTAGCCTTCTGGCTTCAGTACCACAATATAGTGTGGAATAATACCCCTTTTCTGTAGTAGGAGGGGTAATTTAATTATCACCTGCTGGGAATACAGCTTGTGAATTTTTTCCCATACTACCTCCTTGTCGGAGGGAGACTTGGTAAAGCAGACTTCAGGAGCCTGCGAAGGGGAAACGTCTCGACATTCCCATCTGTACCCCCGGGATACTACTTGTAGGATCCAGGGGTCCTGTACGGTCTCAGCGCCATGCTGAGAACTTGTCAGACGCGGTGGAACGCTTCTGTTCCTGGGAATGGGCTGCCTGCTGCAGTCTTCTTCCCTTTCCTCTATCCCTGGGCAGATATGATCTTATAGGGACGAGAGGACTGAGGCTGAAAAGACGGTGTCTTTTTCTGCAGAGATGTGACTTAGGGTAAAAAACGGTGGATTTTCCAGCAGTTGCCGTGACCACCAGGTCCGATGGACCGACCCCAAACAAGTCCTCTTCCTGTATACGGCCATACTGTGCCGTTTGGAATCTGCATCACCTGACCACTGTCGTGTCCATAACATCTTCTGGCAGTTATGGACATCGCGTTTATTCATGATGCCAGAGTGCAAATATCCCTCTGTGCATCTCGCATATATAGAAATGCTCTATAGTCAATAAAATACTGTCCCTGTCAAGGGTATCAATATTTTTAGTCAGGGAATCCGACCAAGCCACCCTAGCTCTGCACATCCAGGCTGAGGCGATCGCTGGCCGCAGTATAACACCAGTATGTGTGTATATACTTTTTATTATATTTTCCAGCCTTGTCAGCTGGTCCTTGAGGACGGCCCTATCTATAGACGGTACCGCCACTTGTTTTGATAAGCGTGTGAGCGCCTTATCCACCTTAAAGGGTGTTTCCCAACGCGCCCTAACTTCTGGCGGGAAAGGGTATACCGCCCATAATTTTCTATCGGGGGGAACCCACGCATCATCACACACTTTATTTAATTTATCTGATTCAGGAAAAACTATGGTAGTTTTTTCACATCCCACATAATACCCTCTTTTGTGGTACTTGTAGTATCAGAAATACGTAACACCTCCTTCATTGCCTTTAACGTGTGGCCCTAATAAGGAATACGTTTGTTTATTCACCGTCGACACTGGATTCAGTGTCCCTGTCTGTGTCTGTGTCGACCGACTAAAGTAAACGGGCGTTTTAAAACCCTTGACGGTGGTTTTGAGACGTCTGGACCGTACTAATTGTTTGTCGGCCGTCTCATGTCGTCAACCGACCTTGCAGCGTGTTGACATTATCACGTAATTTCCTAAATAAGCCATCCATTCCGGTGTCGACTCCCTAGAGAGTGACATCACCATTACAGGCAATTGCTCCGCCTCCTCACCAACATCGTCCTCCTACCTGTCGACACACACGTACCGACACACAGCACACACACAGGGAATGCTCTGATAGAGGACAGGACCCACTAGCCCTTTGGAGAGACAGAGGGAGAGTTTGCCAGCACACACCAAAAACGCTATAATTATATAGGGACAACCTTATATAAGTGTTTTCCCTTATAGCATCTTAATATATATATAAGCATATCGCCAAATTAGTGCCCCCCCTCTCTGTTTTAACCCTGTTTCTGTAGTGCAGTGCAGGGGAGAGCCTGGGAGCCTTCCCTCCAGCCTTTCTGTGAGGGAAAATGGCGCTGTGTGCTGAGGAGATAGGCCCCGCCCCTTTTTCGGCGGCCTCGTCTCCCGCTCTTAACGGATTCTGGCAGGGGTTAAATATCTCCATATAGCCTCCGGAGGCTATATGTGAGGTATTTTTAGCCAAAATAGGTATTCATTTGCCTCCCAGGGCGCCCCCCTCCCAGCGCCCTGCACCCTCAGTGACTGCCGTGTGAAGTGTGCTGAGAGGAAAATGGCGCACAGCTGCAGTGCTGTGCGCTACCTTTAGAAGACTGAGGAGTCTTCTGCCGCCGATTCTGGACCTCTTCTTACTTCAGCATCTGCAAGGGGGCCGGCGGCAAGGCTCCGGTGACCATCCAGGCTGTACCTGTGATCGTCCCTCTGGAGCTGATGTCCAGTAGCCAAGAAGCCAATCCATCCTGCACGCAGGTGAGTTCACTTCTTCTCCCCTAAGTCCCTCGTTGCAGTGATCCTGTTGCCAGCAGGACTCACTGTAAAATAAAAAACCTAAGCTAAACTTTCCTAAGCAGCTCTTTAGGAGAGCCACCTAGATTGCACCCTTCTCGGCCGGGCACAAAAATCTAACTGGCTTGGAGGAGGGTCATAGGGGGAGGAGCCAGTGCACACCACCTGATCCTAAAGCTTTACTTTTTGTGCCCTGTCTCCTGCGGAGCCGCTATCCCCCCATGGTCCTTTCAGGAACCCCAGCATCCACTAGGACGATAGAGAAAATATTGTAATGCATATGCCTTGTACTAACCCCATGCACATGCCCGCTGCTCGTGCACTCAGTCCGCCGTGCGTGCACATATCCGCAATTTGCGTAGGATCGCTCCGGCGATCATGCGCGTGAAATGGGTATTTACGGCGGAGTTTGTGAGCGCGTAGAGGGTTATTAGAACATTACATATTCACCCCAAATAGTGCATTTTGTACCCATAGTTCCCTTGCACCACGTCAGCGAGTATTAATAGTTTAAACAGTTCCTGGACTAAGAGATTCGCCTTTGCATGATAGGTAGGATCAGATAAAGGTTGGAAGGTGATGTCTAGTATCCAGCTGTAGGGTATTTTGAGGGTAACATTCCGGTGTTGGTTAGCGAAAGATCGCATGTTCCAGCGTATAGTTATGTGCAGAAGCAGAATATAGATATTAACTGTATTTACTGTATATTATGTATGCGGTGGGAATCCAGAGGATACCACCCACAAGAGCAGTTGGGGTAAGACATCGCCCATCTATTCAAATCCACCTATGACCTCTTCTGTAATGTAAAGACACATCCCTGTGTCCAATGGACAATGAGATTACAGTGACCATTGTATTGTGTATGAATGTTGTGTATAAAAAGCCCATTGTTGTCTGGCTGGTCAGAAGACTCTGAACGCTTTCTATCTGACTAGCGGAGGACCGGCCGGGTTGCGCTTGCGAACATTCTCACGTATGTACATTCTCTGTAGCCATTATTCTGTTTAGATTTATCTTGTTAGCCTGTAGTGTATGATTTGTACTGTTTACCTTTTGGAATTAATCCACTGTGACCTTAGAACCCTGTGGTTTCAACTACAAATCAGTGTTGTGTCTTCACTTTCCTGCAAGGGTTTTAAAGTGTATTTATCTGTAAAAGGTGTATAGGTATTGATAAGGTGTACGCACTGCGGGTACTTTATACCGTCAGCGCTACTTAAGGTTTAAGGTATAACATCGTTGCAGTACTTTGCTGTTAAGGGTTTAAAGTGTAATCATATCATTACATTGTATCATTAACAAGGTTTAAAGGTTATCAATTGTGTGTGCGCACACTGTGTGTACTCTGTACACTCAGCGCGGCGTGTGTACGCCAAGTACGTACCACGTGCAGGACTCTGTACGCAAATAACGTACAAAGTGCGTAGCACGTGTATTCAGTCTAGCGGCCATAGCGGCTCCACGGTAATAGTGTATCTAGAGGTATTGCTTTTCGGCCTAAGATAATATCAACATTATCAATGTTCAGGGATTTTAAATTCAATATGTGTCTGACCGAACCGTCCGGTTTCGGGACTACAACATGGTTGAATAATAACCCCCTCCTTGTTGAAGGAGGGGAACCTTGACCACCACCTGTTGAAGATACAATTTGTGAATTGCAGTTAACACTATTTCCCTCTCGTGGGGGGAAGCCGGCAGGGCCGTCGGTGAGGGGGCATCTCCTCGAAGTCCAGCTTGTATCCCTGAGACACAATATCTATTGCCCAGGGATCCAACAGGGAGTGAACCCACTTGTGGCTGAAATTTCGAAGACGTGCCCCCACCGGACCTAGCTCCGCCTGTGGAGCCCCAGCGACATGCGGTGGATTTTGTAGAGGCCGGGGAGGACTTATGTTCCTGGGAACTAGCTGTGTTGTGCAGCTTCTTTCCTCTGCCCCTGCCTCTGGCAAGAAAGGACGCACCACGGACTTTCTTGTTTCTTTGTGATCGAAAGGACTGCATTTGATAATGTCGTGCTTTCCTAGGCTGTGCGGGAATATAAGGCAAAAGATCAGAATTACCAGCCATAGCTGTGGAGACCAGGTCCGAGATCCCTTCTCCACATAATCCTCAGCCTTGTAAGGTAAACCTTCCATATGCCTCTTAAGTCGGCATCACCCGTCCATTGCATGTTCCACAGGACACGTCAAACAGAAATCGACATAGCGTTGACTCTAGAACCCCGTAGACTAATGTCTCTTTGGGCATGTTTTATATATATATATATCTAAGACAGCATCTTTTATATATATATCTATATATATATATATATATATACATACTAGGGTCTCAATCTCTGCTGATAAGGTATCTGTCCACGCTGCTACAGCGCTATAAACCCATGCCGACACAATTGCCGGTCTGAGTAGTGTACCAGAATGTGTGTAAATGGACTTCAAAGTACTTTTACTGCATGCTATCTGCAGGATCCCTGAGGATAGCTGTTAAGTCAGCGCTACCTTTTGGGCAAACGTGACACCCTAGGGGAAGATTCCCATCGTATCCTGGCCCTAGTAGGGAAAGGATACTCCCTGAAAATTCTTTGTGGGAAACTGCAGTCTCTTGTCTGGAGATTCCCGCTCTTTTTCTTCATGAGAGGAGGGAAATTTACCTCAGCTTTCTTCCCCTTAAACATGTGTACCCTTGTGTCAGGGACAGATGAGTCATCAGTGATATGCAAAACATTTTTTATTACAATAATTATATATTGAATACTTTCCTGCCATTTTGGCTGTAACTTTGCATTATCGTAGTCGACACTGGAGTCAGACTCCGTGTCGATATCAGTGTCTATTATTTTGGATAGTGAGCATTGAGAGACTCTGAAGGTCTCTGCGACATAGGGACAGACTTGGGTAGATTCCCTGTCTGTTCTCTAATCTTTTGTGCAATAATTTTACCTTAGCACTTAATTTCACATATCCAAACAGGTGTCGGCGTTGTCGACGGAGACACCACTCACACACACATTTGCTCCATCTCCTCCTTAGGGGAGCCTTTTACCTCAGACATGTCGACACACGTACCGACACACCACACACTCAGGGAATGCTCATCTGAAGACAATTCCCCCACAAGGCCCTTTGGAGAGACAGAGAGAGAGTATGCCAGCACACACCCCAGCGCTATAAACCCAGGAATAACACAGTAACTTAATGTTAACTCAGTAGCTGCTGTTTATATTGATTTTTGCGCCTAATTATGTGCCCCCCCTCTCTTTTTACCCTCTTCTACCGTTGTATCTGCAGGGGAGAGCATGGGGAGCTTCCTCTCAGCGGAGCTGTGGAGAAAAAATGGCGCTGGTGAGTGCTGAGGAAGAAGCCCAGCCCCTCAGTGGCGGGCTTCTGTCCCGCTTAAATATACATTTTCTTGGCGGGGGCTCATACATATATACAGTGCCCAACTGTATATATGAGTACTTTTGCCAACAGAGGTCCATATGCTGCCCAGGGCGCCCCCTGCGCCCTGCACCCTTACAGTGACCGGAGTATGTGAGGTGTGTTTGGAGCAATGGCGCACAGCTGCAGTGCTGTGCGTTACCTCATGTGAAGAACGGAGTCTTCTGCCGCCGATTTCGAAGTCTTCTTGCTTCTCATACTCACCCGGCTTCTGTCTTCCGGCTCTGCGAGGGGGGCGGCGGCGCGGCTCTGGGATCGGATGACGAGGGTGAGATCCTGTGTACGATCCCTCTGGAGCTAATGGTGTCCAGTAGCCTAAGAAGCAGGACCTAGCTTCAGAGAGTAGGGCTGCTTCTCTCCCCTCTGTCCCACGATGCAGGGAGTCTGTTGCCAGCAGAGCTCCCTGAAAATAAAAAACATAACAAAATACTTTCTTGCAGCAAGCTCAGGAGAGCTCACTGAACAGCACCCAGCTCGTCCGGGCACAGATTCAAACTGAGGTCTGGAGGAGAGACATAGAGGGAGGAGCCAGAGCACATCAGAATCTAAATTCTTTCTTAAAGTGCCCATGTCTCCTGCGGAGCCCGTCTATTCCCCATGGTCCTTACGGAGTCCCCAGCATCCACTAGGACGTTAGAGAAAGTGGACTTACGTCTCAGAGAAAGATCTTATGAGGAAAATAAACTTCTTGTCGAGGATGAACCCATGCGGATTGGAAGATCACGCCTTACTCCTGAAGAGAGACGGAGAAGGTGTCTGTCTAAACTCTGTTTATATTGTGGGGAAGCTGGGCATAAGATTGTTTCCTGTACCAAACAGCCGGGAAACGGTTGCTCCTAGTCTCCCATGGAGAGAAGGGACTAGGAGAGAGAAAATCCTCTCCAAACAAATTGGATTCCATCTTGCCAGTGACTTTTGTAATATTCAATAATAAATGTTCTGTTTCAGCACTTCTTGATTCTGGGGCAGCAGAAAATTTCATGACTCAAGACTTTGTTTCTAAATACCAGATACCCACTGAAGCACTTCAATTTCCCATATCCTTATCAGCAGTGGATGGCAGCTTAATTCCTCATGGGTCGATCACCACACGGACAACTGCACTCAAACTCTATGTTGGAGCACTACACTCAGAGTTGATCTCATTTCTCATTATTCCTAAAGCAACTCATTCAGTGGTATTAGGGATTTCCTGGTTACGGAAACATAATCCTCATATAAATTGGTCTTCCATGCAAGTGCTCTCATGAGGCAAGAACTGTTCTGATGTCTGCTTAGCAAAGGTGGTACCTATCCGTTCTTCTGAATCCGCCATCTTGGAAAAATTGCCTCTCCAATATCATGCCTTTGCAGACGTATTCAGCAAACAAGGTGCTGACACCCTTCCTCCACATAGAGAATGGGATTGCCCCATAGAACTAATCCCTGGCAAATCACCACCCAGAGGGCGTACATACCCTCTCTCTGTTCCTGAAACCAAATCAATGACTGAGTACATCCAGGAAACCCTACAGAAAGGATTTATTCGTCCCTCCACGTCTCCTGCTGGGGCAGGGTTCTTTTTTGTAAAAAAGAAAGATGGCGGACTCCGTCCCTGTATAGATTACAGAGGTCTCAACGAAATTACTGTGAAAAATCGTACCCATTACCACTCCTTACAGAACTGTTTGATCGTGTGAAAGGCTCTACCATCTTCACCAAACTAGATTTAAGAGGTGCCTATAACCTGATTCGTATCCGCCAAGGTGACGAGTGGAAAACGGCTTTCAACACTAGGGATGGGCATTATGAATACCTCGTTATGCCATTCGGGTTAAGCAATGCTCCTGCGGTCTTTCAGTATTTCGTTAACGAGATCTTTCGAGACCTTCTGTACCATTCTGTTGTTGTGTACCTGGACGATATCCTCATATTCTCCCAAGATCTCCCCTCTCATCATGCTCATGTAAAAGAGGTACTTCAGAGACTCCGTGCCAACCGTTTATACTGTAAACTTGAGAAATTTATTTTTGAAGTGACAACTGTCCCTTTCCTAGGGTACATCATTTCTGGATCAGGCCTTCAAATGGACCCTGAGAAAGTTCAGTCTGTACTTTCCTGGACTGAGCCAAATACGTTGAGAGCAGTCCAAAGATTCCTTGGGTTTGCCAACTACTATCGGAAATTTGTCAAAGGATTCTCCACTCTGGCAGCTCCCATTACAGCTCTCACCCGCAAGGGTGCCAATCCTTCTCAGTGGTCTCCAGAGGCTAAATCGGCATTTCAATTGTTAAAACAGGCTTTCATTTCAGCTCCCGTACTCAAACAACCAGATGTTACCCAGCCCTTCATACTAGAGGTGGACGCATCCTCTGAAGGTGTAGGGGCAGTTCTCTCACAGAGATTAGAAATGTGATAACCTGCGCACTGGGATCTATTTGTGTGGACGAGCTGCTACACCTTCAGGTGACTGACCTGATGGAACTATATAGATAATTGGGAATGGTGTTGCGCTCAATCCGGGTGATTGGTCTGTTTATCCAATTAGTTGGTTAATAAGATATGAGCCCTTGATTTCTTCAAGTATGGATAAGGATAAATAAATAATAAATGAGTAATTGGATGGTTAACGGTTAATTGAATATAAACCCTTAAATTCAGCAAATACTGGTGCGTATGTGATAAAATGAAATTAACCGTTAACCATCCAATTACTCATTTATTATTTATTTATCCTTATCCATACTTGAAGAAATCAAGGGCTCAGCTCTCACAGAGATTAGTTGATAACAAACTCCATCCCTGTGGATTCTTCTCCAAGAAATGTTTGCCTGCTGAGAGGAACTACCCCATTGGCGAGAAAATAAGATTTTACTCACCGGTAAATCTATTTCTCGTAGTCCGTAGTGGATGCTGGGAACTCCGTAAGGACCATGGGGAATAGCGGCTCCGCAGGAGACTGGGCACAACTAAAAGAAAGCTTTTAGACTACCTGGTGTGCACTGGCTCCTCCCACCATGACCCTCCTCCAAGCCTCAGTTAGGAGACTGTGCCCGGAAGAGCTGACACAATAAGGAAGGATTTTGAATCCCGGGTAAGACTCATACCAGCCACACCAATCACACCGTATAACTTGTGATACTATACCCAGTTAACAGTATGAAATATAACTGAGCCTCTCAACAGATGGCTCAACAATAACCCTTAGTTAGGCAATAACTACATACAAGTATTGCAAACAATCCGCACTTGGGATGGGCGCCCAGCATCCACTACGGACTACGAGAAATAGATTTACCGGTGAGTAAAATCTTATTTTCTCTGACGTCCTAGTGGATGCTGGGAACTCCGTAAGGACCATGGGGATTATACCAAAGCTCCCAAACGGGCGGGAGAGTGCGGATGACTCTGCAGCACCGAATGAGAGAACTCAAGGTCCTCCTCAGCCAGGGTATCAAATTTGTAGAATTTTGCAAACGTGTTTGCCCCTGACCAAGTTGCAGCTCGGCAAAGTTGTAAAGCCGAGACCCCTCGGGCAGCCGCCTAAGATGAGCCCACTTTCCTCGTGGAATGGGCTTTTACTGATTTAGGATGCGGCAATCCAGCCGCAGAATGCTCCAGCTGAATTGTGCTACAAATTCAGCGAGCAATAGTCTGCTTAGAAGCAGGAGCACCTATTTTGTTGGGTGCCTACAGGATAAAAAGCGAGTCAATTTTCCTGACTCCAGCCGTCCTGGAAATATAAATTTTTAAGACCCTGACTACGTCCAGTAACTTGGAATCTTCCAAGTCCCTAGTAGCCGCAGGCACTACAATAGGTTGGTTCAAGTGAAAAGCTGATACCACCTTAGGGAGAAACTGGGGACGAGTCCTCAATTCTGCCCTATCCATATGGAAAATCAGATAAGGGCTTTTACATGACAAAGCCGCCAATTCTGACACACGCCTGGCCGAAGCCAAGGCCAATAACATGACCACTTTCCACGTGAGATATTTCAAATCCACAGTTTCAAGTGGCTCAAACCAATGTGATTTTAGGAAACTCAACACCACGTTGAGATCTCAAGGTGCCACAGGAGGCACAAAAGGGGGCTGAATATGTAGCACTCCCTTTACAAATGTCTGAACTCCAGGCAGTGAAGCCAGTTCTTTCTGGAAGAAAATCGACAGTGCCGAAATCTGGACCTTAATGGAACCCAAGTTTAGGCCCATAGTCACTCCTGACTGTAGGAAGTGCAGAAAACGACCCAGCTGAAATTCCTCTGTTGGGGCCTTCCTGGCCTCACACCAAGCAACATATTTTCGCCAAATACGGTGATAATGGTTTGCGGTTACTTCTCTCCTGGCTTTTATCAGCGTAGGAATGACTTCCTCCGGAATGCCCTTTTCCTTTAGGATCCGGAATTCAACCGCCATGCCGTCAAACGCAGCCGCGGTAAGTCTTGGAACAGACAGGGCCCCTGCTGTAGCAGATCCTGTCTGAGCGGTAGAGGCCATGGGTCCTCTGATATCATTTCTTGAAGTTCTGGGTACCAAGCTCTTCTTGGCCCATCCGGAACCACGAGTATCGTTCTTACTCCTCGTCTTCTTATTATTCTCAGTACCTTTGGTATGAGAGGCAGAGGAGGGAATACATAAACCGACTGGTACACCCACGGTGTCACTAGAGCGTCCACAGCTATCGCCTGAGGGTCCCTTGACCTGGCGCAATATCTAGTTTTTTGTTTAGGCGGGACGCCATCATGTCCACCTGTGGCCTTTCCCAACAGTTTACCAACAGTTGGAAGACTTCTGGATGAAGTCCCCACTCTCCCGGGTGTAGGTCGTGTCTGCTGAGGAAGTCTGCTTCCCAGTTGACCACTCCCGGAATGAACACTGCTGACAGTGCTAAGACGTGATTTTCCGCCCATCGGAGAATCCTTGTGGCTTCTGCCATCGCCATCCTGCTTCTTGTGCCGCCCTGTCGGTTTACATGGGCGACTGCCGTGATGTTGTCTGATTGGATCAGTACCGGCTGGTTTTGAAGCAGAGGCCTTGCCAGACTTAGGGCATTGTAAATGGCCCTCAGTTCCAGAATATTTATGTGTAGGGACGACTCCTGACTTGACCAAAGTCCTTGGAAATTTCTTCCCTGTGTGACTGCCCCCCAGCCTCGAAGGCTGGCATCCGTGGTTACCAGGACCCAGTCCTGTATGCCGAATCTGCGGCCCTCTTGAAGATGAGCACTCTGCAGCCACCACAGTAGAGATACCCTGGTCCTTGGAGACAGGGTTATCAGCAGATGCATCTGAAGATGCGATCCCGACCACTTGTCCAAGAGGTCCCACTGAAAGGTTCTTGCATGGAACCTGCCGAATGGAATTCTGCTTCGTAAGTAGCTATCATTTTTGCCAGGACTCGTGTGCAGTGATGCACCGATACCTGTTTTGGTTTCAGGAGGTCTCTGACTAGAGATGACAGCTCCTTGGCTTTCTCCTGCGGGAGAAATTCTTTTTTCTGTTCTGTGTCCAGAACCATCCCCAGGAACAGTAGGCGTGTGGTAGGAACCAGCTGTGACTTTGGAATGTATAGAATCCATCCGTGCTGTTGTAGCACTTCCCGAGATAGTGCTACTCCGACCAACAACTGCTCCTTGGACCTCGCCTTTATAAGGAGATCGTCCAAGTACGGGATAATTAAAACTCCCTTTTTTCGAAGGAGTATCATCATTTCTGCCATTACCTTGGTAAAGACCCTCGGTGCCGTGGACAGTCCAAACGGCAGTGTTTGGAATTGATAATGGCAATCCTGTACCACAAATCTGAGGTACTCCTGCTGAGGATGGTAAATGGGGACATGTAGGTAAGCATCCTTGATGTCCAGGGATACCATGTAATCCCCCTCCTCCAGGCTTGCAATAACCGCCCTGAGCGATTCCATCTTGAACTTGAATTTTTTTATGTATGTGTTCAAGGATTTCAAATTTAACATGGGTCTCACCGAACCGTTCGGTTTCGGTACCACAAACAGTGTGGAATAGTAACCCCGTCCTTGTTGAAGTAGGGGCACCTTGACTATCACCTGCTGGGAATACAGCTTGTGAATTGCCTCTAGCACAGCCTCCCTGCCTGAGGGAGTTGTCGGCAAGGCAGATTTGAGGAAACGGCGGGGGGGAGACGCCTCGAATTCCAGCTTGTACCCCTGAGATACTACTTGAAGGATCCAGGGATCCACCTGTGAGCGAGCCCACTGATCGCTGAAATTTTTGAGGCGGCCCCCCACCGTAACTGGCTACGCCTGTGGAGCCCCCGCGTCATGCGGTGGACTCAGAGGAAGCGGGGGAAGAATTTTGATTCTGGGAACTGGCTGACTGGTGCAGCTTTTTCCCTCTTCCCTCGTCTCTGTGCAGAAAGGAAGCGCCTTTGACCCGCTTGCTTTTCTGAAGCCGAAAGGACTGTACCTGATAATACAGTGCTTTCTTAGGCTGTGAGGAAACCTGAGGTAAACATTTTTCTTCCCAGCTGTTGCTGTGGATACGAGGTCCCAGAGACCATCCCCAAACAATTCCTCACCCTTATAAGGCTCTATGTGCCTTTTAAAGTCAGCATCACCTGTCCAGTGTCGGGTCTCTAATACCCTCCTGACAGAATGGACATTGCATTAATTCTGAATGCCAGCCGGCAAAATATCCCTCTGTGCATCCCTCATATATAAGACAATGTCTTTAATATGCTCTTATGTTCGCAAAATAGTATCCCTGTTTGACAGGGTCACAGACCACGCTGCAGCAGCACTATCGGCAGGTCTCACTCTAGTACCTGAGTGTGTAAATACAGACTTCAGGATAGCCTCCTGCTTTTTATCAGCAGGCTCCTTCAAAGTGGCCGTATCCTAAGACGGCAGTGCCACCTTTTTTGACAAATGTGTGAGCGCCTTATCCACCCTAGGGGATATCTCCCAGCGTAACTTATCCTCTGGCGGGAAAGGGTACGCCATCAGTAACTTTTTAGAAATTACCAGTTTCTTATCGGGGGAACCCACGCTTTTTCACACTTCATTCACTCATTTGATGGGGGAACAAAACACTGCCTGCTTTTTCTCCCCACACATAAAACCCTTTTTTTTTAGTGGTACTTGGGTTAATGTCAGAAATGTGTAACACATTTTTTATTGCCGGGATCATGTAACGGATGTTCCTAGTGGATTGTGTATATGTCTCAACCTCGTCGACACTGGAGTCAGACTCCGTGTCGACATCTGTGTCTGCCATCTGAGGGAGCGGGCGTTTTTGAGCCCCTGATGGCCTTTGAGACGCCTGGGCAGGCGCGGCTGAGAAGCCGGCTGTCCCACAGCTGTTACGTCATCCAGCCTTTTATGTAAGGAGTTGACACTGTCGGTTTATACCTTCCACCTATCCATCCACTCTGGTGTCGGCCCCACAGGGGGTGACATCACATTTATCGGCATCTGCTCTGCCACCACATAAGCCTCCTCATCAAACGTGTCGACACAGCCGTACCGACACACCGCACACACACAGGGAATGCTCTGACTAAGGACAGGACCCCACACAGCCCTTTGGGGAGACAGAGAGAGAGTATGCCAGCACACACCAGAGCGCTATATAATTTAGGGATTAACACTATATTGAGTGAATTTTCCCCAATAGCTGCTTGTATATACAATATTGCGCCTAAATTTAGTGCCCCCCCTCTCTTTTTAACCCTTTGAGCCTGCAAACTACAGGGGAGAGCCTGGGGAGCTGTCTTCCAGCTGCACTGTGAAGAGAAAATGGCGCCAGTGTGCTGAGGGAGATAGCTCCGCCCCTTTTTCGCGGACTTTTCTCCCGCTTTTTTATGGATTCTGGCAGGGGTATTTATCACATATATAGCCTCTGGGGCTATATATTGTGATATATTTGCCAGCCAAGGTGTTTTTATTGCTGCTCAGGGCGCCCTTCCCCCCCAGCGCCCTGCACCCTCAGTGACCGGAGTGTGAAGTGTGTATGAGGAGCAATGGCGCACAGCTGCAGTGCTGCGCGCTACCTTGGTGAAGACTGATGTCTTCTGCCGCCGATTTTCCGGACCTCTTCTTGCTTCTGGCTCTGTAAGGGGGACGGCGGCGCGGCTCCGGGACCGAACACCAAGGCCAGTTCCATGCGGTCGATCCCTCTGGAGCTAATGGTGTCCAGTAGCCTAAGAAGCCCAAGCTAGCTGCAAGCAGGTAGGTTCGCTTCTTCTCCCCTTAGTCCCTCGATGCAGTGAGCCTGTTGCCAGCAGGTCTCACTGTAAAATAAAAAACCTAAAATAAACTTTCTTTCTAGGAGCTCAGGAGAGCCCCTAGTGTGCATCCAGCTCGGCCGGGCACAGAAATCTAACTGAGGCTTGGAGGAGGGTCATGGTGGGAGGAGCCAGTGCACACCAGGTAGTCTAAAAGCTTTCTTTTAGTTGTGCCCAGTCTCCTGCGGAGCCGCTATTCCCCATGGTCCTTACGGAGTTCCCAGCATCCACTAGGACGTCAGAGAAAGAACTTTTAGCCATTAAGCTAGCCTTTGAAGAGTGGCGTTACCTATTGGAAGGGGCACGTTATCCCATCTCAGTATTTACCGATCACAAGAATCTCTTGTTTCTCAAAAATGCTCAGTGTCTCACTCCCAGACAAGCCCGCTGGGCATTATTTTTCTCAAGATTTGAGTTCAAGATTTCTTTCCGTCCAGGATCACAGAATGGTAAGGCTGATGCCCTGTCTCGTTCTATGGGTCCTGATGAAGATTCTAAAAATCCTGAAGAATATCCATTGTTAAACCCATCTGTGTTTGCCTCCACTGATGTGGTTACTCCTCCTTCTGGAAAGACTTTTGTTGCTGCCGACCTCCGCAAGCGGCTTCTGTCCTGGGCTCACATCTCACTGTTCTCTGGTCATATGGGGGTACAGAAGACTCTAGAATTCATTAAGCGATCCTACTGGTGGCCTTCCATGAGAGCTGATGTGCAAGACTTCATTTCTTCATGTACCCAGTGCGCCCAGCACAAAATCTCCCGCCAGGCTCCTGCTGGTTCTCTACATCCACTATCCATTCCGCTCAGGCCCTGGACGCACATCTCAATGGATTTCATTACAGACCTTCCAGCATCAAAAGGCTACACCTCTATATGGGTAATTGTGGACCGGTTCTCCAAGATGGCTCATTTTGTTCCTCTGACTGGTCTTCCATCAGCCCCACGTCTGTCACAGTTATTTATCTCCGAAATATTCCGTTTGCATGGACTGCCAACTGAGATTGTATCTGACCGCGGTACCCAATTTGTTGCCAAATTCTGGAGCGCTCTCTGTTCTGCCTTACAAATAAAGTTGAAATTCTCCACAGCCTATCACCCTCAATCTAATGGCCATACAGAAAGGATAAATCAAGATTTGTCACGATCCGGGTATCTGGACGCCATTTCTTACCCATCAGATGCCTCCTAAGGCTGGCTCAGCGCTCCAGGACCGGATTCCATCTGTTATCCTGATGTGTACATTCCTGTATCCTCTCCTGTCACTCTGGGACGCTGTCACAGTAAACGCCATATCACACCTGGCATGGCGTCTCCCGCGGCCTCCGCCGCCGTCCCTGAACTTCTGCATGCAGAGTGTCTGAGTGGCGATTACGTCAGCCGCGGCCTCCGCTGTGTCCGCGTGGTTGGATGTGCATCTGTCAGCCTGGCGCCTCCTGTCTCCGGTGGCCGGCGCCGCCATTACTGTTTTCATTGCCACATGGATTACAAACCAAACTTCCCTCCAAGTGTCTGCATGGGCGCAGCCATCTTGGATTCTGTCAGCTGATCATTTCCACCAATCTGTTCTCAGTATTGATAATCTGCATAATTGCCTAGCCAATCCCTTCCTTGCTGCAGGTATAAATACACTGTGCCTGAGCAAGGAAGGCGTCAGTGCTTTGGTTGTCAAACCTAGTTCCTGTTTGTCTCTCTCCTGTGATTGTCTTCCAGGTTCCAGCTCCTGTCTCAAGACTTCCACCATAGAGACCCGCACCAGCATTCCACCTGCGGTGTAGCCTGACTCTCCAATCCATTGTGGATTCATCTGTTTCCAGCTACAACATTACCTGCTTCCAGCTCAGCTTCCAGCAGAGTACAGCTTCCCTTAAAGGGCCGGTGTCCTTTCTACACTTTACCACTCTCCACCGGTATTATTATTTCTCCGCTCTCAAGTTCTACATTTCAGTTCATATTTCATCGCTCCCAAGTTCATTTATTATTTAACTGGTTCCAGCCAGTATCCACTCCGTGCTAACAACAGTCTGGTTCCAGCCAGTATCCACAGCAGCTGTTTTATCTTCAGCAACCCAGCTTTTCCTGGAACACCAGCTGGCACAATCCTGGGTTATCTCCATTGCTACAGTCGGGCCTGGTAAGGACTTTCCATCTAGAAGATCACAAGAACTATCTCACACTACCAGTGCCCTGTGGCTCCTGCCATCCTGTAGTACCCAGGAACTGTATTTATTCTTTGCTGACTTTTACGTTTTCTTTTACTGCTGCTGTGTTGCGGAGTTGTCATAATAAACATCATTGACTTTTATCCAAGTTGTCGTGGTCACGCCTTCGGGCAGTTATTATTCATGTTACTTACATGTCCAGGGGTCTGATACAACCTCCCAGGTTCCGGTACATCTCAGCCCCTACAACTGAGGCTGCCTCCCGTCAGCTCAGGCCCTCAGTTGTGACAAGATTTAGAGACTTTCCTTCGCCTCTATATCTCCTCTTCTCAGGACAATTGGATTGAATTTCTACCATGGGCTGAATTTGCACACAACAATGCTTACCATACCACTTCAGAGACCACTCCATTCTTCACTGTCTATGGCCATCATCCTCGAGTCCCTGAATTCCAGTCTCTTCCAGTCTTTGATGTGCCTGCAGCAAATTCTTCACTTCAATATTTCTCCAGTATCTGGAAACAAGTCCATGCCACACTCAAAAAATCATCTGTCCGTTACAAGACTTTTGCTGATCGTAAAAGGAGAGCTATCCCCAGTCTCAAGGTGGGAGATCGTGTCTCGTTATCCACCCGTAACATCAGACTCCGGGTACCTTCCATGAAGTTCGCTCCCCGATTAATCGGTCCATTCACCATCATCAAAGTTATCAATCCTGTGGCATATCGACTACAACTCCCTTCATCTCTCCGGATTCCCAATTCCTTTCATGTCTCTCTACTAAAGCCTCTTGTCTTGAACTGGTTCCAGTCATCTCTTCCCAAGGCTCATCAAGTTAAGACCCAGCAAGGGGTGGAATTTGAGGTGGAGGCCATCATAGACTCTCGGTGCCAGCATGGAATTCTACAATACCTCTTTCACTGGAAAGGTTACGGTCCTGAGGAAAGATCATGGGTGAATTCAGAGGATATTCAGGCTCCTCGTCTCATCTCCAAGTTCCATTTAAAGTATCCCAAGAAGCCTAGTAAGTGTCCTGAGGCCACTCCTCAAGGGGGGGTACTGTCACAAATCGGCGTGGACTTCCCTGCAGACGGGTCACTTACCTTACATGTCGAGGGCCACGGTTTTCCAGCATGAAGTACACACCAACCGTGCCCACTTCCTGGTGCCCTGGCAGCACTGTCAGCCATGCTTTCTAGAGGATACGGGGCCTCAATGCATTCCAGCTCCGAGGCCTGGGTACTGCCATATTGGTCCCGGTCAGCTGACCATAAATCAGCCAATCCATGCCCAGCCAGGACAAGGCTCCGTCACCTGATTCACTCCAGCCACTCACATCCAACCCAGTGGTATAAATTCCCAGCACTGGTTATGCAAAATCGCCAGTGCACTGTCTAGCCTAGTCTCATCTAGGTGAAGAGTTCCTGAGCTCCTGCTATTCAAATAGCTTGCATTTCCTCTATGGTGCAGTTTTTTCTCCCTAAGCTGCATTCACCTGACACCTGTTCCTGAGTCTGTGTCTGATCCTTCCTGGGCTGCACAGATGATTCCAGCCTGCTAATTAACTTCCTGATTCTCATTCTGACCAAACATTGGTAACATCCGATCCTACTCCAGTTTCTAGTCCGGTTCCGGTTCCTACCATCATACAAGAGTTCACTCCATTCCTGGAGCAGTAATAACCCAGTCCAAGCCTGGTAAATCTACTGAACACTCTTCTGCAATACCAATCGGATTCCAGCACAAGGGGAGTTTCTAATACCATCCTGATTACAGTAATAACCCAGTTACAAGCCTGGTTAATCTACTGTCTCCTCTCATCAGTCTGTATTTCAACTGCATCAACTCCGGGGCGAGATCTCAGCAGCCTATACAGACTTCAACCTGACTCCGGATTCACAAATACCAGATTCTTGACAAGTACCACATGTGGTCTGGCGTTGCATGTATGTGCTTGTGTAGTGGGGGGGGGGTGCCATGAGGTGTACATGTGGCGTTGCTTTGGGGTGTTTGGGGTATGTATATGTGTGCAGGTATGTGTATATAGCTCCTGCTTGTATTGCTGCATGTTTTTTTTGGAGTTTTGTGTTTGGGGGTAGTTTTTCACGTTTTTTTATCCATAAAATGTTTTTTGGGTCATGCTTTTGCATTGGTGTACCTCCAGCATGTGCAGTGATGCTTTTTGGCTTGTTTGGGGTGATTTTAGACCGTGTCGGTATCCACCATGTGGTCGACAGGTGATGTCGTTTGTTTCCAAAACATGTTTTTTTGCTCCTATTTTAGCACTGGTGCATCCCTGCACATGCTGGAGGTACTTTTTGGCTTGTTCGGGGTGATTTTCATCGTGTTTGTATCAGCCATGTGGTCGACATGTGATGTCGTTTGTTTCCAAAACATGTTTTTTTGCTCCTATTTTAGCACTGGTTAACCTCCAGCATGTGCAGGGATGATTTTTGGCTTGTTTGGGGTGACTTTTCAGTGTGTCGGTATCTGCCATGTGGCCGACATGTGTTGTTGTTTGTTCCCAAAACATGTTTTTTTGCTCCTATTTTAGCACTGGTGCATCCCTGCACATGCTGGAGGTACTATTTGGCTTGTTTGGGCTGACATTCACCGTGTCGGTATCTGCCATGTGGCCGACGTGCTGTTGTTTGTTTCCAAAACATGTTTTTTTTGCTCCTTTTTTAACACTGGTTGACCTCCAGCATATGCAGGGATGCTTGTACGGGGGTTTTGGCTTGTTTGGCTGAGGTTTTTTTCAATTTTTCAATTTTTTTTTGTTATGTTTGGTCCTGCTTGAGCACTGGGGTCCCAGCAGCATGACGTGTGGTTGCATGTAATGTGTGTTAAATTTGTAAAAATATTTTTTTTTCTTTTTACAACAGAGATGTCCAGGGACAAGCGGCCCCTTCCCCCTACCCCTCAGAAGAATTTTCCCTGCACAGCAATGAGGAGTGGGAGCCGACCCAGGAGGAGGATATGACCGAACAGGCATCCAGTGACCAGCCGCGGTCGTCAAGGGACCAAAGGGAGGAGCAAAAGAAAAAGAAAAGGCCTAGAAAGGTAAATACTGACAACACCTGCAGACAGAATAGCATCCAGCTTGACACACCCTAGTTTGCGCACTGCCATGCACACCTACAGGTATCTTTGCGCACTGCCAGGGATACTGACACTCACAGGTACATACCGATCTTATTAAATGCATGTTTGTTTGTTTGTTTTTATCCCTAAAGGCAAGAAGCCAGCCAGAGGATCAGTCGGAGGAGGAAGCCTCTGGTGAAGACGCAGGACAGAAGAAGCCGCGTGGACCCAGATACACTGAGGCGGAAAACTGTGCCCTAGTGGATGGTGTCGACAGGTCCTACGACGTTCTGTATGGACCAAGGGCACAGACCACAGCAGCTAAAGACCAAGCGAAACATCTGGGATGCCATCGCGAGACAAGTCACTGCAGTATCTGGAAACCGCCGGAGCACCAGAAACTGCATGAAGCGGTACAGTGATTGCCGCAGACAGACCAAGAAGATGGGGATTCAGCGCCGACATGAGACAGCTACGAGAGGTGGTCCGGCTCTCAATCTGAAGTGGCTACCCTGGGAGGAAGTTATTAAAAGGCGCATAAACCCTGTCATGGTCCAAGGAGTTCGCGGAGGTGTGGACTCTAGCCGTCCTGCTGGCTTTCCCGAGGAGGAAGACAAGCAGTCCAAAAGGAGGCCTGATGGTAAGAATACATTCAGATGAGCTGCACTAATATTTTTTTTATTTTTTTAATTTGCTTATGTGTTTGTTCTTTTTCCCCAGACACGCCTGCCCAGAGGACATCACCTGCACGCAGGACATCGGCAGCGCGCAGACCATCACCTGCACAGCAGGCATCGGCAGCAGCGCGCGGACCACCACCTGCGCAGCAAGCATCAGCAGTGCGCAGATCATCACCTGCGCACCAGACATCGTCAGCGCGCAGAAAGTCACCTGCGCGCCAGACATCGTCAGCGCGCAGACCATCACCTGCGCGCCAGACATCAGCACGCAGAACGTCACCTGCACGCCAGACACTGTCGGCGACCACACCACCAGCTGGGCGCCAAACTACATCTCCTGCGCGCAGGCCATCACCAGCTCGTCATCTCTCCAGGAGCTCTGGGACTGTGACCGAAGAGCCTCAACAAGACACTACCCTTGTGGACCCATCACCCGAACTGTTTGAGTCAACAGGGTTAACGGACGAGACTTTTCTTGGGTTTGAAAACAGCCGTGCAGACGTATCCAGCCATACCCTTGAAAAGTCTCCAGAATTGAGGACAAGTGAAGCTCCTGGAGCAGCGGCACCACCAGATGAAGAAGGTTATTTATTTATTTGGGGGGGAGGGGGGGGGGGGGTCGCCATTTTTGTATAGTTTATTAACTTTATTTTTTTTTCTTTTGCAAACAGAGGTGCCACGGACCAGCAGCAGACTTGCGTCGGGGATTGGTTCCTTCTTCAGGCCGGATCTCCTACAGGATTCATCAGACGACGAGGTGGAAGTGCAGCAGCCCGCTGTTTCTACATCCCTGTGTGAGTAATTATCAAATTGTGAGCCTTCAAACAAATGTATGAATGTGTATACTCATTTCTAATTTTCTTTTCAGCTGCACAAATGCAATTGGTGGCAGACGTACAGGAAGGGCAGGATCCCTCAAATGTTCAGAGGGTACACACCCTGGCAGCAGAGATGACTGCCCGCCAGGATACCTACACGAATGTCGTTGAAACCAGACTGGACGCCATTGAGAAGACAATGGAGAAGATGGCAAACGGTCTGGTTGAAATGCAAAAGGCTCATGCCGACAGCACGGCAGAAACGCAAAAGACCAGACGAGAAGATCACAGGGAGACTATGGACATCCTTCACGTTCTGGCCACATCCATCAACCGGCTGGTGGATAACACATCATGCCTGGCACACAGCGTTGACAACATGTCGGAGAGCCAACGACTTTCGGCATCCAGCCACCAGATCATCGCAACCACACTGCAGATGATGTACGATAAGCTCCCAGAGCCAGCTCATCAACACACTGGTGAACCACCACATCCACCATCACAAGCCACATGGACGCCTCCTTCCCTTCCTCCACCACCATCCTGGTATGGACGGTCACAGCTGTACCAAGGATATACAGGGATGTACCCCACCCACCAGATGCCTCCACCACCAACACCGGCCGCATCATCTACATCCGCACGGCCACCGAGGCCAAGTCAACGCACTCCACAGCCGCCCAGGGCATCGACGCCCCATCAGGAGGAAGAAGAGGATCCGGACGGACAACCACCATAAGCCCGGACGTATTGTTTTATTATTTACTCTTATGTTTCATGTTTCCCTTTCTACCCCTCCCATTAGTTTTTTTTTCTTAATAATGTTTTGTTTGTGTTGGGCTCCCCCACTCTAAACCGGATACTACCAAGGAGCTTTATGTCTAGGCATACATGCGCGGGCATGTATGCGGGCGCGTGTGGTAACTGATGAAAGCTCCTTGTGGCTACATGTATGATGGGCCAAAGAGCTATTCTGATACCACTTTAAAAAAAATAAGATTTTACTCACCGGTAAATCTATTTCTCGTAGTTCGTAGTGGATCCTGGGCCTCCGTAAGGACCATGGGGATTAGCGGCTCCGCAGGAGACGGGGCACAACTAAAGAAAGCTTTAGGACTACCTGGTGTGCACTGGCCCCTCCCACCAAGACCCTCCTCCAGACCTCAGTTAGGATACTGTGCCCGGAAGAGCTGACACAATAAGGAAGGATTTTGAATCCCGGGTAAGACTCATACCAGCCACACCAATCACACCGTATAACTCGTGATACTATACCCAGTTAACAGTATGAAATATAACTGAGCCTCACCAACAGATGGCTCAACAATAACCCTTTAGTTAGGCAATAACTATAAACAAGTATTGCAGACAATCCGCACTTGGGATGGGCGCCCAGCATCCACTACGGACTGCGAGAAATAGATTTACCGGTGAGTAAAATCTTATTTTCTCTGACGTCCTAAGTGGATGCTGGGACTCCGTAAGGACCATGGGGATTATACCAAAGCTCCCAAACGGGCGGGAGAGTGTGGATGACTCTGCAGCACCGAATGAGCAAACTCTAGGTCCTCCTCAGCCAGGGTATCAAACTTGTAGACTCTTACAAAAATGTTTTAACCCGACCAAGTAACAGCTCGGCAAAGTTGTAAAGCCGAGACCCCTCGGGCAGCCGCCCAAGAAGAGCCCACTTTTCTCGTGGAATGGGCTTTTACAGAATTAGGGTGCGGCAGTCCAGCCGCAGAATGTGTAAGTTGAATCGTGCTACAGATCCAGCGAGCAATCGTCTGCTTAGAAGCAGGAGCACCCAGCTTGTTGGGTGCATACAGGAGAAATAGCGAGTCAGTTTTCCTGACTCCAGCTGTCCTGGAAACATATACTTTTCAGGGCCCTGACTACATCCAGTAACTTGGAATCCTCCAAGTCCCAAGTAGCCGCAGGCACCACAATAGGTTGGTTCACATTAAAAAATTATACCACCTTAGGAAGGAATTGGGAACGAGTCCTCAATTCCGCCTTATCCATATAAAATACAGATAAGGGCTTTTGTATGACAAAGCCGCCAATTCTGATACACGCCTGGCCGACGCCAAGGCCCACAGAATGACCACTTTCCACGTGAGGTATTATAGCTCCACGGATTTAAGTGGCTCAACCCAATGCGACTTCAGGAAATCCAACACCACGTTGAGATCCCACGGTGCCACTGGAGGCACAAACGGGGGCTGACTATGCAGCACTCCCTTAACAAAAGTCTGAACTTCAGGCAGTGAAGCCAGTTCAATTTTGGAAGAAAATCGATAGAGCCGAAATCTGGACCTTAATGGAACCCAATTTTAGGCCCATAGTCACCTCTGACTGTAGGAAGTGCAGAAATCGACCTAGCTGAAATTTCTCCTTTGGGGCCTTCCTGGCCTCACAGTACGCAACATATTTCCGCCATATGCGGTGATAATGGTTTGCGTTCACTTCTTTCCTAGCTTCAAATAGCGTAGGGATAACTTCCTCCGGAATTCCCTTTTCCTTCAGGATCCGGCGTTCAACCGCCATGCCGTCCACGCAGCCGCGGTACGTCTTGGAACAGACAGGCCCCCTGCTGCAGCAGGTCCTGTCTGAGCAGCAGAGGCCATGGGTCCTCTGAGATCATTTCTTGGAGTTCTGGTTACCAAGCTCTTCTTGGCCAACCCGGAACAATGAGTATAGTTCTTACTCCTCTCCTTCTTATTATTCTCATTACCCTGGGTAAGAGAGGCAGAGAAGGGAACACATACACTGACTGGTACACCCAGGGTGTTACCAGAGCGTCCACAGCTATCGCCTGAGGGTCCTTGACTTGGCGCAATATCTTTGTAACTTTTAGTTGAGGCGGGACGCCATCATGTCCACCTGTGGCCTTTCCCAACGGTGTACAATCATTTGGAAGACTTCTGGATGAAGTCCCCACTCTCCCGGGTGGAGGTTTCTTAGTTGTCCACTCCGGGAATGAACACTGCTGACAGTGCTAACACATGATTTTCCGCCCATCGGAGAATCCTTGTATCTTCTGCCATCGCCATCCTGCTTCTTGTGCCGCCCTGTCGGTTTACATGAGCGACCGCCGTGATGTTGTCTGACTGGATCAGCACCGGCCGGTGTTGAAGCAGGGGTCTAGCCTGACTTAGGGCATTGTAAATGGCCCTCAGTTCCAGAATATTTATGTGTAGGGAAGTCTCCTGACTTTTCCATAGCCTTGGAAGTTCCTTCCCTGTGTGACTGCCCCCCAGCCTCGAAGGCTGGCATCCGTGGTCACCAGGACCCAGTCCTGTATGCCGAATCTGCGGCCCCCTAGAAGATGAGCACTCTGCAGCCACCACAACAGCGACACCCTGACCCTTAGAGACAGGGTTATCCGCCGATGCATCTGAAGATGCGACCCGGACCACTTGTCCAACAGATCCCACTGGAAAATCCTTGCATGGGACCTGGCGAATGGAATTTCTTTGTAAGAAGCTACCATCTTTCCCAGGGCTCGCGTGCATTGATGCACCGACACTTGTATACGTATTAGGAGGTCTCTGTCTATAGACAACAACTCCTTGGACTTCTCCTCCGGGAGAAACCCTTTTTATCCTGTTCTGTGTCCAGAACCCTACCCAGGAACAGTAGACGCGTCGTAGGAACCAGCTGCGACTTTGGAATATTCAGAATCCAGCCGTGCTGTTGTAGCACTTCCCGAGATAGTGCTACTCCGACGAACAACTGCTCCCTGGACCTCGCCTTTATAAGGAGATCGTCCAAGTACGGGATAATTATTTCGGCCATTACCTTGGTAAATACCTCGGTGCCGGGGACAGACCAACGGCAATGTCTGGAATTGGTAATGACAATCCTGTACCACAATATTGAGGTACTCCTGGTGAAGAGGGTAAATAGGGACATGCAGGTAATCATCCTTGATGTCCAGTGATACCATGAAATTCTCCATGCTTGCAATAATCGCCCTGAGCGATTCCATTTTGAACTTGAACCTTCGTATATAAGTGTTCAAGGCTTTCAATTTTAGAAACCGTCTGGTTTCGGTACCACAACATTTTGGAATAGTAACCCCGGCCTTGTTGAAGGAGGGGTACCTTGCTTTCACCTGCTGGAAGTACAGCTTGTGAATTGCCGCCAGTACTACCTTTCTCCGAGGGCAGCCGGCAAGGCTGATGTGAGGTAACGGCGAGGGGGAGTCGCCTCGAACTCCAGCCTGTATCCCTGTGATACTATTTGCAGAACCTAGAGATCCACCTGTGGGCAAGCCCACTGGTCCCTGAAGTTCCCAAGACGCGCCCCTACCGCACCTGTCTCCACCTGTGGAGCCCCAGCGTCATGCGGTGGACTCAGAGGAAGCGGGGGAAGATTTTTAATCCTGGGAACTGGCTGCTGGTGCAGCTTTTTTCCTTCTTCCCTTGTGCAGAAAGGAAGCGCCTTTGACCCGCTTGCTTTTCTGAAGCCGAAAGGACTGTACCTGAAAATACGGTGCTTTCTTAGGCTGTGAGGAAACCTGAGGTAAAAAAATTTCTTCCCAGCTGTTGCTGTGGATACGAGGTCCCAGAGACCATCCCCAAACAATTCCTCACCCTTATAAGGCAGAATCTCCATGTGCCTTTTACAGGCAGCATCACCTGTCCACTGCCGGGTTTCTAATACCCTCCTGGCAGAATGGACATTGCATTAATTCTGGATGCCAGCCGGCAAATATCCCTCTGTGCATCCTTTATATATAAGACAACGTCTTAAATATGCTCAATGTTAGCAAAATATTATCCCTGTCTTAGCGTATTAATATTATCTGACAGGGTATCAGACCACGCTGCAGCAGCCCTATTTATGCTGAGGCAATTGCAGGTCTCAGTATATAACCTGAGTGTGTAAATACAGACTTCAGGATCGCCTCCTGCTTTTTATCAGCAGGTTCCTTCAAGGTGGCCGTATCCTAAGATGGCAGTGCCACCTTTTGACAAATGTGTGAGCGCCTTATCCACCCTAAGGGATATCTCCCAACGTGACCTATCCTCTGGCGGGAAAGGGTACGCCATCAGTAACTTTTTAGAAATTACCAGTTTCTTATCGGGGGAAACCACGCTTCTTTACACACTTCATTCATTCATCAGATGGGGGAACAAAACACTGGCTGCTTTTTTCTCCACAAATATAAAACCCCTTTTATGTGGTACTTGGGTTCATGTCAGAAAATGCGTAACACATTTTTCATTGCCGAGATCATGTAACGGATGTTCCTAGTGGATTGTGTATATGTCTCAACCTCGTCGCCACTGGAGTCAGACTCCGTGTCGACATCTGTGTCTGCCATCTGAGGTAACGGGCGTATTTTGAGCCCCTGATTGCCTTTGAGACGCCTGGGCAGGCGCGGGCTGAGAAGCCGGCTGTCCCACAGCTGTTACGTCATCCAGCCTTTTATGTAAGGAGTTGACACTGTCGGTTAATACCTTCCACCTATCCATCCACTCTGGTGTCGGCCCCACAGGGGGCGACATCCCATTTATCGGCTTCTGCTCCGCCTCCACGTAACCTTCCTCATCCAACATGTCGACACAGCCGTACCGACACACCGCACACACACAGGGAATGCTCTGACTGAGGACAGGACCCCACAAAGTCCTTTGGGGAGACAGAGAGAGAGTATGCCAGCACACACCAGAGCGCTATATAATGCAGGGATTAACACTATAACTGAGTGATTTTTCCCCAAATAGCTGCTTGTATACATATATTGCGCCTAAATTTAGTGCCCCCCTCTCTTTTTAACCCTTTGAGCCTGAAAACTACAGGGGAGAGCCTGGGGAGCTGTCTTCCAGCTGCACTGTGAAGAGAAAATGGCGCCAGTGTGCTGAGGGAGAAGCCCCGCCCCTTTTTCAACTGACTTTCTCCCGCTTTTTCTGGAATACTGGCAGGGGTAATTTTACATCTATATAGCCTCTAGGACTATATATGATGTAGATTTGCCAGCCAAGGTGTCATATATTGCCCTCAGGGCGCCCCCCCAGCGCCCTGCACCCATCAGTGACCGGAGTGTGAGGTGTACATGAGGAGCAACGGCGCACAGCTGCAGTGCTGTGCGCTACCTTGGTGAAGACCGAAGTCTTCTGCCGCCGATTTTCCGGACTCTTCATGCTTCTGGCTCTGTAAGGGGGACAGCGGCGCGGCTCCGGGAACGAACACCAAGGTCGGGTCCTGCGGTCGATCCCTCTGGAGCTAATGGTGTCCAGTAGCCTAAGAAGCCCAAACTACCACCTGTTAGGTGGGTTCGCTTCTTCTCCCCTTAGTCCCTCGCTGCAGTGAGTCTGTTGCCAGCAGCTCTCACTGTAAAATAAAAAACCTAAATATACTTTCTTTCTAGGAGCTCAGGAGAGCCCCTAGTGTGCATCCAGCTCAGCCGGGCACAAGAATCTAACTGAGGTCTGGAGGAGGGTCTTGGTGGGATGGGCCAGTGCACACCAGGTAGTCCTAAAGCTTTCTTTAGTTGTGCCCAGTCTCCTGCGGAGCCGCTAATCCCCATGGTCCTTACGGAGGCCCAGCATCCACTTAGGACGTCAGAGAAAAACAAAAAAACTCCTTTTTGTATTGGTGTAAAATAGGCTTTCACTGTTGTGTGAATTTAATCTTCACTAGTGTTTATTTTTGGCTTCTTCATAGGATTGGGTGGAAAATTGAAGTGGACGGCGTAGTTCGTGTTGTGCGTACCAAGGTGAGTAAAGCCATGTTTAAATGTATATATTCAAGAAACTTTGGACCGCCTGCCCTTGGGGAACAACACAGTCCAGCAATGGGTCATGCTGGGCTGGGTGGTTCCACAAGTGCAGGCGTGTCAAAGTGCTGACCACTGACACCACTCTGAACCGCCTGCCCTTGGGGCTACAACACAGTCCAGCAATGGGTCATGCTGGGCTGGATGGTTCCACAAGTGCAGGTGTGTCAAAGTGCTGACCACTGACACCACTCTGCCACTTTGGACCGCCTGCCCTTGGGGAACAACACAGTCCAGCAATGGGTCATGCTGGGCTGGATGGTTCCACAAGTGCAGGCGTGTCAAAGTGCTGACCACTGACACCACTCTGCCACTTTGGACCGCCTGCCCTTGGGGAACAACACAGTCCAGCAATGGGTCATGCTGGGCTGGATGGTTCCACAAGTGCAGGCGTGTCAAAGTGCTGACCACTGACACCACTCTGCCACTTTGGACCGCCTGCCCTTGGGGAACAACACAGTCCAGCAATGGGTCATGCTGGGCTGGGTGGTTCCACAAGTGCAGGCGTGTCAAAGTGCTGACCACTGACACCACTCTGGACCACCTGCCCTTGGGGAACAACACAGTCCAGCAATGGGTCATGCTGGGCTGGGTGGTTCCACAAGTGCAGGCGTGTCAAAGTGCTGACCACTGACACCACTCTGCCACTTTGGACCGCCTGCCCTTGGGGAACAACACAGTCCAGCAATGGGTCATGCTGGGCTGGATGGTTCCACAAGTGCAGGCGTGTCAAAGTGCTGACCACTGACACCACTCTGCCACTTTGGACCGCCTGCCCTTGGGGAACAACACAGTCCAGCAATGGGTCATGCTGGGCTGGGTGGTTCCACAAGTGCAGGCGTGTCAAAGTGCTGACCACTGACACCACTCTGCCACTTTGGACCGCCTGCCCTTGGGGAACAACACAGTCCAGCAATGGGTCATGCTGGGCTGGGTGGTTCCACAAATGTTCTTGGGAAAGGAATGAACATGACATCATTAGTGTCTTTACTTAATATGGATTTTTTTTTTCACAGATATCTACACAAGAAAAGAATGTAAAGAAGAACAAACACTACTTTTTTTGTTTTATTACATTTTATTTTTTATTCCAAAATGAAATACAATTATATTTCTTCAATAAATTTTTAAAATGAGAAGTTTTGTGTGTTTTTCTTTAAATTATTAGTAAATAAAATGTAATATATGACACTGGCATTCCTGTCCTAAACCAGCCCCCTTTTATAGGGAGAGCTTCCCCTGGATTGGCTGGAAGAAACAGGAAACAGGAACTATGCTTAAAACTTGGTCTCCAACATGGCGGCGCTCAGTAATGCAGACCTTTTTGCAAAGCACAAAAGCTCACTGCCCCTGGTCTCCTAGCAACGGCTCAGCAAGATCGACCCGCTGTAGCGGCGTCCCGCCGCCACGAGCGGACCCCCTCACCGCCGCTATTGCTGCCCACGGATCCGGCAACATCGCCAAGGAAGCCAGCCCCGCGGCCCCAGCGTACCGGTAAGACTCCGGACGCTGACAGTACCCCCCCCCCCCCTTGCGGGTGGACTCCGGACACCTATGTGGTTTAGTTGGAAACTTGGCATGAAATGTCCGAAGAAGTCTTGGAGCATGGACATCCTCTGCATCTACCCAAGATCTCTCCTCTGGCCCATACCCCTTCCAATCAACAAGGTACTGGATGCGACCATAACGTCTGCGAGAATCGAGGATCTTGTGAATCTCAAATTCGTCTCCATGTGCTGATTGGATCTTGGGTGATTTAGGCACAGCGGCTCTGAACCGATTAAGTACCAATGGTTTTAAGAGAGAAATATGAAATGCATTAGGAATTCTCAACTGCGGAGGTAATTTGACTTTGTAAGCCACAGGATTCAACACTCCAAACATTCCCTGACACAGCGTAAGCATTGGTGTATCAGGGCCTGATTGGATGTGCAGTTTTGCAAATGCCGGAGGGATGCACCTTAGACATGCCGGGGTTACTTGGACAAGAGGGAGTTTTGGGCAATACATCTCACCTGAGGGGGGTTGTCTGCTACATGGCGGAGGTTCAGGTCCACATCAAAAGTAGGTCGCCCATGGTACATCAGGGGAACTGTCGTGTCTCTTCACATCCACGCAACTTGAGACGGATACTCCGCAAGACCTGTGGAAGAGAATAGTATGAGGTTCCAGGTACTGGTAATAGTGTCACCCTTCTAGGAAAAGACATGGTACAAGCAACACTTTGCACAAGCAGGTTACAGCGGCCTTTGTCCCAAATGCAACCCTCTGGCACTTGAGAAACTACACATCCAAGCATGTCCTGACACAGCGTAAGCATTGGTGTATCAGGGCATGATTGGATGTGCAGTTTTGCAAATGCCGGAGGGCTGCACCTTAGACATTCCGGGGTTACTTGGACAAGAGGGAGTTTTGGGCAATACATCTCACCTGAGGGGTGTTGTCTGCTACATGGCGGAGGTTTATGTCCACATTACAAGTAGGTTGCCCATGGTAGAGTGGGATAAACGTGTCCAATATTTGCGGCAACCCAACAACAGGAAAAAAACAGGGGGTAACAGGTCGTCAACAGGACAAAACTTTGAAAACAGTGCTGGGAAGGTGCTTCAACAGGACGTAAAACTCTGAAATACATAAATAAACATTTTTTTTTTTTAGAATATTACAATCTCAGTTTACACGATAATACAAATGTTACAAGTATACTCACAGGCAGTGGAAAAAAAGCTTTGGATCAATGTCCGTCGGGAATCAACTCCTTTATCCATACCCACCGGTAGAGCAGAAGAACGGTTCCCGCGTCGGAAAGCACTGCGACGAAGAGTCACCGGCAAACGGTTTGCGACACATATGTTGTGTAAAATACAACATGCATTTACCATACCGCAAACCTTCGCCGGTGAGTACAAAAGAGCACCACCGGAAGTGTCTAAACATCTAAACCGGCTTTTAAGTACACAGAAGGTACGCTCAATTACTCCCCTCGATGCTTTGTGTGGCTCTTGGTAACGTTTTTCTGCTCTACCAACAGGATTAGACAATGGGGTCAAGAGCCACGATTTGTTGGGATAACCCGCATCGCCTATGGAAATGAAAAAAATGGTGGGTAATATAAAAAATAAAAATAAAAAATAACATAAAATAAAAACAATTAAAATAAATACCTAACAGCCAGCCACCCGGCATGTTTCCTGTTTCGAAATTGTCAAACAGCGATGACTGGCTTAGGATGAAGGAGTCGTGAGACGATCCAGGAAATCCCACAAAAATATTCAAAAATTTCATGTTGACATCACAGACCGCCTGTATATTCATGGAATGGAAATGTTTTCCATGGAATGGAAACATTCTTCCGAATTCCGTGGCGGTCTGATCTGCACGTGGGTACAGTCAATCGCGCCCAGAACATTGGGAAAATTGTGTTTGGTGAAAAAGCCTAATTTGATCTCACGCCATCCGCTGTCCATATCTGGAAATGTGATGAACTGGATCGTCAATTTGCGGAAAGCCCTAATGACCTGGGTTATACAGCGCGACAGTGTCGACTGTGAAAAAACGCATGTTTGAGACAAAGTAGGCTGGAATGTGCCTGACGCCAAAAAATGTAACGTAGCCAGCAGTTTCTGGAAACCGCTGACTGCGCGATTGGTCCGTGCCCGAGGTTCCAGGTCGGCCTCCAACAGAGCGTACAGCGAATATATGTCGCGAGTCGATAAGCGATAATTTTGAATCACCTCGAACTCGCTGAGATCCTCCAGTTCACGCCTAGTGCGATACTGGCGTGGACGTGGAAATGAAACACGCAATACTGACTCACCCAATGCAGGCATTTGCTGACTTTGATCCTGATGTTCACCAGCCCTTTCTTCCTCCATGCTTGCAGCCAGCATGAACATCACAATCTTGTCAGAAAAAGGCTCCATTATTGTAGTCAGTACAAAAATAGGATATAAATGTGTTAAAACGCAGGGATTGTCCTAAAAAAACGATTCCACAAGAGAGCTGACTGTTGAATGGCTCCTTCTCGCTGAAGTCTCAAACCCGGGAGTGAGGATAGAGGAGGGGCTTTGCAGAAGTGTATCCTGGGTAAAACTGTGGAATCATGGGTACATTTCCCTCAGCAGAGTGAAGAAAAAAATAAGAATTTACTCACCGGTAATTCTATTTCTCTTAGTCCGTACTGGATGCTGGGTACTCCGTAAGGACCATGGGGTATAGACAGGCTCCGCAGGAGACTGGGCACTCTTAAAAGAAAGATTAGGTACTATATCTGGTGTGCACTGGCTCCTCCCTCTATGCCCCTCCTCCAGACCTCAGTTAGGGAAACTGTGCCCGGAAGAGCTGACATTACTAGGAAAGGATTTGGAATCCAGGGTAAGACTCATACCAGCCACACCAATAACACCGTACAACTCGTGATAACTATACCCAGTTAACAGTATGAACAATAATTGAGCCTCTCTCAACAGATGGCTCATACAATAACCATTTAGTTAAGCAATAACTATATACATGTATTGCAGAGAGTCTGCACTTAGGACGGGCTCCCAGCATCCACTACGGACTACGAGAAATAGAATTACCGGTGAGTAAATTCTTATTTTCTCTGACGTCCTAGTGGATGCTGGGTACTCCGTAAGGACCATGGGGATTATACCAAAGCTCCCAAACGGGCGGGAGAGTGCGGATGACTCTGCAGCACCGAATGAGCAAACTCAAGGTCCTCCTCAGCCAGGGTATCAAACTTGTAGAATTTTGCAAAAGTGTTTGAACCCGACCAAGTAGCAGCTCGGCAAAGTTGTAAAGCCGAGACCCCTCGGGCAGCCGCCCAAGAAGAGCCCACCTTCCTCGAGGAATGGGCTTTTACTAATTTAGGATGCGGCAGTCCAGCCGCAGAATGTGCAAGCTGAATCGTGCTACAGATCCAGCGAGCAATAGTCTGCTTTGAAGCAGGAGCACCCAGCTTGTTGGGTGCATGCAGGATAAATAGCGAGTCAGTTTTTCTGACTCTAGCCGTCCTGGAAACAAAAGGTTTCAGGGCCCGGACTACGTCCAGCAACTTGGAATCCTCCAAGTCCCTAGTAGCCGCAGGCACCACAATAAGTTGGTTCAAATGAAACGATGATACCACCTTAGGGAGAAATTGGGGACGAGTCCTCCATTCTGCCCTTTCCATATGGAAGATCAGATATGGGCTTTTACATGACAAAGCCGCCAATTCTGACACACGCCTAGTCCAAGCTAAGGCCAAAAGCATGACCACTTTCCATGTGAGATATTTTAGCTCCACGGTCTTAAGTGGCTCAAACCAGTGGGATTTTAGGAATCCAACACACGTTAAGATCCCAAGGTGCCACTGGAGGCACAAAAGGGGCTGAATATGCAGCACCCCTGTAACAACGTCCAAACTTCAGGCAGTGAAGCCAGTTCTTTTTGAGAGAGAAAAAGGGATAGGGCCGAAATCTTGGCCTTTATGGATCCTAATTTTAGGCCCATAGTCACTCCTGACTGTAGGAAGTGCAGGAATCGACCCCCCTGGAATTCCTCTGTAGGGCCTTCCCGGCCACACACCAAGCAACCTATTTTCGCCATATACAGTGAAAAAGTCTTGCTGTCACGTCTTTCCTAGCCTTTATCAGCGTAGGAATAACTGCATCCGGAATGCCCTTTTCCGCTAGGATCCGGCGTTCAACCGCCATGCCGTCCAACGCAGCCGCGGTAAGTCTTGGATCAGACAGGGTCCCTGTTGCAACATGTCCTGACTGAGAGGCAGAGGCCATGGGTCCTCTGAGAGCATTTCTTGCAGTTCCGGGTACCGAGTCCTTCTTGGCCAATCCGGAGCAAAGAATATTGTTCACACTCCTCCGTTTATTACAATTCTCAGCCCTTGGGTCTGAGAGGAAGAGGAGGGAATATATAGACCGACTGGAACACCTACGGTGTTACTAGTGCGACCACAGCTATCGCCTGAGAGTCCCTTGACCCAGCGTAAAACCTTTTTCATCTTTTTATTGAGGTGGGACGCCATGTAGTCCACCTGAGGCAGTTTCCATTAATTTGCAAAACTGCGTGAAGACTTCCTGATGAAGTCACCACTTTCCCGGGTGGAGGTCGTGTCCACTCCCGGAATGAACACTGCTGACAGTGCGCTTACTTGATTCTCCGCCCAGCGAAGAATTCTGGTGGCTTCTACCCTCGCCACCCTGCTCCTTGTGCCGCCCTGGCGGTTTACATGAGCCCCTGCGGTCTGACTGGATCAGAACCGGTTGGTCGCGAAGCAGGAACTCCGCTTGACTTAGGGCGTTGTATATGGCCCTTAGTTCCAGGATATTGATGTGAAGGCAAGTCTGTTGGCTTGACCACAAACCTTGGAATTTTCTTCCCTGTGTAACTGCCCCCCACCCTCGGAGGCTTGCATCGTGGTCACCAGGACCAAGTCCTGAATGCCAAATCTGCGGCCCTCCGCAGCCACCACAGGAGAGACACCCTGGCCCTGGGGGATAGGGTGATTAACCGATGCATCTGAAGATGTGATCCAGACCACTTGTCCAGTAAGTTCCATTGTCCTTGCATGGAACCAGCCGAAGGGGATGGCCTCGTATGATGCCATCATCCTTCCCAGGACTCGAGTGCAGTGATGCACTCACACCTGTTTTGGTTTTCAATGGATTCCTGACCAGTGTCATGAGCTCCTGAGCTCTCTCTATCGGGAGAAAACCCTCTTCTGGTCTGTGTCTAGGATCATGCCTAGGCGAGGCAGATGAGCTGTAGGAACCAACTGCGACTTCGGAATATATAGAATCCAGTCGTGTTGCCGTTTCACTTCCAGAGAAGGTGATACGCTGTCCAGCAACTGCTCTCTTGATCTCGTTTTTATGAGATCATCCAAGTATGTGATAATAGTGACACCTTGCTTCCGCAGGAGCACCATCATATCCGCCATTACCTTGGTGAAATTGGTAATGACAATCCCGTACCGCAATTCTGAGGTACGCCTGATGAGGTGGATAAATGGGGACACGAAGGTATGCATCCCTTATGTCCCGATTCATTTCAGGCTTGCAATGACCGCTCTTAGCGATTCCATCTTGAACCTGAACCTTTTCAGGTATATGTTCAGGGATTTTAATACAATATGGGTCTAACCGAACCGTCTGGTTTCGGGATTATAACATGGTCGAATAATAACACCCTCTTGTTGAAGGAGGGGACCCTTGACCACCACCTGTTGAAGAAACAATTTACGAATTGCAGTTAACACTGGCTCCCTCTCTTGGGGGGAAGCCCGCCGGGTGCTCGGTGAGGGGGCATCTTCTCACAGTCCAGCCTGTATCCCTGCGATACAATTTCTATTGCCCAGGGATCTAACAGGGAGTGAACCCACTTGTGGCTGAACTTACGAAGGCGTGTCCCCACCGGGCCTAGCTCCGCCTGTGGAGCCCCAGCGACATGCGGTGGATTTTTGTAGAGGCCGGGGAGGACTTCTGTTCCTGGGGACTAGCTGTGTTGTACAGCTTCTTTCCTCTGCCCCCGGCTCTGACAAGAAAGGACGCACCTCAGACTTTCTTGTTTCTTTATTCGAAAAGCTGCATTTAATAATGTCGTGCTTTCCTAGGCTGTGCAGGAATATAAGGCAAAATATCAGAATTACCAGCTATAGCTGTGGAGACCAGGCCCGAGAACCTTTCTCCACACAATCCTCAGCCTTCCATATGCCTAAGTCGGCATCATCTGTCCAATGTATATTCTACAGGACACGTCAAGCAGAAATCGACATAGCTTTTGTCTCTAGGACCCAGTATACTCATGTCCCTTTGGGCATGCTTTATAATTATATATCTATCATTTAAGACAGCATCTTAAAATATTTATATGCATACTAGGGTCTCAATCTCTGCTGATAAGGTACCTGTCCACGCTGCCACAGCGCTATAAACCCATGCCGACACAATCGCCGGTCTGGGTAGTATACTAGAATGTGCACACTATCTGCAGGATCCCTGAGAATAGCTAGTGCAAACAGGACACCCAAGGGGAAGATTCTCAACACATCCTGGCCCTAGTGGGGAAAGGATACAGCCTGAGAATTCTCTAGTGGGAAGCTGCCGTCTCTTGTCTGGAGATTCCCGCTCTTTTTCCTCATGAGAGGAGGGAAATTTACCTCAGCATTCTTCCCCTTAACATGTGTACTCTCGTGTCAGGGACAGATGAGTCATCAGTGATATGCAAATCATCTTTTATTCCAATAATCATATATTGAATATCTTTTAGCCCTTTTGGCTGTAACTTTGCATTATCGTAGTCGACAGTGGAGTTAAACTCCGTGTCGATACTTTGTTATTTTGGATAGTGAACATAGAGAGACTCTGAAGGACTCTGTGACATAGGGACAGACCAGGGTAGATTTCCTTTCTGTTCCCTAACCTTTTGTGCAATAATTTTACCTCAGCACTTACACATATCCAAACAGGTGTCGGCGTTGTCGACGGAGACACCCTCCCACACACATATCCGCTCTATCACCTCCTTAGAGTAGCCTTTTACCTCAGACATGTCGACACACGCGTACCGACACACCACACACACAGGGGATGCTCTATTTGAAGACAGTTCCCCCACCAGGCCCTTTGGAGAGACAGAGAGAGAGTATGCCAGCACACACCACAGCGCTATATAATACAGGGATGTACACTAAACGGGTGGTAGTCATGTGACCGCCGGTCGGGTGACCGACAGTCACATGACCTCCTCCGTGAGCCCGACGGCTCACTATCCCGATGGTCGGCATGCCGACTAACAGGGACTATTTCCACTCGTGGGTGTCCACGACACCCATATAGTGGGAATAGAACCCGTGGCGACCGCAGGTCGCCACCGAGCCCGCAAGGGGCTTGCTGCACTCGCCCCTCCCCGCCGGGATCCCGGCGTCAGTATGCTGCCGGGATCCCGGCGTCGGTAAGGTGACCGGCGGTCAGGAGACCGCCGGTCACCCGTACTACACCCCACTAAACTGAGTGATTTTTCCCCTATAGCAGCTTATATACACAGTTTTGCGCCTAAATTTATGTGCCACCCCCCTCTCTTTTTTACCCTTTGTGTACCAGGATACTGCAGGGGAGAGCCTAGGGAGCTTCCTTCCAGCAGAGCTGTGAAGAGAAAATGGCGCCGGTGTGCTGAGGAAGAAGGCCCGGCCCCCTCAGCGGCGGGCTTCTGTCCTTTTATGTACTTTAATGGCGGGGGTTAATGCACATATACAGTTTATCAGACTGTATTATGTGCTTTTCGCCAAGTAAGGTTATCTAATTGCTGCCCAGGGCGCCCCCCCCCCCCCCCGAGCGCCCTGCACCCATCAGTGACCGGAGTGTGTGGTGTGCTAAGGGAGCAATGGCGCACAGCTGCAGTGCTGTGCGCTACCTTAATGAAGACCGGAGTCTTCAGCCGCCGATTTTCAACTTCTCTTCGTTCTTCTGGCTCTGCAAGGGGGACGGCGGCGCGGCTCCGGGACCGGACGACAGAGGACTGGGCCTGTGTTCGATCCCTCTGGAGCTAATGGTGTCCAGTAGCCTTAGAAGCCCAAGCTAGCTGCAAGCAGGTAGGTTCGCTTCTCTCCCCTCAGTCTCACGTAGCAGTGAGTCTGTTGCCAGCAGATCTCACTGAAAATAAAAAACCTAAAAAATACTTTATTTTCTAGGAAGCTCAGGAGAGCCCCTAGGGTGCATCCAGCTCTGGCCGGGCACAGATACTAACTGAGGTCTGGAGGAGGGGCATAGAGGGAGGAGCCAGTGCACACCAGATATAGTACCTAATCTTTCTTTTAAGAGTGCCCAGTCTCCTGCGGAACCCGTCTATACCCCATGATCCTTACGGAGTACCCAGCATCCACTAGGACGTCAGAGAAAATATTCTTTTTAAAAATCAATTAAATAATACTTGTGAGTCAAAAAAAGACAAACCAAGTAGATAATCCCTTCAAATATAAATAGATATGCTATTAGCAATCCAAAAAGCAAAAAAAAATCAATTTTAATTTTTTTTTACATTAGATCCCGCCAGCAAAGTGAGGCGGAATGAAATTGACGAAATTGCTGTCGAAAAGCACTGTTGTCGAATCGACATTCTTCAATTGAATATACTTTAGTCGAAAAGCCGCATTTTGACCATTGCAGACATGTCGAATTTTGAAAATGTCGATTTGCAAAAAGTCGAATCTGAAACGGCAGGTATTTTGACGAAAAGTACTGTATTGCATTGTCGAATCCAATTCGACATGTTTTTTTTGTCGAAAATGCCCCGTTTTTTGACTTTCGCGGCAATTCAACCGCAATTGCATATTCCCCTAAATGTTAACTAATGTTAAACTCCTTGAGTCCAATTGGAGATGAGCACTGTTGCTGAAGACACCGACCCAAGTGGAGAGAGCCACCCCAGAACTTAAGTGGTTAACCCCCTTTGGCGGAGCCATCTTTAGAGACAACTGCACTATGCATCATATTTAAATGTACTGCAGGTGCTAGGTAGCATTTTAAAAAATTTTAACGGCACTAGGCGCCCGAGAGTTTTTTTTTTTAAAGTTTGTTTTTTTCTTTTAATGTCTTTGATGTGGCACAGTCCCGGACTCTCTCCGGTGGGCACAGCGATGCTTCACAAACCCTCGGTGTGCTGCACTGGGGGCTAAGATGTAAGGAGCCGCTGCAGAGTAGAGTCCTGTCTTTGACACCCCAGCATTGCAAGGTGGCAATGCATCATGTGAAATGCATAACAGCCCCAATCACCTCAAGAGGATGCTGCAAAAATAATAAAAATTCTAATTACACTTTAGATATTCAAGGTCAAAGGTCACATCATGTGACCTTGAAGTGTAGAAGTCAATATTTAAATCTTAAACTATTTTTTTTATGAAAACTAAGCTTCAAAACAAGACCAACATGTTCTACCACAATTAGAAGCAAAGATAAGATTTTTTTTGTAAGCATACATTTTTTGTCATGTTTGCTACCCTGTTGCATGAATCCTGTGTATCACTGAGAGCTAAAATTTTACATATGAAAGTAACTTTATGTTGCCTACCAAATTTCACAAAAATCTGAGACGGTCGGGTTGCAAAGTTACTTTTTTTGTGATGATTTGGCATGGAATGTGTAGAAACCAGCTCACAGGTGCCACGTTAAAAAAACTTGGTGGTGGCAGCAAAATACTCGCCCACGGAGTAGTGAGTGGAGTTAGTGAAAGGCGGTTCCTGACAGTAAAAAGGAATCTCTTATTGGCCCTGGTCCCATGAGACCCAAAACAAATCTTTCATTGCTTGGTGCAAGCAGCAAGGTACATCCAGTCACAAATGCTATATAAATACAATTGTAGAGAACCAGCCACTTGGTATAAACAGGGCAACTGCAAAATCAGATACTGTAAATAATACAATGGAACAATATATACGTTATGGTAAGAACTTACCGTTGATAACGGTATTTCTCCTAAATCCACAGGATAACAATGGGATATGATGAAGCGACAGCAGATTTGCACCAATCGGTCAAAGCTTTTCCAGCATGCAACGGGCCCGTCTATATATCCCCGCCTCCTTGCTCAGGCAAATCAGTTTTATTCCAAATCTCAAGGCAGAAGCAACATGGATAGCCCTAATCAGGCGATAAGAACACACATGCACACCCTTCCGTACAAGAAAGAAGAGGTTAGTGAGTAAAAGGATCCTCAAATTTTCACGTCTAGCAAAGTTTGAGGATCCGGCAGCTGAGATTTGCCCGAGGAGGTAGCAGGCTGTGAATGAACCAGATGAGGGGGCTGGATATAGTTCCTTCGCATGAGACACGGAGCAATGAAGAACGTAGGTGGGGTTTGAGTCTCAATGGAAAGTATTTATTATGTGCAGGGCTGAGGTAGAGGACCGAGGCTGGAGCACGATGGTTAAAGACGTGGCAGGGGGGCGAAGAACTGTGGACTGTGATTTGAAAGACGAGACTGTAGATGAACTGTGGAACTGTGGATGGTGGTTGAAGACGTGGCTGGAGACCAGGACCGTGGACTGTGGTTTGTTAAATGAGGCTGAAGATAATAATCTGCAGGCTGTGGTCGGTGGTACAAAGGCGTGGCTGGTGAAGGAGATCTGTGGAGTGTGGCTTGAAAGACGAGGCAGAAGACCCGGGGCCGACTGTGCCCAAAGAGTCTTACTGGACCGGGTTTTCCAGGAGCGCTTCCACAGGCAGTAACAGGCTAGAAACGGCAGGGCTGCAGCAGCAACAGAGAACCGACCAAGCAGGATCAGGAGGAACCAGAATACAGCAGGAATCCTGGGAGCAGAGGCTAAAGCACCTACAACAGGGTTGTAACTTGAAGCACTGGCATCCCTGTCCTAAACCAGCCCCCTTTTATAGGGAGAGCTTCCCCTGGATTGGCTGGAAGAAACAGGAACTATGCTTAAAACTTGGTCTCCAACATGGCGGCGCCCAGTAATGCAGACCTTTTTGCAAAGCACAAAAGCTCACTGCCCCTGGTCTCCTAGCAACGGCTCAGCAAGAGTGACCCGCTGTAGCGGCGTCCCGCCGCCACGAGCGGACCCCCTCACCGCCGCTATTGCTTCCCACGGATCCGGCAACATCGCCAAGGAAGCCAGCCCCGCGACCCCAGCGTACCGGTAAGACTCCGGACGCTGACAGTACCCCCCCCTTTGCGGGTGGACTCCGGACACCTATGTGGTTTAGTTGGAAACTTGGCATGAAATGTCCGAAGAAGTCTTGGAGCATGGACATCCTCTGCATCTACCCAAGATCTCTCCTCTGGCCCATACCCCTTCCAATCAACAAGGTACTTTGATGCGACCTAACGTCTGCGAGAATCGAGGATCTTGTGAATCTCAAATTCGTCTCCATGTGCTGATTGGATCTTGGGTGATTTAGGCACAGCGGCTCTGAACCGATTAAGTACCAATGGTTTTAAGAGAGAAATATGAAATGCATTAGGAATTCTCAACTGCGGAGGTAATTTGACTTTGTAAGCCACAGGATTCAACACTTTTTGATTGGGTAAGGCCCAATAAATCTGGGAGCAAACTTTTTTGTAGGAACCTTTAATCTTAGGTTAAGTGTGGAAACCCAAACCCGATCTCCTACCTTAAGGCTTGGTACAGCTTTTCGTTTCAGATCTGCAAAGGTCTTATATCTCTTGGATGTCTTGAGCAAAGTCTTGTGAACTTGTTTCCAGGCTTCAGTAAATTGTCGAAGTGTTGACTCTTCAGCAGGAACCTCGAGCGTAGGCAGAAGTTGGAAGTCAGGAACTCTTGGATGGTAACCATAATTAATGAAGAATGGAGAAGATTTTGTGGCAGAGTGATAAAGATTGTTATGGGCAAATTCTGCGAATGGGAGGAAGTCCAGCCAGTCGTCCTGTGAGGAGGACATGAATAAACGCAGAAAAGTCTCCAGATCCTGGTTCACTCTCTCTGTTTGACCATCCGTTTGGGGATGATATCCTGAGGAGAAGTTCAATTTCACGCCAAGAGCAGAACATAGGGATCTCCAAAACTTGGCCACAAATTGAGGACCTCTATCAGACACAATTTCCTGTGGTAGACCATGGAGTCGAAAGATCTCTGCTATAAACATTTTTGCCAACTGGGATGCAGATGGAAGATTAGCCAGAGGAACAAAGTGTGCCATTTTAGAGAAACGGTCAACTATGACCCATACGGTGTTCCGCCCACCAGACGTAGGTAAATCTGTAATAAAGTCCATAGAAATATGCGTCCATGGTCTTAGTGGTACCGGCAAAGGATGGAGTAACCCAGCTGGTGGACCCTTGGGACTTTTCTGCTGAGCACATTTTGGACAGGCAGCTACGAATTCCTGAACGTCAGTCCTGAGATGAGGCCACCAGTAGGAGCGCTGAATGAATTTAAGTGTCTTATGACCGCCCGCATGGCCCATGAAGGAGGAGGAGTGAGCCCATGTAAGATGTTTTTTGCGAAGATTTGGTGCAACGAAGATCTTCCCTGTAGGAGGAAGTGGAGAGGTATTAGTTGCCGAAAAAAAGGTGGATTCCAGGATAAATTGCTCTTTTGAACGGTCAGAGGGTTCTTCTGAACTTAGGGGGTGAGATAATGCATCTGCCTTTTTGTTGAGGGAACCTGGTCGGTAACTGAGTTTAAAATTAAAACGGGTAAAGAAGAGTGCCCATCTTGCTTGGCGTGGGTTCAGACATCGGGCTGACTGTAGATACAGAAGGTTCTTGTGATCCGTGGTCACCGAAATTGGATGCTGAGCTCCCTCCAACAAATACCTCCACTCCTCAAAGGCCAACTTAATTGCCAGTAATTCTTGTTCCCCAATAGCATAATTCTGTTCAGCGGGGGAGAATCTTCGCGAGAAGAACGCACAAGGATGGACCTTCTTGTCCTCGAAAAGCTGGGATAATACTGCTCCCACTCCCACAGTAGAGGCATCAACCTCCACCAAGAACGGACGCCTGAGATCGGGTTGTCGAAGAACTGGAGCAGTCGTGAAGGCCTCCTTTAAAGATGAAAAAGCTTCCAAAGCCTCAGGAGACCACTTGGCAGTATCGGCTCCCTTCCTAGTTAATGCGGTTATAGGAGCTATGATAGAAGAATAATTTTGAATGAATCTTTGGTAGAAGTTAGCAAACCCTAGGAATTGTTGAATTCCTTTAAGGGTAGCTGGAAGCGCCCAATCCTGAATCGCCTGGACTTTAGCGGGGTCCATCTGTAACCTCTGCCCTGAGAGAATGTAACCGAGGAATGGAATTGTGGGTACTTCAAAGGTGCACTTCTCTAACTTACAGAATAACTGATTCCTTCGTAAAGGAGTTAACACTTCTTTGACTTGTTCCCGATGGGTCTTCAGATCCCTAGAAAAAATGAGGATATCATCCAGATACACTACCAAGCAGTCGTAGAGGAGATCTCTGAAGATTTCGTTAACGAACTCTTGAAAGAGGGCTGGGGCGTTACATAGGCCAAAAGGCATTACCAGGTATTCGTAATGGCCGTCGCGGGTATTAAATGCCGTCTTCCATTCGTCCCCTGGGCGAATACGTATAAGATTGTAGGCCCCCCGTAAGTCCAACTTAGTAAATACAGTAGCTCCTTTAACACGGTCGAACAGTTCTGGAATCAGAGGTAACGGATATCTGTTTTTAACTGTTATGTCATTGAGACCTCTATAGTCAATACAGGGCCGCAACCCCCCATCCTTCTTTTTGACTAAGAAAAATCCTGCTCCGACCGGAGATGTAGAAGACCTGATGAACCCTTTCTCCAAGTTCTCCCGGATATACTCCGACATGGCCTGTGTCTCGGGAAGTGAGAGAGGGTAAATTCGTCCCCGGGGAGGAGTCTTACCGGGTACTAGCTCAATGGGACAATCCCAAGTACGATGCGGAGGCAAGGTGTCCGCCCCATGCTTACTGAAAACATCTTAAAAAGCTTGGTACTCCACAGGAAGGCTGGAAGGGCTGGAAGAACAGAGAGGTCTAACTGAAGGTAAACAGTTCTGGAAGCAGTCTTGTCCCCAAGAGAGAACATCCATAGTTTGCCAATCTATGTGGGGGTTGTGTCTGATTAACCATGGAAACCCTAGGATTAGTTCATGAGAGGCTTTAGGAATTACAAGGAAAGAGATTTTTTCTGAATGGAGAACTCCGACCTTCATCTTGAGAGGAATAGTACGAAAGGATATAATCCCCTCAGGGATATAACTTCCATCCACTGCGGTAACAGAAATGGTATGATCCAAAGGAACCGTTTGTATTCCAGATCGTTTGACCAGAGCTGACGTAATGAAACTTTCGGCGGCTCCGGAGTCGAGTAGTGCAGGGATGAGAAGAGAAGAAGGGAGCTCCAATTGGGTTAACAGGACAGACTCTTTCTTGGTATGTCATTCTGAGAATTCTCCTAACTTGACCTCTCCAGCACAAACTAGGAGCGGGTGTTTCCCGGACGTAGATTGCAAGTTTTAACAAAGTGATCAGATGCACCACAATACAGGCAGAGGTTCCCTTGTCGCCGTCTCTGACGTTCTTCATTGGAGAGGCGGGAGCGATTAATCTGCATGGGTTCTTCCGCAGTTGGTGATGATGGTGTTGGTGGAAGAACAACTCTAGGCTTAGTGCGATCTGACCGCAACCTCTCCATACAGCGCTCTCTGTACCTTAGGTCTAACTTATTGCATAAAGAAATTAGTTTATCCGACTTATCAGGTACGTCCTGAGTTGCGAGGTCATCTTTGATCTTTTCGGAGACTGCTCCAGAAAGCTGCAATGAGAGCCTCCTCGTTCCAGTTCAGTTCTGAGGAAAGGGTGCGAAACTGGATCACGTACTGACTGACCGTACGTGTGCCCTGACGCAGGCGCAGGATCTCCAATGAGGCGGCAGAAGTCCTGCCCGGTTCGTCGAAGATTCTTCGAAAGGTGGCCATGAATTCTGGATAGTTAGATAAGATGGGATCCATCTTCTCCCACAATGGTGAAGCCCATTCCAATGCTTGCCCGGTAAGTAAAGAAATTATATAGGCTACTTTGGTTCGTGCTGATGGGAAGTTGGCCGACTGTAGTTCGAACTGGATTTCGCACTGGTTAAGAAACCCGCGGCATTGTTTTGGATTCCCATCAAATTTACTGGGAGGTGGCAAATGCATCCGTGGAAGTGGTACTGGTACAGGAGGGAGCAGGACCGGAGGTGCTAATGTGGGAGCAGCTGTAGATACTTGAGGGGCCGTCATGGCAACACAGAGAGAATCGAGACGTTCGGACATACTCTGCATGAACTGCACGATTTGAGATTGTGTGGCCTCCTGCTTATTTAAGCAAGACCAGATATCTGCAGTTGAATCCCCTCCTGAGGCCTGATCACCCGTCGAATCCATTTTGGCCAGTGCTTACTGTCACGTCTAGCAAAGTTTGAGGATCCGGCAGCTGAGATTTGCCCGAGGAGGTAGCAGGCTGTGAATGAACCAGATGAGGGGGCTGGATATAGTTCCTTTGCATGGGACACGAAGCAATGAAGAACGTAGGCGGGGTTTGAGAGTCAATGGAAAATAAGATTTTACTCACCGGTAAATCTATTTCTCGTAGTCCGTAGTGGATGCTGGGAACTCCGTAAGGACCATGGGGAATAGCGGCTCCGCAGGAGACTGGGCACAACTAAAGAAAGCTTTAGGACTACCTGGTGTGCACTGGCTCCTCCCACTATGACCCTCCTCCAGACCTGTTAGGATACTGTGCCCGGAAGAGCTGACACAATAAGGAAAGGATTTGGAATCCCGGGTAAGACTCATACCAGCCACACCAATCACAACGTATAACTCGTGATATTATACCCAGTTAACAGTATGAAATATATCTGAGCCTCACTAACAGATGGCTCATAACAATAACCCTTTAGTTAGGCAACAACTATATACAAGTATTGCAGACAATCCGCACTTGGGACGGGCGCCCAGCATCCACTACGGACTACGAGAAATAGATTTACCGGTGAGTAAAATCTTATTTTCTCTGACGTCCTAGTGGATGCTGGGAACTCCGTAAGGACCATGGGGATTATACCAAAGCTCCCAAACGGGCGGGAGAGTGCAGATGACTCTGCAGCACCGAATGAGCAAACTCAAGGTCCTCCTCAGCCAGGGTATCAAACTTGTATACTTTTGCAAAAATGTTTGAACCCGACCAAGTAACAGCTCGGCAAAGTTGTAAAGCCAAGACCCCTCGGGCAGCCGCCCAAGAAGAGCCCACTTTCCTCGTGGAATGGGCTTTTACAGATTTAGGGTGTGGCAGTCCAGCCGCAGAATGTGCAAGTTGAATCGTGGAGCAGATCCAGCGAGCAATAGTCTGCTTAGAAGCAGGAGCACCCAGCTTGTTGGGTGCATACAGGATAAATAGCGAGTCAGTTTTCCTGACTCCAGCCGTCCTGGAAACATATATTTTCCGGGCCCTGACTACGTCCAGTAACTTGGAGTCCTCCAAGTCCCACGTAGCCGCAGGCACCACAATAGGTTGGTTCACATGAAAAGCTGATACCACCTTAGGAAGGAATTGGGAACGAGTCCTCAATTCCACCCTATCCATATGAAAATCAGATAAGGGCTTTTGCATGAAAAAAACGCCAATTCTGATACCCGCCTGGCCGACGCCAGGGCAAACAGCATGACCACTTTCCACGTGAGGTATTTTAGCTCTACGAATTTAAGTGGCTCAACCCAATGCGACTTCAGGAAATCCAACACCACGTTGAGATCCCACGGTGCCACTAGAGGCACAAACGGGGCTGAATATGCAGCACTCCCTTAACAAAAGTCTGAACTTCAGGCAGTGAAGCCAGTTCTTTTTGGAAGAAAATGTACAGAGCCGAAATCTGGACCTTAACGTAACCCAATTTTAGGCCCGTAGTCACTCCTGACTGTAGGAAGTGCAGAAATCGACCCAGTTGAAATTTCTCCGTTGGGGCCTTCCTGGCCTCACGCCAAGCAACATCCTTTTGCCATATGCGGTGATAATAAGAATTTACTTACCGATAATTCTATTTCTCGGAGTCCGTAGTGGATGCTGGGGTTCCTGAAAGGACCATGGGGAATAGCGGCTCCGCAGGAGACAGGGCACAAAAGTAAAGCTTTTACAGGTCAGGTGGTGTGTACTGGCTCCTCCCCCTATGACCCTCCTCCAGACTCCAGTTAGGTACTGTGCCCGGACGAGCGTACACAATAAGGGAGGATTTTGAATCCCGGGTAAGACTCATACCAGCCACACCAATCACACCGTACAACTTGTGATCTAAACCCAGTTAACAGTATGATAACAGAGGAGCCTCTGAAAGATGGCTTCCTAAACAATAACCCGAATTAGTTAACAATAACTATGTACAAGTATTGCAGATAATCCGCACTTGGGATGGGCGCCCAGCATCCACTACGGACTCCGAGAAATAGAATTATCGGTAAGTAAATTCTTATTTTCTCTATCGTCCTAAGTGGATGCTGGGGTTCCTGAAAGGACCATGGGGATTATACCAAAGCTCCCAAACGGGCGGGAGAGTGCGGATGACTCTGCAGCACCGAATGAGAGAACTCCAGGTCCTCCTTTGCCAGGGTATCAAATTTGTAAAAATTTACAAACGTGTTCTCCCCTGACCACGTAGCTGCTCGGCAGAGTTGTAATGCCGAGACCCCTCGGGCAGCCGCCCAAGATGAGCCCACCTTCCTTGCGGAATGGGCCTTAACAGATTTAGGCTGTGGCAGGCCTGCCACAGAATGTACAAGTTGAATTTTGTTACAAAACCAACGAGCAATCGACTGCTTAGAAGCAGGTGCACCCAACTTGTTGGGTGCATACAGTATAAACAGCGAGTCAGATTTTCTGACTCCAGCCGTCCTTTAAATGTATATTTTTAAGGCTCTGACAACGTCCAACAACTTGGAGTCCTTCAAGTCGTCTGTAGCCGCAGGCACTACAATAGGCTGGTTCAGGTGAAACGCTGATACCACCTTAGGGAGAAAATGCGGACGCGTCCGCAGCTCTGCCCTATGTCGAATGGAAAATTAAATAAGGGCTTTTATAAGACAAAGCCGCCAGTTCAGATACTCTCCCGGCCGAAGCCAGGGCCAGTAACATAGTCACTTTCCATGTGAGATATTTCAAATCCACATTCTTTAGTGGTTCAAACCAATTGGATTTGAGGAAATCTAAAACTACATTTAGATCCCACGGTGCCACCTTAGGCACCACAGGAGGCTGTATATGCAGTACTCCTTTGATAAAAATCTGGACCTCAGGGACTGAGGCCAATTCTTTGTGGAAGAATATTGATAGGGCCGAAATTTGAACCTTAATAGATCCCAATTTGAGACCCATAGACAATCCTGATTGCAGGAAAAGTAGGAAAACGACCCAGTTGAAATTCCTCCATCGGAGCACTCCGCTGCTCGCACCACGCAACATATTTTCGCCAAATACGGCGATAATGCTTCGCGGTGACTTCCTTCCTTGCCTTTATCAAGGTAGGAATGACTTCTTCTGGAATGCCTTTTCCTTTTAGGATCTGGCATTCAACGCCATGCCGTCAAACGCAGCCGCGGTAAGTCTTGAAAAAGACAAGGACCCTGCTGAAGCAGGTCCCTTCTCAGAAGTAGAGGCCACGGATCGTCCGTGACCATCTCTTGAAGTTCCGGGTACCAAGTCCTTCTTGGCCAATCCGGAGCCACTAGTCTTACTCCTCTTTGCCGTATAATCCTCAATACCTTTGGTATGAGAGGCAGAGGAGGAAACACATATACCGACTGGTACACCCAAGGTGTTACCAGCGCGTCCACAGCTATTGCCTGCGGATCTCTTGACCTGGCGCAATACCTGTCCAGTGTTTTGTTGAGGCGAGACGCCATCATGTCCACCATTGGTTTTACCCAACGGTTTAATAGCATGTGGAAAACTTCTGGATGAAGTCCCCACTCTCCCGGGTGAAGGTCGTGTCTGCTGAGGAAGTCTGCTTCCCAGTTGTCCACGCCCGGGATGAATACTGCTGACAGTGCTATCACGTGATTCTCCGCCCAGCGAAGGATCCTGGCAGCTTCTGCCATTGCCCTCCTGCTTCTTGTGCCGCCCTGTCTGTTTACATGGGCGACTGCCGTGATGTTGTCCGACTGGATCAACACCGGTCTTCCTTGAAGCAGAGGTTCCGCCTGGCTTAGAGCATTGTAGATTGCTCTTAGTTCCAGAATGCTTATGTGAAGAGACTTTTTCAGGCTCGACCACACTCCCTGGAAATTTCTTCCCTGTGTGACTGCTCCCCAGCCTCTCAGGCTGGCATCCGTGGTCACCAGGATCCAATCCTGTATGCCGAATCTGCGGCCCTCCAATAGATGAGCCTCCTGCAACCACCACAGAAGGGATACCCTTGTCCTCGGCGACAGGGTTATCCGCAGGTGCATCTGAAGATGCGACCCTGACCATTTGTCCAACAGATCCCTTTGCATGGAATCTGCCGAAAGGGATTGCTTCGTAAGAAGCTACCATTTTTTCCCAGGACTCTTGTGCATTGATGTACAGACACCTTTCCTGGTTTTAGGAGGTTCCTGACCAGGTCAGATAACTCCTTGGCTTTTTCTTCGGGAAGAAAAACCTTTTTCTGAACTGTGTCCAGAATCATCCCCAGGAACAGCAGACGAGTTGTCGGCATTAATTGGGATTTTGGAATATTCAGAATCCATCCGTGCTGCTTTAGCACCTCTTGAGATAGTGCTAAACCCATCTCTAGCTGTTCTCTGGACCTTGCCCTTATTAGGAGATCGTCCAAGTATGGGATAATTAATACGCCTTTTCTTCGAAGAAGAAATATTATCTCGGCCATTACCTTTGTAAAGACCCGAGGTGCCGTGGACAAACCAAACGGCAGCGTCTGAAACTGATAGTGACAGTTTTGTACAACGAACCTGAGGTACCCCTGGTGTGAGGGGTAATTGGAACGTGGAGATACGCATCCTTGATGTCCAAGGATACCATAAAGTCCCCTTCTTCCAGGTTCGCTATCACTGCTCTGAGTGACTCCATCTTGAACTTGAACTTCTTTATGTATAGGTTCAAGGACTTCAGATTTAGAATAGGCCTTACCGAGCCATCCGGCTTCGGTACCACAAATAGAGTGGAATAATACCCCTTCCCTTGTTGTAGAAGAGGTACCTTGACTATCACCTGCTGAGAATACAGCTTGTGAATGGCTTCCAAAACCGTCTCCCTTTCTGAGGGGGACGTTGGTAAAGCAGACTTCAGGAAACGGCGAGGTGGCTCTGTCTCTAATTTCAACCTGTACCCCTGAGATATTATCTGCAGGATCCAGGGATTTACCTGCGAGTGAGCCCACTGCGCGCTGTAATTTTTGAGACGACCGCCTACCGCCCCCGAGTCCGCTTGCGAAGCCCCAGCGTCATGCTGAGGCTTTTGTAGAAGCCGGGGAGGGCTTCTGTTCCTGGGAAGGAGCTGCCTGTTGCTGTCTCTTCCCTCGTCCTCTGCCTCGTGGCAGATATGAATAGCCCTTTGCTCTCTTATTTTTAAAGGAACGAAAGGGCTGCGGTTGAAAGGTCGGTGCCTTTTTCTGTTGGGGAGTGACTTGAGGTAGAAAGGTGGATTTCCCGGCCGTAGCCGTGGCCACCAAATCCGATAGACCGACCTCAAATAACTCCTCTACGCATCGCCTGTCCACTGTCGTGTCCATAAAGCTCTTCTGGCCGAAATGGACATAGCACTTACCCGTGATGCCAGTGTGCAGATATCTCTCTGTGCATCACGCATATAAAGAAATGCATCCTTTATTTGTTCTAACGACAGTAAAATATTGTCCCTGTCCAGGGTATCAATATTTTTGATCAGGGACTCTGACCAAACTACCCCAGCACTGCACATCCAGGCAGTCGCAATAGCTGGTCGTAGTATAACACCTGCATGTGTGTATATACCTTTTTGGATATTTTCCATCCTCCTATCTGATGGATCTTTAAGTGCGTCCGTCTCAGGAGAGGGTAACGCCACTTGTTTTGATAAGCGTGTTAGCGCTTTGTCCACCCTAGGAGGTGTTTCCCAGCGCTCCCTAACCTCTGGCGGGAAAGGGTATAAAGCCAATAACTTCTTTGAAATTAGCAGTTTTTTATCGGGGCACCCCACGCTTCATCACACACGTCATTTAATTCTTCTGATTCGGTAAAAACTACTGGTAGTTTTTTCACACCCCACATAATACCCTGTTTAGTGGTACCTGTAGTATCAGCTAAATGTAACATCTCCTTTATTGCCAAAATCATATAACGTGTGGCCCTACTGGAAAATACGGTTGATTCGTCACCTTCACCACCGGAATCAGTGCCTGTGTCTGGGTCTGTGTCGACCGACTGAGGCAAGGGACGTTTTACAGCCCCTGACGGTGTTTGAGGCGCCTGGACAGACACTAATTGAGTGTCCGGCCGCCTCATGTCGGCAAACGACTGCTTAAGTGAGTTGACGCTATCCCGTAATTCCACAAATAAAGGCATCCATTCTGGTGTCGACCCCCTAGGAGGTGACATCCTCATATTTGGCAATTGCTCCGCCTCCACACCAATAACGTCCTCATACATGTCGACACACACGTACCGACACACAGCAGACACACAGGGAATGCTCTATACGAAGACAGGACCCACTAGCCCTTTGGGGAGACAGAGGGAGAGTCTGCCAGCACACACCAAAAAGCGCTATATATGACAGGGATAGCCTTATGATTAAGTGCTCCCTTATAGCTGCTTTTATATTAATATATTGCCATTTATTCTGCCCCCCCTCTCTGTTATACCCTGTTTCTGTAGTGCAGTGCAGGGGAGAGACCTGGGAGCCTTCCTGACCAGCGGAGCTGTGACAGAAAATGGCGCCGTGTGCTGAGGAGATAGGCCCCGCCCCTTTTTCGGCGGGCTCGTCTCCCGCTATTTAGTACATTTAGGCAGGGGTAAATATCTCCATATAGCCTCTGGGGCTATATGTGAGGTATTTTTAGCCTTTTTAAAGGTTTTCATTTGCCTCCCAGGGCGCCCCCCCCCAGCGCCCTGCACCCTCAGTGACTGCCGTGTGAAGTGTGCTGAGAGGAAAATGGCGCACAGCTGCAGTGCTGTGCGCTACCTTAAGAAGACTGCAGGAGTCTTCAGCCGCCGATTCTGGACCTCTTCTTGCTTCAGCATCTGTGAGGGGGCCGGCGGCGTGGCTCCGGTGACCATCCAGGCTGTACCTGTGATCGTCCCTCTGGAGCTTCATGTCCAGTAGCCAAGAAGCCAATCCATCCTGCACGCAGGTGAGTTCACTTCTTCTCCCCTCTGTCCCTCGTTGCAGTGATCCTGTTGCCAGCAGGAATCACTGTAAAATAAAAAACCTAAGCTAAACTCTCTAAGCAGCTCTTTATGAGAGCCACCTAGAATTGCACCCTTCTCGGCCGGGCACAAAAATCTAACTGGAGTCTGGAGGAGGGTCATAGGGGGAGGAGCCAGTACACACCACCTGACCTGTAAAAGCTTTACTTTTGTGCCCTGTCTCCTGCGGAGCCGCTATTCCCCATGGTCCTTTCAGGAACCCCAGCATCCACTTAGGACGATAGAGAAAATATTTTGCGATCACATCTTTCCTAGGCTTAATCAGCGTAGGAATGACTTCCTCCGGAATGCCTTTTTCCTTTAGGATCCGGTGTTCAACCGCCATGCCGTCAAACACAGCCGTGGTAAGTCTTGGAACAGGCAGGGCCCCTGCTGCAGCAGGTCCTGTCTGAGCGGCAGAGGCCATGGGTCCTCTGAGATCATTTCTTGAAGTTCCGGGTACCAAGCTCTTCTTGGCCAATCCAGAACCACGAGTATAGTTCTTACTCCTCTCCTTCTTAGTATTCTCAATACCTTGGGTATGAGAGGCAAAGGAAGGAAACACATACACCGACTGGTACACCCACGGTGTTACCAGAGCGTCTACAGCTATCGCCTGAGGGTCCCTTGACCTGGCGCAATATCTTTTTAGCTTTTTGTTGAGGCGGGACGCCATCATGTCCACCTGTGGCCTTTCCCAATGGTGTACAATCATTCTGAAGACTTCTGGATGAAGTCCCCACTCTCCCGGGTGGAGGTCGTGCCTGCTGAGAAAGTCTGCTTCCCAGTTGTCCACTCCGGGAATGAACACTGCTGACTGTGCTAATACATGATTTTGCGCCCATCGGAAAATCCTTGTGGCTTCTGCCATCACCATCCTGCTTCTTGTGCCGCCCTGCTGGTTTACATGGGCGACCGCCGTGATGTTATCTGACTGGATCAGCACCGGCTGGTGTTGAAGCAGGGTCTAGCCTGACTTAGGGCATTGTGAATGGCCCTTAGTCCCAGAATAGTTATGTGTAGGGCAGTCTCCTGACTTGACCATAGTCCTTGGAAGTTTCTTCCCTGTGTGACTGCCCCCCCAGCCTCGAAGGCTGGCATCTGTGGTCACCAGGACCCAGTCCTGTATGCCGAATCTGCGGCCCTCTAGAAGATGAGCACTCTGCAGCCACCACAACAGCGACACCCTGGCCCTTGGAGACAGGGTTATCCGCCGATGCATCTGAAGATGCGACCCGGACCACTTGTCCAACAGATCCCACTGGAAGATCCTTGCATGGAACCTTCTGAATGGAATTTCTTCGTAAGAAGCTACCATCTTTCCCAGGACTCGCGTGCATTGATGCACCGACACCTATATTTGTATTAGGAGGTCTCTGACTAGAGATGACAACTCCTTGGCCTTGTCCTCCGGGAGAAACACTTTTTTCTGTTCTGTGTCCAGAACCATACCCAGGAACAGTAGACGCGTCGTAGGAACCAGCTGCGACTTTGGACTATTCAGAATCCAGCCGTGCTGTTGTAGCACTTCCCGAGATAGTGCTACTCCGACGAACAACTGCCCCCTGGACCTCGCCTTTATAAGGAGATCGTCCAAGTACGGGATAATTATAACTCCCTTTTTTCGAAGGAGTAACATCATTTTGGCCATTACCTTGGTAAATACCCTCGGTGCCGGGGACAGACCAACGGCAACGTCTGGAATTGGTAATGACAGTCCTGTACCACAATTTTGAGGTACTCCTGGTGAGGAGGGTAAATGGGGACATGCAGGTAAGCATCCTTGATGTCCAGTGATACCATGTAATCCCCTTCGTCCAGGCTTGCAATAACCGCCCTGAGCGATTCCATTTTGAACTTGAACCTTCGTATATAAGTGTTCAAGGATTTCCATTTTAGAATGGGTCTCACCGAATCGTCTGGTTTCGGTACCACAAACATTGTGGAATAGTAACCCCGGCCTTGTTGAAGGAGGGGTACCGTGATTATCACCTGCTGGAAGTACAGCTTGTGAATTGCCTCCAGTACTACCTCTCCTCGAGGGCAGCAGGCAAGGCTGATTTGAGGTAACGGCGAGGGGGAGTCGCCCCGAAACTCCAGCTTGTATCCCTGTGATACTACTTGCAGAACCCAGGGATCCACCTGTGAGCGAGCCCACTGGTCGCTGAAGTTCCCGAGACGCACCCCCACCGCACCTGGCTCCACCTGTGGAGCCCCAGCGTCATGCGGTGGACTCAGAGGAAGCGGGGGAAGATTTTTAATCCTGGGAACTGGCTGTCTGGTGCAGCTTTTTCCCTCTTCCCTTGTCTCTGTGGAGAAAGGAAGCGCCTTTAACCCGCTTGCTTTTCTGAAGCCGAAAGGACTGTACCTTATAATACGGTGCTTTCTTAGGCTGTGAGGAAACTTGAGGTAAATTTTTTCTTTCCGAGCTGTTGCTGTGGATACGAGGTCCCAGAGACCATCCCCAAACAATACCTCACCCTTATAAGGCAGAATCTTCATGTGCCTTCTAAAGTCAGCATCGCCTGTCCACTGCCGGGTCCCTAATACCCTCCTGGCAGAATGGACATTGCATTAATTCTGGATGCCAGCCGGCAAATATCCCTCTGTGCATCCCTCATATATAAGACGACATCTTTAATATGCTCTATGGTTAGCAAATAGTATCCCTGTCCTGACAGGGTAATAGACCACGCTGCAGCAGCACTATTCATGCTGAGGCAATTGCAGGTCTCAGTATAGTACCTGAGTGTGTATATACAGACTTCAGGATAGCCTCCTGCTTTTTATCAGCAGGCTCCTTCAAAGTGGCCGTATTCTAAGACGGCAGTGCCACCTTTTTTGACAAACGTGTGTGCGCCTTATCCACCCTAGGGGATATCTCCCAACGTGACCTATCCTCTGGCGGGAAAGGGTACGCCATCAGTAACTTTTTTAGAAATTACCAGTTTCTTATCGGGGGAACCCATGCTTCTTCACACACTTCATTCACTCATCTGATGGGGGAACAAAACACTGTCTGCTTTTTCTCCCCAAACATAAAACCCCTTTTTTGTGGTACCTGGGTTAATGTCAGAAATGTGTAACACATTTTTCATTGCCGAGATCATGCAACGGATGTTCCTAGTGGATTGTGTATATGTCTCAACCTCGTCGACACTGGAGTCAGACTCCGTGTCGACATCTGTGTCTGCCATCTGAGGTAGCGGGCGTTTTTGAGCCCCTGATGGCCTTTGAGACGCCTGGGCAGGCGCGGGCTGAGAAGCCGGCTGTCCCACAGCTGTTATGTCATCCAGCCTTTTATGTAAGGAGTTGACACTGTCGGTTAATACCTTCCACCTATCCATCCACTCTGGTGTCGGCCCCACAGGGGGCGACATCACATTTATCGGCATCTGCTCCGCCTCCACATAAGCCTCCTCATCAACCATGTCGACACAGCCGTACCGACACACCGCACACACACAGGGAATGCTCTGACTGAGGACAGGACCCCACAAAGTCCTTTGGGGAGACAGAGAGAGAGTATGCCAGCACACACCAGAGCGCTATATAATGCAGGGATTCACACTACCCACAGTGATTTTTCCCTTATAGCTGCTATAATACACAGATTTGCGCCTAAATTTAGTGCCCCCCCCTCTTTTTAACCCTTTGAGCTTGAAAACTACAGGGGAGAGCCTGGGGAGCTGTCTTCCAGCTGCACTGTGAAGAGAAAATGTCGCCAGTGTGCTGAGGGAGATAGCCCCGCCCCTTTTTCGGCGGACTTTCTCCCGCTTTTTTATGGATTCTGGCAGGGGTATTTTTCACATATATAGCCTCTGGGACTATATATTGTGATTATTTTGCCAGCCAAGGTGTTAATATTGCTGCTCAGGGCGCCCCCCCCCCAGCGCCCTGCACCCATCAGTGACCGGAGTGTGAGGTGTGCATGAGGAGCAATGGCGCACAGCTGCAGTGCTGTGCGCTACCTTGTTGAAGACCGAAGTCTTCTGCCGCCGATTTTCAGGACCATCTTCATGCTTCTGGCTCTGTGAGGGGGACGGCGGCGCGGCTCCGGGACCGGACGATCGAGGTCGGGCCCTGTGTTCGATCCCTCTGGAGCTAATGGTGTCCAGTAGCCTAAGAAGCCCAAGCTAGCTGCAAGCAGGTAGGTTCGCTTCTTCTCCCCTTAGTCCCTCGTAGCAGTGAGTCTGTTGCCAGCAGATCTCACTGAAAATAAAAAACCTAAAATATACTTTCTTTTCTAGGAGCTCAGGAGAGCCCCTAGTGTGCATCCAGCTCAGCCGGGCACAAGATTCTAACTGAGGTCTGGAGGAGGGTCATAGAGGGAGGAGCCAGTGCACACCAGGTAGTCCTAAAGCTTTCTTTAGTTGTGCCCAGTCTCCTGCGGAGCCGCTATCCCCCATGGTCCTTACGGAGTTCCCAGCATCCACTAGGACGTCAGAGAAAGTATTTATTATGCACAGGGCTGAGGTAGAGGACCGAGGCTGGAGCACGATGGTTAAAGACGTGGCAGGGGGCGAAGAACTGTGGACTGTGATTTGAAAGACGAGACTGTAGATGAACTGTGGAACTGTGGATGGTGGTTGAAGACGTGGCTGGAGACAAGGACCGTGCACTGTGGTTTGTTAAACGAGGCTGAAGATAATAATCTGCAGGCTGTGGTCGGTGGTACAAAGGCGTGGCTGGTGAAGGAGATCTGTGGAGTGTGGCTTGAAAGACGAGGCAGAAGACCCGGGGCCGACTGTGCCCAAAGAGTCTTACTGGACCGGGTTTTCCAGGAGCGCTTCCACAGGCAGTAACAGGCTAGAAACGGCAGGGCTGCAGCAGCAACAGAGAACCGACCAAGCAGGATCAGGAGGAACCAGAATACAGCAGGAATCCTGGGAGCAGAGGCTAAAGCACCTACAACAGGGTTGTAACTTGAAGCACTGGCATCCCTGTCCTAAACCAGCCCCCTTTTATAGGGAGAGCTTCCCCTGGATTGGCTGGAAGAAACAGGAACTATGCTTAAAACTTGGTCTCCAACATGGCGGCGCCCAGTAATGCAGACCTTTTTGCAAAGCCACAATGCTCACTGCCCCATGTCTCCTAGCAACGGCTCAGCAAGAGCGACCCGCTGTAGCGGCGTCCCGCCGCCACGAGCGGACCCCCTCACCGCCGCTACTGCTGCCCACGGATCTGGCGCAGCAGCCCACCTCTGCAACTGCCCGCACATCGCCAAGGAAGCCAGCCCCGCGGCCCCAGCGTACCGGTAAGACTCCGGACGCTGACACAAATCAGATGCCTCAGGGTGGGATCCCTGTGGACTTAGGAGAAATACTGTTATCAACAGTAAGTTCTTACCATAACGTATATTTCTCCGGCAGGATCAACAGCTTATCCACAGGATAACAATGGGATTTCCCAAAGCAATTTAGTGGTGGGGACGCTCCTGATTGGACAGGAGAATCCTTTGCACGAATTCAGCGTCATGAGAGGCAAAGGTATCCAAGGCATAATGTCTAATGAATGTGCTAATGGAAGACCATGTGGCTACCTTACATATCTGTTCTGCTGAAACACCACGTTGTGCTTCCCATGATGGACCTACCTTACGAGTAGAGTGAGCAGAGACAATAGCCGGAACAGGGACATCAGCCTGAGAATATGCTTCTGAAATTGTCATCCGAAGACATCTTGCCAGTGTCTGCTTATCAACAGGCCATCTTCTCTTGTGAAATCCATAGATGGCACTGGTACGATCCACGTAGATCCTTAATGCACGGACCACGTGCAGCGATGCATCTCCCGCAGAAAGGCCTGGTACCTGGAAAGCCGGGACTACAATTTCTTCAATGTGGTGGAATTTAGACACCACCGTCAGAAGATACCCAGATCTAGTTCTGAGAACTGCTTTATCTGGATAAAAAAATCAGAAATGGGGAATGACATGATAATGCCCCTAAAGCTGATACTCTTCTAGCTGACGCCCTAGCCAGTAGAAAGAGAACTTTAGCTGTCAACCATTTAAGATCCACTTTATTAAGTGGTTCAAACGGGGCAACTTGAAGGGCTTTCAGGACTAGACTTAAGTCCCAAGGCACTGTAGGAGGAACAAAAGGAGGTTGAATGCGCAGCATTCCCTGGAAAAAACTATGCACTGTTAGGGTCTCCTGCCCTGTGCTGCCACGTCGTCATGGCAACCGGGAGACAAGTGCTAGTGGAGTAACCTGAGCGCAGCTGATACTCCGGTTCGGGTCTTTTGCTGTGCAGTGGTTATAGGCTCTGTGCACGGCAGGGGATCCGGTGCTGGTTTTTGTGCTCACAGTCTGTGAGGTCTGAGTGGGGCGTGGACAGCACCTGTTTTATAAGGCCTCTTTTCAGGGTAAGCAGATGCTGCTGAATCTTTGTTGGTTAGTCAGTTCATGAAAGTTAGCCAGTACTGTGTAGCTTTGTATTTGTTTGTTGCTTACTGCAAATAGGCCTGGGAATTTGGTATTACACTCTGCCAATCCAGACCTAGCAGTAAGACTGGAGTCAGTCGTTTAGCTTGCTGGGGTTCTGTTACTACTCTGTGAACTTAGCAAGTTTGCGGCTGTATTCTAAGACTTGCCTGTCTAATCCTGTCTCACTGTGCTAGGTGTCAGGGGTCAGTTTAGTGGCAGTAAGCTAAAACCTGTGCACTGCAAGTGAGAATTAGGATTGTGGAGATTCTCCTTGTGTCTATCATTCCATCTCTGACCAAGGAGTTTACTGCCACACCCGTTGGTAACCCTTTAGGGTTTTGCTGTTGCCCTTAGCAACAGCATTTCGGGTTCTCTACGTATTAAAACACAACATCTTGCTTTTTCCATCTTAGCAGTTCTAATACAAGGGAGATACCCAGTTCCTTAGCCTCTGGGCTTCTCTGTTCACTTTGTGTGTATTTTGTTACCCTATCACCTTCTGTGTACGTTATGTCATATCCCCCAGTTTGTCTGTGAGTCCATCTGTTTTGCATAACAGTTCAAACACCAGTACATTCCTGCAGACACTGGAGTGCATAACAGTTCTGACACCAGTACTTTCCTGCTGGCACTGGTGTGCATAACATATTCAGCAGCCAAATACTCCTGTTGAAATTTTGTGGGAATATGGAGCATACCCCTCAAAATACGTTGCAACAGGTGGTGGATCAGGTGCAGGTCCTGACTCGACAATTTAATGATTTGTCCATTAAAATGCACACCTCCCAGGCTGCTGGTGGAGCTCCCGCAGCAGCAGCACCTACAGGGGTTATGGAGCCGAAAGTAAATCTCCCGGATCGTTTTTCTGGAGATCGCTCGCAGTTCTTTTGTTTCAAGGAGAGCTGCAAGCTATACTTCCGGCTTAGGCCTCAGTCTTCTGGGTCGGAGATTCAGCGGGTGGGCATAGTGATTTCCTTGCTACAAGGAGACCCACAGGTCTGGGCATATGGGTTGCAGCCTGACTGTCCGTCGCTTAAAAGTGCTGATGCTTTTTTTACGGCACTGGGCATGTTGTATGATGACCCTGACAAGACGGCCTCAGCCGAGGCTCAGATTTCGATCCTTAAGCAAGGGCGAAGGCCAGTTGAGGTTTACTGTACGGAGTTTCGGAGGTTGGCCCATGATACCCAGTGGAATGACCCAGCCCTGAGACACCAGTACCGAAGAGGTCTTTCTAACCAGATAAAGGACCAACTGGTACAATATCCCTTGCCTGATAGCTTGGATCAGCTCATGCAGTTATCCATCCGGGTGGATAGACGGCTGAGAGAGCGTAGGCTTGAAAGGGAGACTGAGATTTCCTTCCTTCCCAAGGGAACCTCAGACTCTGAGGAATTTTCTGAGGAGCCTATGCAGATTGGGGCTACCCGCCTCTCCTCGCGTGAGAAGACGCGGAGGAGACAGCAGGGGTTGTGTTTGTACTGTGGGAATAAAGGTCATGTGGTAGTATCATGCCCAGAAAAGCCGGAAAACTTCAGGGCCTGAGGGTGATGGGAAATATCCTGTCAGGCCAGAAGTCAGAATTTCCCAAGAAGACTTTTATCATTCCGGTGACCTTGAAGATCCTCGGTCAAACTGTCAAGACTGAGGCCTTTGTGGACAGTGGGGCCGACGGGGTTTTTATGGACCGCCAATTCGCCCTGAAACACTCTGTTCCCTTAGTACCCTTGGCATCGGAAATTGAGATTTGTGGGTTAAACGGGGAACCATTATCCCAAGGTAAAATTACCTCTTGCACTAGCCAGATTTCTTTGTTTATTGGAGCCACACACTCTGAAAAATTGTCCTTTTATGTGACTGTCTGTACTTTTGCCCCATTGGTGTTGGGGTTACCCTGGTTAAGGGCCCACAATCCTCAATTTGACTGGGTCTCTGGGGAGATTCTTAGTTGGGGTACTGATTGTTTCAGGAGTTGCTTGAGCCTTCCAGTCAGGCTCTCGCAGCTAAGTTTGCCAGGATTGCCAGGGTGTTATGCAGATTTTGCGGACGTGTTCTCCAAAAAAGTTGCAGAGGTACTACCTCCCCATCGCCCCTATGACTGTGCCATTGATTTGTTGCCAAATGCTAAGCTTCCCAAGAGCAGGTTGTACTCCCTGTCACGTCCTGAGACTCAGGCTATGGCAGAGTACATTCAGGAGAACTTGGCTAAGGGATTTATCAGACCTTCACAGTCTCCAGTTGGGTCGGGGTTCTTCTTCGTGGGTAAAAAGGACGGTTCGTTGCGACCCTGCATCGACTTCAGGGAATTGAACCGTATCACGATTAAAAACTCATACCCACTGCCTCTCATTTCGGTCTTGTTTGACCAGCTTCGTACTGCCACCATTTTTTCTAAGATTGACCTACGCGGTGCGTACAATCTAATCCGAATAAGAGAGGGGGATGAATGGAAGACTGCCTTTAATACCCACTCAGGGCATTATGAATATTTGGTGATGCCTTTTGGGCTCTGTAATGCCCCGGCAGTCTTCCAGGATTTCATGAATGATGTGCTCAGGGAATATTTGGATAGATTCTTAGTTGTATACTTAGATGACATCCTAATCTTCTCCCATTCCCTGGAGGAACATCGGAAGCATGTACGCTTAGTCCTCCAGAAACTCAGAGACCACCGGCTTGGGGCGAAGCTGGAGAAGTGCGAATTTGAAGTTCAGCAAATCGCATTTCTAGGATATATTATCTCCCCAGAAGGTTTCCAAATGGAGGGTTCCAAGGTACAGGCAGTCCTGGATTGGGTGCAGCCCACTAGTTTGAAGGCGCTTCAGCGTTTCCTGGGCTTTGCGAATTTTTATAGACGATTTATCGCTGGATTTTCGTCTATAGTGGCGCCCTTGGTGGCACTCACTAAGAAAGGGGCGGATGTTGCTCACTGGTCTTGTGAGGCTAAAGCGGCTTTTGCCCGTCTCAAAAGGGCATTTGTTTCGGCCAAGGTGCTGCGACACCCAGATCCAGAGCGTCCTTTTGTGGTGGAGGTGGATGCCTCTGAGATGGGTATTGGGGCAGTGCTTTCTCAGATGGGAGTGTCTGATAATCGCCTTCATCCCTGTGCTTACTTTTCCCGTAAATTTTCGCCTGCCGAGATGAATTATGACGTGGGTAACCGGGAATTGTTGGCTATTAAGGATGCACTCGAGGAGTGGAGACACTGGCTTGAGGGGGCTAAGTTTGTGGTCTCAATTCTCACTGACCATAAGAATCTGGCATATTTAGAGTCAGCGAAGCGTCTCAATGCCAGGCAGGCACGATGGGCTTTGTTTTTTGCTCGCTTTAATTTTTTGATAACATATCGCCCTGGGTCAAAAAACATCAAGGCTGATGCGCTCTCGCGGAGTTTTGCTCCAATCCAGGAGACCACCGAGGAGCCGTTGCCCATTGTTTCCCCATCATGTATTAAAGTGGGCATTACCCAGGACCTCTTATCATTAGTCCTTAGAGCACAGGAGCAGGCTCCTCCAGACCTTCCGGTAGGTCTTTTGTTTGTGCCTCCTAGGTTAAGACAGCGAGTGTTCCTGGAATTCCATGCCAAGAAGTCGGCAGGTCACCCGGGTATTGCCAGAACTCGGGAGTTGCTATCTAGGGCGGTGTGGTGGCCCTCGGTGGCCAAGGATGTGGATCAGTGGGTTCGGGCATGTGACATCTGTGCCCGAAATAAGACTCCTAGAGGGGTTCCTGTTGGCCCATTACATCCACTCTCTATCCCATCTAAGCCATGGACCCACATTTCAATGGATTTTGTGGTGGACTTGCCCAAATCCTCGGGGATGACAGCCATCTGGGTTGTCGTTGACAGGTTTTCGAAGATGGCGCACTTCGTTCCACTGGTTGGGCTGCCATCAGCCAGACGCCTGTCTGAATTATTTATGCTGCATGTTGTGCGTCTCCACGGGTTGCCACTTGATGTGGTCTCTGACCGCGGATCCCAGTTTGTGGCCAAATTCTGGAGGGCATTTTGTTCCGATCTCCAGATTTCTGTCAGCTTGTCGTCAGGCTACCATCCGCAGTCTAATGGGCAGACTGAAAGGGTGAACCAGTCCTTGGAGCAGTTCCTCAGGTGTTATGTCTCCAAGTGTCAGACTGACTGGGTTGCTCATCTGTCCATGGCGGAGTTTGCCTATAACAACGCGGCTCACTCTGCTACAGGGATCTCTCCCTTCCTTTGTGTGTATGGGCATCATCCTAAGGCCAATTCTTTTGACCCCCTGGACTCCACGCCTGGTGGTTCCTCTGTGGTTTCGGTCCTTAGAGGTATTTGGCGGAAAGTGAAGAAAGCCCTTGTGTCTGTGTCATTAGTGACCAAAAGGGTTTTTGATAAGCGGAAAAGACCCTGCAGCTTCAAATTAGGAGACTTCGTCTGGTTGTCTACCAAGAATTTGAAGTTGAGACAGCCATCTCATAAGTTAGGGCCCCGGTTCATCGGCCCTTATAAGATCACCAGGGTTATCAATCCGGTGGCATTTCAGTTAGATCTGCCCCGTTCTTTGGGTATCAATAAAACATTTAATTGTTCCCTTTTAAAACGGGCGATTAGTAATCCTTCTTCCAGTGGAAGACCTTCCCCTCTTCTGATACGTGGCCAGAGGGAGTTTGTTGTTGAAAGGATTCTTGACTCCAAGGTGGTTCGGGGTCGGCTGTCATTTTTGGTGCACTGGAAGGGGTATGGCCCGGAGGAGCGGTCGTGGGTGCGCAGTTGTGATCTTCATGCCCCCAGACTGATACGCTCTTTCTTCTCGCAGTTCCCCGATAAACCCGGTGGTAGGGGTTCTTTGACCCCTCGTCAGAGGGGGGGTACTGTTAGGGTCTCCTGCCCTGTGCTGCCACGTCGTCATGGCAACCGGGAGACAAGTGCTAGTGGAGTAACCTGAGCGCAGCTGATACTCCGGTTCGGGTCTTTTGCTGTGCAGTGGTTATAGGCTCTGTGCACGGCAGGGGATCCGGTGCTGGTTTTTGTGCTCACAGTCTGTGAGGTCTGAGTGGGGCGTGGACAGCACCTGCTTTATAAGGCCTCTTTTCAGGGTAAGCAGATGCTGCTGAATCTTTGTTGGTTAGTCAGTTCATGAAAGTTAGCCAGTACTGTGTAGCTTTGTATTTGTTTGTTGCTTACTGCAAATAGGCCTGGGAATTTGGTATTACACTCTGCCAATCCAGACCTAGCAGTAAGACTGGAGTCAGTCGTTTAGCTTGCTGGGGTTCTGTTACTACTCTGTGAACTTAGCAAGTTTGCGGCTGTATTCTAAGACTTGCCTGTCTAATCCTGTCTCACTGTGCTAGGTGTCAGGGGTCAGTTTAGTGGCAGTAAGCTAAAACCTGTGCACTGCAAGTGAGAATTAGGATTGTGGAGATTCTCCTTGTGTCTATCATTCCATCTCTGACCAAGGAGTTTACTGCCACACCCGTTGGTAACCCTTTAGGGTTTTGCTGTTGCCCTTAGCAACAGCATTTCGGGTTCTCTACGTATTAAAACACAACATCTTGCTTTTTCCATCTTAGCAGTTCTAATACAAGGGAGATACCCAGTTCCTTAGCCTCTGGGCTTCTCTGTTCACTTTGTGTGTATTTTGTTACCCTATCACCTTCTGTGTACGTTATGTCATATCCCCCAGTTTGTCTGTGAGTCCATCTGTTTTGCATAACAGTTCAAACACCAGTACATTCCTGCAGACACTGGAGTGCATAACAGTTCTGACACCAGTACTTTCCTGCTGGCACTGGTGTGCATAACATGCACATCCTGTAAATTGACAAATTTCTTTTGGAACCATACAGTCAATGCTGATACTTGCACTCTCAAGGAAGCCACCTTTAAACCTTTATCCATTCCTGCCTGAAGGAATGCTAAGACCCTGGAAACTCTGAAAGATTTAGGGTCCACTTTGTGTTCACTGCTCCAATGAATATAGGTTTGCCATATTTGGTGATAAATGCGAGCTGAGGAAGGTTTCCTTGCTCTGAGCATAGTTTTAGTTACCTGTTGTGAGAATCCTCTTGACTTCAGGATAGAGGTTTCAAGAGCCACACCATCAAAGACAGTCGATCCAGATGTCTGTGATAACAAGGACCCTGCATCAGTAGATCTGGACGTTGAGGCAGCAGAAGTGGAACATCCAGCGACATCCTCTGCAGATCTGTGTACTAATGTCTTCTGGACCAAGCTGGAGCTATTAGTATCACGGCACCTTTCCCTTGCTTTATCTTTCTCACCACCCTGGGTAATAGGGTGATTGAAGGAAACACATAAGCCAGATGAAAATCCCATCTCACCGACAGGGCATCCACAAAGATCGTTCTGGGATCCTTTATTCTTGACCGGTATGTAAGCACTTTGTTGTTCAGACGGGACGCCATGAGATCTATCTCTGGCAACCCCCACTTGTCTACTAGAGTCTGGAAGACCTCCAGGTGTAGAGCCCGGAACGAACACTGCGGATATAGTCTGTGTTTTTATCGTCTGATGCAACCCATTCCATTTGACAAGAATCAGACGCTATAGAGGCCTCGAGTGGAATTGTGCATACTCCGCCATGTCGAATGTTGTCACCATCAAACCCATCACGCGCATTGCTGCGTAAATGGATACCTTTTGACTATGTAACAAGTCCTGAAACCTTGACTGAACCTTGGATAACTTGTTCAGAGGTAAAATTACTCTCTGAAGACTTGAATCCAGTACAGCCCCCAAGTAAGTCATCCATTGTGACGGAACCAGAGACGATTTTGCCCAATTTATGAGCCACCCGTGGTTCTGCAGACACGTTATTGTCTGTTGCAGATGACATAAGAGCAAATCCTGCGTCTGTGCCAGGATTAAAAGATCATCGAGGTATGGAAATATTCTTATCCCCTGCTGGTGGAGATAAGCTGCCATTACCTCCATAATCTTGGTAAATACTCTGGGAGCTGTGGCTAACCAAAAAGGTAGGGCCTGGAACTGAAAATGCTGTTGGAGGATAGCGAACCTGAGATAGCACTGATGCGACAGTGCTATAGGAACATGTAGGTAAGCATCCTGTATATCCAGGGATACCATATAATCCCCTGGCTCCATGGCCAAAATGATGGAACGGAACGTCTCTATGTGAAATCGAGGTACCCAAATGTATTTGTTCAGTACTTTGAAATTGAGAATGGGCCGAAATGACCCATTTGGCTTCTGAACTAAAAACAGGTTGGAGTAAAAACCTTGTCCTCGTTGTGAAGAAGGAACTGGATTGACTACTCCTGACTGAAGCAATTTCTGAACTGCTTCTAACAAAGCCCTGGCCTTCGTCTCTACCCGAGACAGGCTGGTACTAAAAACCTTCGAGGAGGGTGCTTCTTGAAGGCAAAAGCATAACCTAGAGATACCGCTTCCTACACTCAGGCATCTGTTGTAGACTGCTGCCAGATCTGTGCAAACTGAAAAAGTCGGCCCCCCACCCTGGGGTACCCCAGGTGGAGGCCCGCACCATTATTTATTATTTTATTTATTAACAGTTTCTTATATAGCGCAGCATATTCCGTTGCGCTTTACAATTAGAACAACAGTAATAGAACAAAACTGGGTAAAAACAGACAGACATAGAGGTAGGAAGGTAGGAAGAGGTAGGAACCATCAGGCTGATGGTTTATTATCTGTTTTCCCAACCGATCCTTTGGTAGCCCAATGTTTTTTAGTCTTACCAGACTTGTTGTATTGGGCCTGCTTGCCATCACTTTTTCCCTTAGCTTTTCATTGAGACCAAAAGGGGTGAAAAGCCAGAACTTTAGGTTTGAAATTGTATGTGGAAAGAAACTTGACCTTCTTGGAGTCTGCTTCTGACTCCAGAATATCTGTCAATTCTTTACCAAAAAGAATATCTCCAGAAAAGGGCAAAGATTCCAAAACCTTCTTAGATTCTGAATCTGCTCTACGAGCAGCTATTGTTGAAGCTGATGCCCTGGAGGCAATAGTACCCATATCCAATGCTGCTTCTTCCAAGAACATTGCAACCTGTTTTATATGTGTTATATGGGATTTTTGCTCTCTAGATATTATTGAAAAATCCCCCTCCAATGCATCAGCCTAGGCAGCCACTGCCTTTGCCATCCAAGCTGATGCCATGGCTGGCCTTATGACTGCCCCAGACAGGGAAAAAATGGTTTTTAGAAAACCATCCACTCTTATCCGTGACATCATTTAATGATGTTGAAGTCAAAGGTAATGTAGATTTTTGCACTAATCGAATTACATGAGTATCTACTTTAGGAGCCACCTCCCTTTTTAAACAATCCTCAGCTGGAAGAGGATAATTGGAATTCCATTTCTTAGGAATTCTAAACTTCTTATTGGGCGTAGCCCAAGCCTCTTCCATAATTTCCGTCAGCTGACCCTGGAAACTAGGTCCTAACTGTTTTGGAATGTTTAAACACAGGTGCCTTGGTTTTTAACACAGGCTCTGCTGAATCCTCTAAGGATAGAATGGCTTTCATTGCTTTAATTAACTCAGCTCTATCCACTGAGCTGAGACCTTCCGCCTCCTCTTCGTATGCTGAAGAAGAATTAATTGAGCTTTCATCTTCCGATGAATCCTCATCTGAATCATGTAATCCTCATCTGAATCATATGTAGCCTGGGAGGGTGAAGATTTACTTATCACCGGCTTATCAGCTTGTTTCTTTTGAGAAGCTGCTGCTGGAAGTGAAACACCATAGGTGGGGGGCTGCATGTAAGGGTTAATCGTGTAAATTATCCCTGGTACAGGAGTTGGAGGAATTATCCGTTCAGCTATACTGGATAAAGTCTGTGCAAACATAGCCCAAGGTGGATCCATCTGCACCTGAATCTGCCTTGTATTTTTCATTAACCCCTGGTGAAAGCTAAAACAATTTGCACACAAACCCTCCTGAACCAGATCCTGGGAGGATAACACAGCTTTGCAAGACAAACATGATATGAGTGTTGGTGTTGCTGTGAGTGTACCTTTCTCACCTTTGCCGCTCTTAGACATAATAAATGATCAACACTTACACAGTGTACTACACAATTTGTGACTGTAATTACTCTAAATTTCTTAAAGTGATATACAATCCGACACCACCCATGCACCAGCATTGAGGATCGGAAAAAACAAACTGACAGAAATATAGTAAAGTCAGCAATCACACTAGCAGTCAGTCACGTTATACATTAGTATAATAAGTAACATGAGCACATCATCAACTACAACTACATTATGTAGGAGAACATATTACTGCATCCTGTGTAAACAGATCTAACGTATTCAGACGCAATGCGAAAGAAACAACAGTAAATGTACAAAGACTCATATGTAATAGGCACTTATCTATTCGTACTCCGGGGGTAGATAGAGACTTAGTGCTGTATAACCCGTACTCAGTAGAGTGGGATACAGGGATACTCACCTCGCTTTCAAGACCGATCAATACGTTAGCGAACGCTGCCTGGATCCATACGCTACTAGTGTACACTGCCGCTCCATGAACCTATAGTGAACACAGAAGCTCAGTGAACACGGACGCACCAGTCCCACAGCCGCCTATGCTGCATCTACAGCGTCTGAGATGGAAGCGGGAAACAGTTCATGGCGGGAAACTCGGAGGAAACTTGTCATGAACCGGGGGGGGGAGCGGTGACCAGGAGAGCGTCTGATTCCACACTGCTGACATAAACCCTAGGGATTGCAGCCTCAGTCTGCGGGAGAGCACAGTCCTTGCTGAGAAGCAGCTATTTGAACAACTGCAGAGTACTTAGCTGATAAGCATCGAATAATGCAGGGTCCTTGCAGAAATACAGGAATGGCTGACATCACTGAAGCCAGAGGACAGAACAAACATCAGACTTGGATGTACGGACATGTTAAACTGGCAAAGGAAACATAGTGAAGCAGGTATAAATAAGTGATACACAGGTGCAGCCCACAGCAGCCCTTTTTAGGCAATTATTACAGATAACTGCCTAATTATAGAGACAGACCAAGGGCAAGTCAGGCTGCATATGATGTACAGGCAACACAGGAGAGAGCAGCACCACTGGCAGGAGAGTGGTATGGCAATGGATTGCGACAATAATAAGAATTTACTTACCGATAATTCTATTTCTCGTAGTCCGTAGTGGATGCTGGGAACTCCGTAAGGACCATGGGGAATAGCGGCTCCGCAGGAGACTGGGCACAAAAGTAAAGCTTTAGGACTACCTGGTGTGCACTGGCTCCTCCCCCTATGACCCTCCTCCAAGCCTCAGTTAGGATACTGTGCCCGGACGAGCGTACACAATAAGGAAGGATTTATGAATCCCGGGTAAGACTCATACCAGCCACACCAATCACACCGTACAACCTGTGATCTGAACCCAGTTAACAGCATGATAACAGAGGAGCCTCTGGATAGATGGCTCACAACAACAATAACCCGATTTAGTTAACAATAACTATGTACAAGTATTGCAGACAATCCGCACTTGGGATGGGCGCCCAGCATCCACTACGGACTACAAGAAATAGAATTATCGGTAAGTAAATTCTTATTTTCTCTGACGTCCTAGTGGATGCTGGGGACTCCGTAAGGACCATGGGGATTATACCAAAGCTCCCAAACGGGCGGGAGAGTGCGGATGACTCTGCAGCACCGAATGAGAGAACTCCAGGTCCTCCTCAGCCAGGGTATCAAATTTGTAGAATTTTGCAAACGTGTTTGCCCCTGACCAAGTAGCTGCTCGGCAAAGTTGTAAAGCCGAGACCCCTCGGGCAGCCGCCCAAGATGAGCCCACCTTCCTTGTGGAATGGGCTTTTACAGATTTTGGCTGTGGCAGGCCTGCCACAGAATGTGCAAGCTGAATTGTATTACAAATCCAACGAGCAATAGTCTGCTTAGAAGCAGGAGCACCCAACTTGTTGGGTGCATACAGGATAAACAGCGAGTCAGATTTTCTGACTCCAGCCGTCCTGGAAACATATATTTTCAGGGCCCTGACTATGTCCAACAACTTGGAGTCCTCCAAGTCACTAGTAGCCGCAGGTACCACAATAGGTTGGTTCAGATGAAACGCTGAAACCACCTTAGGGAGAAAATGAGGACGAGTCCTCAATTCCGCCCTGTCTGAATGGAAGATCAGATAAGGGCTTTTACAGGATAAAGCCGCCCATTCTGACACGCGCCTGGCCGAGGCCAGGGCCAACAGCATGACCACTTTCCATGTGAGATATTTTAACTCCACAGATTCAAGTGGTTCAAACCATTGTGACTTTAGGAACCCCAAAACTACATTGAGATCCCAAGGTGCCACTGGAGGCACAAAAAGGAGGCTGTATATGCAGTACCCCTTTTACAAACGTCTGAACTTCAGGAACTGAAGCTAGTTCTTTCTGGAAGAAAATTGACAGGGCCGAAATTTGAACCTTAATGGACCCCAATTTTAGGCCCATAGACACTCCTGTTTGCAGGAAATGCAGGAATCGACCTAGTTGAAATTCCTCCATCGGGGCCTTACTGGCCTCGCACCACGCAACATATTTTCGCCAAATGCGGTGATAATGCTTTGCGGTTACATCCTTCCTGGCTTTGATCAGGGTAGGGATGACTTCATCCGGAATGCCTTTTTCCTTCAGGATCCGGCGTTCAACCGCCCTGCCGTCAAACGCAGCCGCGGTAAGTCTTGGAATAGACAGGGTCCTTGATGGAGCAGGTCCCTTCTTAGAGGTAGAGGCCACGGGTCCTCCGTGAGCATCTCTTGAAGTTCCGGGTACCAAGTCCTTCTTGGCCAATCCGGAGCCACGAGTATAGTTCTTACTCCCCTCCGTCTTATAATTCTCAGTACTTTTGGTAAGAGAGGAAGAGGAGGGAACACATACACTGACTGGTACACCCACGGTGTTACCAGAGCGTTCACAGCTATTGCCTGAGGGTCCCTTGACCTGGCGCAATACCTGTCCAATTTTTTGTTTAGGCGGGACGCCATCATGTCCACCTTTGGTTTTTCCCAACGGTTTACAATCATGTGGAAGACTTCTGCTGAGGAAGTCTGTTTCCCAGTTGTTCACTCCCGGAATGAACACTGCTGACAATGCTATCACATGATTTTCCGCCCAGCGAAAAATCCTTGCAGCTTCTGCCATTGCCCTCCTGCTTCTTGTGCCGCCCTGTCTGTCTACGTGGGCGACTGCCGTGATGTTGTTCGACTGGATCAGCACCGGCTGACCTTAAAGCAGAGGTCTTGCTTGGCTTAGGGCATTGTAAATGGCCCTTAGCTCCAAGATATTTATGTGAAGTGATGTCTCCAGGCTTGACCACAAGCCCTGGAAATTTTTTCCCTGTGTGACTGCTCCCCAGCCTCGCAGGCTGGCATCCGTGGTCACCAGGACCCAGTCCTGAATGCCGAATCTGCGCCCTCTAGAAGATGAGCACTCTGCAACCACCACAGAAGAGACACCCTTGTCTTTGGTGACAGGGTTATCCGCTGATGCATCTGAAGATGCGATCCGGACCATTTTTCCAGCAGGTCCCACTGGAAAGTTCTTGCGTGGAATCTGCCGAATGGAATTGCTTCGTAGGAAGCCACCATTATTTCCCAGGACCCTTGTGCACTGATGCACTGACACTTGGCCTGGTTTTAGGAGGTTTCTGACTAGTTCGGATAACTCCCTAGCTTTCTCCTCCTGGAGAAACACCTTTTTCTGGACTGTGTCCAGGATCATCCTTAGGAATAGAAGACGTGTCGTCGGGATCAGCTGCGATTTTGGAATATTAAGAATCCAACCGTGCTGCCGCAACACTACTTGAGATAGTGCTACCCCGACTACCAACTGTTCCCTGGATCTTGCCCTTATCCGGAGATCGTCCAAGTAAGGGATAATTAAAACTCCCTTCCTTCGAAAGAGTATCATCATTTCGGCCATTACTTTGGTAAAGACCCGGGGTGCCGTGGACAAACCAAACAGCAGCGTCTGAAACTGATAGTGACAGTTCTGTACCACAAACCTGAGGTACCCTTGGTGAGAAGGGTAAATTGGGACATTGAGATAAGCATCCTTGATGTCCAGAGACACCATATAATCCTCTTCTTCCAGGTTTGCAATCACCGCTCTGAGTGACTCCATCTTGAATTTGAACCTTTGTATGTAAGTGTTCAAGGATTTGAGATTTAAATTAGGTCTCACCGAGCCGTCCGGCTTCGGTACCACAAACAGCGTGGAATAATACCCCTTTCCCTGTTGTAGGAGGGGTACCTTGATTATCACCTGCTGGGAATACAGCTTGTGAATGGCTTCCCATACCGCCTCCCTGTCGGAGGGAGACGTCGGTAAAGCAGACTTTAGGAAACGGCGAAGGGGAGACGTCTCGAATTCCAATTTGTACCCTTGAGATACCACCTGAAGGATCCAGGGGTCCACCTGTGAGTGAGCCCACTGCACGCTGAAATTTTTGAGACGGGCCCCCACCGTGCCTGAGTCCGCTTGTAAAGCCCCAGCGTCATGCTGAGGACTTGGCAGAAAACGGGAGAGGGCTTCTGTTCCTGGGAACTGACTGTTTGCTGCAGCCTTTTTCCTCTCCCTCTGCCACGGGGCAGAAATGAGGAGCCTTTTGCCCGCTTGCCCTTATGGGGCCCAAAGGACTGCGCCTGATAATACGGCGTCTTCTTATGTTGAGAGGCTACCTGGGGTAAAAATGTGGATTTCCCAGCCGTTGCCGTGGCCACCAGGTCTGTTAGACCTACCCCAAATAACTCCTCCCTTTTATAAGGCGATACTTCCATATGCCTTTTGGAATCAGCATCACCTGACCACTGTCTTGTCCATAACCCTCTTCTTGCAGAAATGGACAGCGCACTTACTCTTGATGCCAGTCGGCAAATATCCCTCTGTGCATCACGCATATATAGAAATGCATCTTTTAAATGCTCTATAGTCAGTAATATACTGTCCCTATCTAGGGTATCAATATTGTCAGTCAGGGAATCCGACCAAGCCACCCCAGCACTGCACATCCAGGCTGAGGCGATTGCTGGTCGCAGTACCACACCCGTGTGAGTGTATATACATTTTACTGCTTTCTGTCAGCAGGTTCCTTAAGGGCGGCCGTAGCCGGGGACGGTAGTGCCACCTGTTTAGACAAGCGTGTGAGCGCTTTATTCACCCTAGGGGGTGTTTCCCAACGTGCCCTATCCTCTGGCGGGAAGGGGTATGATGCTAATAACTTTTTAGGAATTAACAGTTTTTATCGGGGGAAACCCACGCATCATCACACACTTCATTTAATTCCTCAGATGCAGGAAAAACTACAGGCAGTTTTTTCTCACATAATACCCTTTTTAGTGGTACTGGTATTATCAGAAATGTGTAAAAACATTTTCCATAGCCTCAATCATGTAACGTGTGGCCCTACTGGAAGTCACATTCGTCTCTTAATCGTCGACACTGGAGTCAGTATCCGTGTCGGCGTCTGTATCTGCCATCTGCGGTAACGGGCGTTTTAGAGCCCCTGATGGCTTTTGAGACCCCTGGACAGGCACAGGCTGAGTCGCCGGCTGTCTCATGTCATCAATCTTTTGTAAAGAGCTGACACTGTCACATATTCCTTCCATAAGCTCATCCACTCAGGTGTCGACTCCCTAGGGGGTGACACCTCTGTTACAGGCAATTTCTCCGCCTCCGCATCATTTTCCTCCTCATACATGTCGACACAACGTACCGACACACAGCACACACACAGGGAATGCTCTGATAGAGGACAGGACCCCACTAGCCCTTTGGGGAGACAGAGGGAGAGTATGCCAGCACACACCAGAGCGCTATATATATATACAGGGATAACCTGATATAAGTGTTTTTCCCCTTATAGCTGCTGTATTGTTATACTGCGCCTAATTAGTGCACCCCTCTCTTTTTTAACCCCTTTCTGTAGTGTAGTAACTGCAGGGGAGAGCCAGGGAGCTTCCCTCCAACGGAGCTGTGAGAGAAAATGGCGCCAGTGTGCTGAGGAGATAGGCTCCGTCCCCTTCTCGGCGGCCTTTTCTCCCGTTTTTCTGTGGAATCTGGCAGGGGTTAAAATTCATCCATATAGCCCTGGGGGCTATATGTGATGTATTTTCGCCAGCCAAGGTGTTTTTATTGCTGCTCAGGGCGCCCCCCCCTAGCGCCCTGCACCCTCAGTGACCGAAGTGTGAAGTGTGCTGAGGAGCAATGGCGCACAGCTGCAGTGCTGTGCGCTACCTTGGTGAAGACAGGATGTCTTCTGCCGCCGATTTTCCGGACCTCTTCTTGCTTCTGGCTCTGTAAGGGGGCCGGCGGCGCGGCTCTGGGACCGGACTCCGAGGCTGGGCCTGTGTTCGGTCCCTCTGGAGCTAATGGTGTCCAGTAGCCTAAGAAGCCCAATCCACTCTGCACGCAGGTGAGTTCGCTTCTTCTCCCCTTAGTCCCTCGATGCAGTGAGCCTGTTGCCAGCAGGTCTCACTGAAAATAAAAAACCTAAAACTAAACTTTCACTAAGAAGCTCAGGAGAGCCCCTAGTGTGCACCCTTCTCGGCCGGGCACAAAAATCTAACTGAGGCTTGGAGGAGGGTCATAGGGGGAGGAGCCAGTGCACACCAGGTAGTCCTAAAGCTTTACTTTTGTGCCCAGTCTCCTGCGGAGCCGCTATTCCCCATGGTCCTTACGGAGTTCCCAGCATCCACTAGGACGTCAGAGAAAAGGAAGAGAGGAAGTACATTTATATCATGTTATACTACTGATCAGGGGTGGGTAAAGTACATCTGGCCCCCGGGGGAACTGTGACAGGCCCACTGCCTTAACTCCCTGCAATGTGACTGTACAGGCAACCAAGCCCACTGACCATTCAATACACTCAGTAGTGCAGCAGACTGGGACTAGAATTCCTCTGAGAGTTGAGTACTCCCCAGCTTCTCCCATCACACACTGACTGTTTAACCAGAAATAGCTAATGCTGACAATCCCTAGTGGAGCAAACAGTGCATTTAGTACAGTATATTTGCCCTGATGTACTTTATCATTTGTTGTATGGTGTGGCATCACATACAGTAATCTTATATTTTACATAAATAGTTCCAATATTTATTAGAGCACAGGGAAGAATAAATTAGTTGAATTGTATCCAGACGCTCAACTCATCCAAGTCCTATATTGCTCAGAAAAATAAGATTTTACTCACCGGTAAATCTATTTCTCGTAGTCCGTAGTGGATGCTGGGAACTCCGTAAGGACCATGGGGAATAGCGGCTCCGCAGGAGACTGGGCACAACTAAAGAAAGCTTTAGGACTACCTGGTGTGCACTGGCTCCTCCCACTTTGACCCTCCTCCAGACCTCAGTTAGGATACTGTGCCCAGAAGAGCTGACACAATAAGGAAGGATTTTGAATCCCGGGTAAGACTCATACCAGCCACACCAATCACACCGTATAACTCGTGATGCTATACCCAGTTAACAGTATGAATAACAACTGAGCCTCACCAACAGATGGCTCATAACAATAACCCTTTAGTTAAGCAATAACTATATACAAGTTTTGCAGACAATCCGCACTTGGGATGGGCGCCCAGCATCCACTACGGACTACGAGAAATAGATTTACCGGTGAGTAAAATCTTATTTTGTCTGACGTCCTAGCGGATGCTGGGAACTCCGTAAGGACCATGGGGATTATACCAAAGCTCCCAAACGGGCGGGAGAGTGCGGATGACTCTGCAGCACCGAATGAGCAAACTCAAGGTCCTCCTTAGCCAGGGTATCAAACTTGTAGAATCTTGCAAAAGTGTTTGAACCCGACCAAGTAGCAGCTCGGCAAAGTTGTAAAGCCAAGACCCCTCGGGCAGCCGCCCAAGAAGAGCCCACTTTCCTCGTGGAATGGGCCTTTACAGATTTAGGATGCGGCAGTCCAGCCGCAGAATGTGCAAGTTGAATCGTGCTACAGATCCAGCGAGCAATAGTCTGCTTAGAAGCAGGAGCACCCAGCTTGTTGGGTGCATACAGGATAAATAGCAAGTCAGTTTTTCTGACTCCAGCCGTCCTGGAAACATATATTTTCAGGGCCCTGACTACGTCCAGCAACTTGGAGTCCTCCAAGTCCCGAGTAGCCGCAGGCACCACAATAGGTTGGTTCACATGAAAAGCTGATACCACCTTAGGAAGGAATTGGGAACGCGTCCTCAATTCTGCCCCATCCACATGAAAAATCAGATAAGGGCTTTTGCATGACAAAGCCGCCAATTCTGATACACGCCTGGCCGACGCCAAGGCCAACAGCATGACCACTTTCCACGTGAGGTATTTTAGCTCCACGGTTTTAAGTGGCTCAAACCAATGCGACTTCAGGAAATCCAACAGCACGTTGAGATCCCACGGTGCCACTGGAGGCACAAACGGGGGCTGAATATGCAGCACTCCCTTAACAAAAGTCTGAACTTCAGGCAGTGAAGCCAGTTCTTTTTGGAAGAAAATGGACAGAGCCGAAATCTGGACCTTAATGGAATCCAATTTTAGGCCCATAGACACTCCTGACTGTAGGAAGTGCAGAAAACGACCCAGTTGAAATTCCTCCGTTGGGGCCTTTCTGGTCTCACACCAAGCAACATCTTTTCGCCACATACGGTGATAATGTGTTACGGTCACATCTTTCCTCGCCTTAATCAGCGTAGGAATGACTTCCTCCGGAATGCCTTTTTCCTTTAGGATCCGGTGTTCAACCGCCATGCCGTCAAACGCAGCCGCGGTAAGTCTTGGAACAGACAGGGCCCTGCTGTAGCAGGTCCTGTCTGAGCGGCAGAGGCCATGGGTCCTCTGAGATCATTTCTTGAAGTTCTGGGTACCAAGATCTTCTTGGCCAATCCGGAACCACGAGTATAGTTCGTACTCCTCTCTTTCTTATTATTCTCAGTACCTTGGGTATGAGAGGCAGAGGAGGGAACACATACACCGACTGGTACACCCACGGTGTTACCAGAGCGTCCACAGCTATCGCCTGAGGGTCCCTTGACCTGGCGCAATATCTTTTAAGCTTTTTGTTGAGGCGGGACGCCATCATGTCCACCTGTGGCCTTTCCCACTGGTGTACAATCATTTGGAAGACTTCTGGATGAAGTCCCCACTCTCCCGGGTGGAGGTCGTGCCTGCTGAGGAAGTCTGCTTCCCAGTTGTCCACTCCCGGAATGAACACTGCTGACAGTGCTAACATGTGATTCTCCGCCCAACGGAGAATCCTTGTGGCTTCTGCCATCGCCATCCTGCTTCTTGTGCCGCCCTGTCGGTTTACATGGGCGACCGCCGTGATGTTGTCTGACTGAATCAGTACCGGCTGGTGTTGAAGCAGGGACCTTGCCTGACTTAGGGCATTGTAAATGGCCCTTAGTTCCAGAATATTTATGTGTAGGGCAGTCTCCTGACTTGACCATAGTCCTTGGAAATTTCTTCCCTGAGTGACTGCCCCCCAGCCTCGAAGACTGGCATCCGTGGTCACTAGGACCCAGTCCTGTATGCCGAATTTGCGGCCCTCTAGAAGATGAACACTCTGCAGCCACCACAGTAGAGACACCCTGGCCCTTGGGGACAAGGTTATCAGCCGATGCATCTGAAGATGCGATCCGGACCACTTGTCCAGCAGATCCCACTGAAAGATTCTTGCATGGAACCTGCCGAATGGAACTGCTTCGTAAGAAGCTACCATCTTTCCCAGGACTCGCGTGCAGTGATGCACCGACACCTGTTTTGGTTTTAGGAGGTCTCTTACAAGAGATGACAACTCCCTGGCCTTCTCCTCCGGGAGAAACACTTTTTTCTGTTCTGTGTCCAGAACCATCCCCAGGAACAGTAGACGCGTTGTAGGAACCAGCTGCGACTTCGGGATATTCAGGATCCAGCCGTGCTGTTGTAGCACTGTCTGAGCTAGTGCTACTCCGATCAACAACTGTTCCCTGGACCTCGCCTTTATAGGGAGATCGTCCAAGTACGGGATAATTATGACTCCCTTTTTTCGAAGGAGTATCATCATTTCTGCCATTACCTTGGTAAATACCCTCGGAGCCGTGGATAGACCAAACGGCAATGTCTGGAATTGGTAATGACAGTCCTGTACCACAAATCTGAGGTACTCCTGGTGAGGAGGGTAAATGGGGACATGCAGGTAAGCATCCTTGATGTCCAGTGATACCATGTAATCCCCCTCGTCCAGGCTCGCAATAACCGCTCTGAGCGATTCCATTTTGAACTTGAACCTTCTTATGTAAGTGTTCAGTGATTTTAGATTTAAAATGGGTCTCACCAAACCGTCCGGTTTCGGTACCACAAACAACGTGGAATAATAACCCCTTCCCTGTTGCAGGAGGGGTACCTTGATTATCACCTGCTGAGAGTACAGCTTATGAATTGCCTCCAGCACTGCCTCCCTGTCTAGGGGAGTTGTTGGCAAAGCTGATTTGAGGAAACGGCGAGGGGGAGACGTCTCGAATTCCAGCTTGTAACCCTGAGATACCACTTGTAGAATCCAGGGATCTACCTGTGAGCGAGCCCACTGGTTGCTGAAGTTCCGGAGACGGGCCCCCACCGCACCTGGCTCCGCCTGTGGAGCCCCAGCGTCATGCGGTGGACTTGGAGGAAGCGGGAGAGGGCTTTTGCTCCTGGGAACTGGCTGTATGGTGCAGCTTTTTCCCCCTGCCTCTGGGCAGAAAGGACGCGCCTTTAACCCGCTTGACTTTCTGTGGCCGAAAGGACTGTACCTGATAATACGGTGCTTTCTTTGGCTGTGAGGGAACATGGGGTAAAAATGTCGACTTTCCAGCAGTTGCTGTGGAGACAAGGTCCAAGAGACCCTCCCCAAGCAATTCCTCACCTTTGTAAGGCAAAACCTCCATGTGCCTTTTAGAATCTGCATCACCTGTCCATTGCCGGTCCACAATACCCTCCTGGCAGATATGGACATTGCATTTACTCTAGATGCCAGCCGGCAAATATCCCTCTGGGCATCTCTCATATATAAGAGTGCATCCTTAATATGCTCTATGTTTAGCAATATAGTGTCCCTGTCCAGGGTATCAATGTTATCAGACAGGGAATCTGACCACGTGGCTGCAGCACTGCACATCCATGCTGAAGCAATAGCCGGTCGCAGTATAAAACCTGAGTGTGTATACACAGACTTCAGGATAGCCTCCTGCTTTCTATCTGCAGGCTCCTTTAGGGCGGCCGTATCCGGAGACGGTAGTGCCACCTTTTTTGACAAGCGTGTGAGCGCTTTATCCACCCTAGGGGATGTCTCCCAACGTGACCTATCCTCTGGCGGGAAAGGGTACGCCATTAGTAATCTTTTAGAAATCACCAGTTTCTTATCGGGGGAAGCCCACGCTTCATCACACAGTTCATTCAACTCATCAGATGGGGGAAAAACCACTGGTTGCTTTTTCTCCCCAAACATAATACCCTTTTTTGTGGTACCTGGGTAAAGATCAGAAATGTGCAACACATCTTTCATTGCCGTAATCATGTAACGGATGGCCCTATTGGAATGTACCGTGGTCTCACCGTCGTCGACACTGGAGTCAGTATCCGTGTCGACGTCTGTATCTGCCATCTGCGGTAGCGGGCGTTTTAGGGCCCCCGATGGCTTTTGAGACGCCTGGGCAGGCACGGGCTGAGAAGCCGGCTGTCCCACATCTGTCATGTCGTCAAACCTTTTGTGTAAGGAGTTGACACTGTCACGTACTTCCTTCCACATATCCATCCACTCAGGTGTCGACCCCGCAGGGGGTGACATCACATTTATCGGCCCCTGCTCCGCCTCCACATAAGCCTCCTCATCAAACATGTCGACACAGCCGTACCGACACACCGCACACACACAGGGAATGCTCTGACTGAGGACAGGACCCCACAAAGCCCTTTGGGGAGACAGAGAGAGAGTATGCCAGCACACACCAGAGCGCTATATAATGCCGGGATTTACACTACTCACAGTGATTTCCCTTATAGCTGCTTATTACACAGAATTGCGCCTAAATTTAGTGCCCCCCCTCTCTTTTTTACCCTTATGTAGTCTGAAACTGCAGGGGAGAGCCTGGGAGCGATCCTTCCAGCGGAGCTGTGAGAGGAAATGGCGCCAGTGTGCTGAGGGAGATAGCCCCGCCCCTTTTTCGGCGGACTTCTCCCGCTTTCATTAAATTAATGTGGCAGGGGTATTTTACACATATATAGCCTAGTAAGCTATATTATGTGTGTTTGCCACCTGTAAGGTACTCAAATTGCTGCCCAGGGCGCCCCCCCCCCAGCGCCCTGCACCCATAGTGACCGGAGTGTGGTGTGCACAGGGAGCAATGGCGCACAGCTGCAGTGCTGTGCGCTACCTTAATGAAGACAGGAGTCTTCAGCCGCCGATTTTGAGGAAGATCTTCTTGCTTCTGGCTCTGCAAGGGGGACGGCGGCGCGGCTCCGGGACCGGACGATCATGGACGAGCCCAGTGTTCGATCCCTCTGGAGCTAATGGTGTCCAGTAGCCTAAGAAGCCCAAGCTAGCTGCAAGCAGGTAGGTTCGCTTCTCTCCCCTTAGTCCCTCGTAGCAGTGAGTCTGTTGCCAGCAGATCTCACTGAAAATAAAAACCTAAAATATACTTTCTTTTTCTAGGAGCTCAGGAGAGCCCCTAGTGTGCATCCAGCTCAGCCGGGCACAAAATTCTAACTGAGGTCTGGAGGAGGGTCATAGTGGGAGGAGCCAGTGCACACCAGGTAGTCCTAAAGCTTTCTTTAGTTGTGCCCAGTCTCCTGCGGAGCCGCTATTCTCCATGGTCCTTACGGAGTTCCCAGCATCCACTAGGACGTCAGAGAAATGCAGGCTTTGGATGGTTAGTGCCATAAACCGGGTGGTCTTCAGTTTGCTGACTGTCGGATTCCCGGCGCACAGTATACCGGCGCCGGAATCCCGACAGCCGGCATACTGACAGTTTTTCTACCTCGTTGGGGTCCACGACCCCCCTGGAGGGAGAATAATGTGCCCGCAAGAGGCTCATTTGCGCTCGCCACGCTGTCGGTATGCCGGCGGTCAGGCTTCCGGCGCCGGTATACTGGTCGCTGGGAGCCCGGCCGCCGGCATACCATACCACACCCCCATAAACCTATAGCCTCTATTCTCTCTCAACATAAGCATTACAATCTGCAAGTGACTCCCCAAATTATTAGGAGTGTAGGTGTAAAAAAGGGGCATGTGGAGGGGGGTGATGACATTAAAGGGGCATGAGGATGGCATACTTTGTGTGCAGCCCTTGACCGTTTACTAAAACCTCTTAAATGCCCCCCCTTGCTCCACATGTTATCAAATCTCGGCTGCTACTGTCTGCTGGTGTCAGTCATAGGAATCTGTGCACTGTATATAAAGTGTATACTCAAGTCAATGTAACTTATATATGTAAATACTCTATATGTACTGTGCTCTGTAACCAGATCCCAGCTCTACACCATTACTCTGTGCTCTGTAACGGGGTCGCACCCTCACTCTGTAACCTGGCCCCAGCTCTGCACCTTCACTCTATGTCCTGTAACCTGGCCTCAGTTGTGCACTCTCACTCTGTAAAAGATTAATATATATAATTACATCACGCCATGTGTCTCATATCCTCTGTCAGTGTCTGTGCTTCCTATGGTGTAAATTTACTAAAGCTTCTAATACAGAGAATTGGTGCTGTTTCCCATAGCAACCAATCACATGCTGTCTATTATTTCACTATTACCCTTTAGAAAATGATAGACAGCATCTGATTGGTTGCTATGGACAACAACAATTTTGTTTTAGAAGCTTTAGTAAATTTACCCCTCTGTGTCTGTCACCATCTTTGTATTAGTCTTTCATGAACCTGTATGTGATGTTTATTAGTCTCTCTGTCCCCATATGAGCTTATGTGCTCCCTCTTTAAATGTATGTATTCCAATCCCATATATTCCCCTTTTTTCCCTCCCATTTGCTCCCACAACCCACTTTCCACACACCTTTTCTTCCCTTGTTTTCCACTAGATGCCTAGGTGGCCCCAAGGATCCTGTCTGTTCACTTAAAATTTCCATTCAACAGTCGATACATCAACTAAACAGCGTTTCACGTTCCAGGAAGCGCCTGAGAAGTACCCAATACTAGCTGCATACCATGTAGCTTTTCCTTTACCCTAGAATTACATCAGTCTAACTATTTGCCACTTCTTTCAAGCCAACTGATTAAAAAACCCTATGGATACCTTTCTACCGCAAACACTGATAAGGAGAAAAATAAGAATTTACTTACCGATAATTCTATTTCTCATAGTCCGTAGTGGATGCTGGGGACTCCGAAAGGACCATGGGGAATAGCGGCTCCGCAGGAGACTGGGCACAAAGTAAAAGCTTTAGGACTAGCTGGTGTGCACTGGCTCCTCCCCCTATGACCCTCCTCCAAGCCTCAGTTAGGATACTGTGCCCGGACGAGCGTACACAATAAGGAAGGATTTTGAATCCCGGGTAAGACTCATACCAGCCACACCAATCACACCGTACAACTTGTGATCTGAACCCAGTTAACAGCATGATAACAGAAGGAACCTCTGAAAAGATGGCTCACAACAACAATAACCCGATTTTTGTAACAATAACTATGTACAAGTAATGCAGACAATCCGCACTTGGGATGGGCGCCCAGCATCCACTACGGACTATGAGAAATAGAATTATCGGTAAGTAAATTCTTATTTTCTCTAACGTCCTAGTGGATGCTGGGGACTCCGAAAGGACCATGGGGATTATACTAAAGCTCCCAAACGGGCGGGAGAGTGCGGATGACTCTGCAGCACCGAATGAGAGAACTCCAGGTCCTCCTCAGCCAGGGTATCAAATTTGTAGAATTTAGCAAACGTGTTTGCCCCTGACCAAGTAGCTGCTCGGAAAAGTTGTAAAGCCGAGACCCCTCGGGCAGCCGCCCAAGATGAGCCCACTTTCCGTGTGGAATGGGCTTTTACAGATTTTGGCTGTGGCAGGCCTGCCACAGAATGTGCAAGCTGAATTGTACTACAAATCCAACGAGCAATCGTCTGCTTAGAAGCAGGAGCACCCAGCTTGTTGGGTGCATACAGGATAAACAGCGAATCAGATTTTCTGACTCCAGCCGTCCTGGAAACATATATTTTCAGGGCCCTGACTACGTCCAGCAACTTGGAATCCTCCAAGTCCCTAGTAGCCGCAGGCACCACAATAGGCTGGTTTAAGTGAAATGCTGAAACCACCTTAGGGAGAAATTGAGGACGCGTCCTCAATTCTGCCCTGTCCGTATGAAAAATTAGGTAAGGGCTTTTATAGGATAAAGCCGCCAATTCTGAGACACGCCTGGCTGAAGCCAGGGCTAACAGCATTACCACTTTCCATGTGAGATATTTTAAGTCCACAGTGGTGAGTGGTTCAAACCAATGTGATTTTAGGAATCCCAAAACTACATTGAGATCCCAAGGTGCCACTGGAGGCACAAAAGGAGGCTGTATATGCAGTACTCCCTTGACAAACGTCTGAACTTCAGGAACAGAAGCCAGTTCTTTTTGGAAGAATATTGACAGGGCCGAAATTTGAACCTTAATGGACCCTAATTTGAGGCCCATAGACAGTCCTGTTTGCAGGAAATGCAGGAAACGACCCAGTTGAAATTCCTCTGTAGGGGCCTTCCTGGCCTCGCACCACGCAACATATTTACGCCAAATACGGTGATAATGTTGTATGGTTACATCCTTCCTGGCTTTGATCAGGGTAGGGATGACTTCATCCGGAATGCCTTTTTCCTTCAGGATCCGGCGTTCAACCGCTATGCCGTCAAACGCAGCCGCGGTAAGTCTTGGAACAGACATGGTCCCTGCTGGAGCAGGTCCTTTCTTAGAGGTAGAGGCCACGGGTCTGCCGTGAGCATCTCTTGAATTTCCGGGTACCAAGTCCTTCTTGGCCAATCCGGAGCCACGAGTATAGTCTTTACTCCTCTCCTTCTTATGATTCTCAGTACTTTTGGTATGAGAGGAAGAGGAGGGAACACATAACTGACTGGTACACCCACGGTGTTACCAGAGCGTCCACAGCTATTGCCTGAGGGTCCCTTGACCTGGCGCAATATCTGTCCAGTTTTTTGTTGAGGCGGGACGCCATCATGTCCACCTTTGGTTTTTCCCAACGGTTCACAATCATGTGGAAGACTTCTGGGTGAAGTCCCCACTCCCCCGGGTGAAGATCGTGTCTGCTGAGGAAGTCTGCTTCCCAGTTGTCCACTCCCGGAATGAACACTGCTGACAGTGCTATCACATGATTCTCCGCCCAGCGAAGAATCCTTGCCACTTCCATCATTGCCCTCCTGCTTCTTGTGCCGCCCTGTCTGTTTACGTGGGCGACTGCCGTGATGTTGTCCGACTGGATCAACACCGGCTGACCCTGAAGCAGAGGTCTTGCCTGACTTAGGGCATTGTAAATGGCCCTTAGTTCCAGGATATTTATGTGAAGTGACGTTTCCATGCTTGACCACAAGCCCTGGAAATTTCTTCCCTGTGTGACTGCTCCCCAGCCTCTCAGGCTGGCATCCGTGGTCACCAGGACCCAATCCTGAATGCCGAATCTGCGGCCCTCTAGGAGATGAGCACTCTGTAACCACCACAGGAGAGACACCCTTGTCTTTGGAGACAGGGTTATCCGCTGATGCATTTGAAGATGCGATCCGGACCATTTGTCCAGCAGATCCCACTGAAAAGTTCTTGCGTGGAATCTGCCGAATGGAATCGCTTCGTAAGAAGCCACCATCTTTCCCAGGACCCTTGTGCATTGATGTACTGACACTTGGCCTGGTCTTAGGAGGTTCCTGACTAGGTCGGATAACTCCTTGGCTTTCTCCTCCGGGAAAAACACCTTTTTCTGTACTGTGTCCAGAATCATCCCTAGGAACAGCAGACGTGTCGTCGGAATCAGCTGCGATTTTGGAATATTTAGAATCCATCCGTGCTGTCGTAGTACTACTTGAGATAGTGCTACTCCGACCTCTAACTGTTCTCTGGACCTTGCCCTTATCAGGAGATCGTCCAAGTAAGGGATAATTAAGACGCCTTTTCTTCGAAGAAGAATCATCATTTCGGCCATTACCTTGGTAAAGACCCGGGGTGCCGTGGACAATCCAAACGGCAGCGTCTGAAACTGATAGTGACAGTTCTGTACCACAAACCTGAGGTACCCTTGGTGAGAAGGGCAAATTGGGACATGGAGGTAAGCATCCTTGATGTCCAGAGACACCATATAGTCCCCTTCTTCCAGGTTCGCTATCACTGCTCTGAGTGACTCCATCTTGAACTTGAACCTTTTTATGTAAGTGTTCAAGGATTTTAGATTTAAAATGGGTCTCACCGAGCCGTCCGGCTTCGGTACCACAAACAGCGTGGAATAATACCCCTTTCCCTGTTGTAGGAGGGGTACCTTGATTATCACCTGCTGGGAATACAGCTTGTGAATGGCTTCCAATACCGCCTCCATGTCGGGGGGAGACGTTGGTAAAGCAGACTTCAGGAACCGGCGAGGGGGAGACGTCTCGAATTCCAATTTGTACCCCTGAGATACTACCTGCAGGATCCAGGGGTCCACTTGCGAGTGAGCCCACTGCGCGCTGAAATTCTTGAGACGGGCCCCCACCGTGCCTGAGTCCGCTTGTAAGGCCCCAGCGTCATGCTGAGGACTTGGCAGAAGCGGGGGAGGGCTTCTGTTCGTGGGAAGAGGCTGTTTGCTGCAGTCTTTTTCCCCTTCCTCTGCCCCGGGGCAGATATGAGTGGCCTTTTGCCCGCTTGCCCTTATGGGGACGAAAGGACTGAGCCTGAAAAGACGGTATCTTTTTCTGCTGCGAGGTGACTTGGGGTAAAAAGGTGGATTTTCCAGCCGTTGCCGTGGCCACCAGGTCCGATAGACCGACCCCAAATAACTCCTCCCCTTTATACGGCAATACTTCCATATGCCGTTTGGAATCCGCATCCCCTGACCACTGCCGCGTCCATAATCCTCTTCTGGCAGAAATGGACATCGCACTTACTCTTGATGCCAGAGTGCAAATATCCCTCTGTGCATCTCGCATATATAGAAATGCATCCTTTAAATGCTCTATAGTCAATAATATATTGTCCCTGTCCAGGGTATCAATATTTTCAGTCAGGGAATCCGACCAAGCCACCCCAGCACTGCACATCCAGGCTGAGGCGATTGCTGGTCGCAGTATAATACCAGTATGTGTGTATATACTTTTAAGGATATTTTCCAGCTTCCTATCAGCTGGTTCCTTGAGGGCGGCCGTATCAGGAGACGGTAACGCCACTTGTTTTGATAAGCGTGTGAGCGCCTTATCTACGCTAGGGGGTGTTTCCCAACGCGCCCTAACCTCTGGCGGGAAAGGGTATAATGCCAATAATTTTTTAGAAATTAGCAGTTTTTTATCGGGGGAAACCCACGCTTCATTTAATTCATCTGATTCAGGAAAAACTACGGGTAGTTTTTTCACACCCCACATAATACCCTTTTTTGTGGTACTTGTAGTATCAGAAATGTTCAAAACCTCCTTCATTGCCGTGATCATGTAACGTGTGGCCCTACTGGAAAATACGTTTGTTTCCTCACCGTCGACACTGGAGTCAGTGTCCGTGTCAGTGTCTGTATCGACCTGAGGTAACGGGCGTTTTATAGCCCCTGACGGTGTTTGAGACGCCTGTACAGGTATTAACTGATCTGCCGGCTGTCTCATGTCGTCAACAGTCTTTTGTAAAGTGCCGACACTATCACGTAATTATTTCCATAAGACCATCCAGTCAGGTGTCGACTCCCTAGGGGGTGACATCACTAACACAGGCAATTGCTCCGCCTCCACACCATTTTCCTCCTCATACATGTCGACACACCGTACCGACACACAGCACACACACAGGGAATGCTCTGATAGAGGACAGGACCCCACTAGCCCTTTGGGGAGACAGAGGGAGAGTTTGCCAGCACACACCAGAGCGCTATATATATACAGGGATAACCTTATAGAAGTGTTTTTCCCTAATATAGCTGCTGTATATATTAATATGCCAATTTAGTGCCCCCCCTCTCTTGTTTTACCCTGTTTCTGTAGTGCAGGACTGCAGGGGAGAGTCAGGGAGCCTTCCTCCAACGGAGCTGTGAGGAAAAAATGGCGCTTGTGTGCTGAGGAGATAGGCTCCGCCTCTTTTTCGGTGGCCTTTCTCCCGCTTTTTTGTGGAAAACTGGCAGGGGTTAAATACATCCATATAGCCCAGGAGCTATATGTGATGTATTTTTAGCCATTTAAGGTATTTTCATTGCGTCCCAGGGCGCCCCCCCCCCCCAGCGCCCTGCACCCTCAGTGACCGGAGTGTGAAGTGTGCTGAGAGCAATGGCGCACAGCTGCGGTGCTGTGCGCTACCTTAGTGAAGACAGGACGTCTTCTGCCGCCGATTTTCCGGACCTCTTCACTCTTCTGGCTCTGTAAGGGGGCCGGCGGCGCGGCTCCGGGACCCATCCATGGCTGGGCCTGTGATCGTCCCTCTGGAGCTAATGTCCAGTAGCCTAAGAAGCCCAATCCACTCTGCACGCAGGTGAGTTTGCTTCTTCTCCCCTTAGTCCCTCGATGCAGTGAGCCTGTTGCCAGCAGGTCTCACTGAAAATAAAAAAAATAAGATTTTACTTACCGATAAATCTATTTCTCGTAGTCCGTAGTGGATGCTGGTGACTCCGTCAGGACTATGGGGAATAGCGGCTCCGCAGGAGACAGGGCACAAAAGTAAAAGCTTTAGGATCAGGTGGTGTGCACTGGCTCCTCCCCCTATGACCCTCCTCCAAGCCTCAGTTAGGATACTGTGCCCGGACGAGCGTACACAATAAGGAAGGATTTTGAATCCCGGGTAAGACTCATACCAGCCACACCAATCACACTGTACAACCTGTGTTCTGAACCCAGTTAACAGCATGATAACAGCGGAGCCTCTGAAAAGATGGCTCACAACAATAATAACCCGATTTTTGTAACAATAACTATGTACAAGTATTGCAGACAATCCGCACTTGGGATGGGCGCCCAGCATCCACTACGGACTACGAGAAATAGATTTATCGGTAAGTAAAATCTTATTTTCTCTGACGTCCTAGTGGATGCTGGGGACTCCGTCAGGACCATGGGGATTATACCAAAGCTCCCAAACGGGCGGGAGAGTGCGGATGACTCTGCAGCACCGAATGAGAGAACTCCAGGTCCTCTTTAGCCAGGGTATCAAATTTGTAGAATTTTACAAACGTGTTCTCCCCCGACCACATAGCTGCTCGGCAGAGTTGTAATGCCGAGACCCCTCGGGCAGCCGCCCAGGATGAGCCCACCTTCCTTGTGGAATGGGCCTTGACAGATTTAGGCTGTGGCAGGCCTGCCACAGAATGTGCAAGTTGAAATGTGCTACAAATCCAACGAGCAATCGTCTGCTTAGAAGCAAGAGCACCCAGTTTGTTGGGTGCATACAGGATAACAGCGAGTCAGTTTTCCTGACTCCAGCCGTCCTGGAAACCTATATTTTCAGGGCCCTGACAACATCTAGCAACTTGGAGTCCTCCAAGTCCCTAGTAGCCGCAGGTACCACAATAAGCTGGTTCAGGTGAAACGCTGACACCACCTTAGGAAGAAACTGGGGACGAGTCCGCAGCTCTGCCCTGTCCGAATGGACAATCAGATATGGCTTTTGTGAGACAAAGCCGCCAATTCTGACACTCGCCTGGCCGAGGCCAGGGCCAACAGCATGGTCACTTTTCATGTGAGATATTTCAAATCCACAGATTTGAGCGGTTTAAAATGTGATTTGAGGAATCCCAGAACTACGTTGAGATCCCACAGTGCCACTGGAGGCACAAAAAGGGGGTTGTATATGCAATACTCCCTTGACAAACTTCTGGACTTCAGGAACTGAAGCCAATTCTTTCTGGAAGAAAATTGACAGGGCCGAAATTTGAACCTTAATGGACCCCAATTTGAGGCCCATAGACACTCCTGTTTGCAGGAAATGCAGGAATCGACCGAGTTGAAATTTCTTCGTGGGGCCTTCCTGGCCTCACACCACGCAACATATTTTCGCCACATGTGGTGATAATGTTTTGCGGTCACCTCCTTCCTGGCTTTGACCAGGGTAGGAATGACCTCTTCCGGAATGCCTTTTTCCCTTAGGATCTGGCGTTCCACCGCCATGCCGTCAAACGCAGCCGCGGTAAGTCTTGGAACAGACCTGGTACTTGCTGAAGCAAGTCCCTTCTTAGCGGCAGAGGCCATGAGTCCTCTGTGAGCATTTCTTGAAGTTCCGGGTGCCACGTCCTTCTTGGCCAATCCGGAGCCACGAGTATAGTTCTTACTCCTCTACGTCTTATAATTCTCAGTACCTTGGTTATGAGAAGCAGAGGAGGGAACACATACACCGACTGGTACACCCACGGTGTTACCAGAACGTCCACAGATATTGCTTGAGGGTCTCTTGACCTGGCGCAATACCTGTCCAGTTTTTTGTTCAGGCGGGACGCCATCATGTCCACCTTTGGTCTTTCCCAACGGTTCACAATCATGTGGAATACTTCCCGATGAAGTCCCCACTCTCCCGGGTGGAGGTCGTGCCTGCTGAGGAAGTCTGCTTCCCAGTTGTTCACTCCCGGAATGAACACTGCTGACAGTGCTATCACATGATTTTTCGCCCAGCGAAGAATCATTGCAGTTTCAGCCATTGCCCTCCTGCTTCTTGTGCCGCCCTGTCTGTTTACGTGGGCGACTGCCGTGATGTTGTCCCACTGGATCAATACCGGCTGACCTTGAAGCAGAGGTCTTGCTAAGCTTAGAACATTGTAAATTGCCCTTAGCTCCAGTATATTTATGTGGAGAGAAGTCTCCAGACTTGATCACACTCCCTGGAAATTTTTTCCCTGTGTGACTGCTCCCCAGCCTCTCAGGCTGGCATCCGTGGTCACCAGGACTCAGTCCTGAATGCCGAATCTGCGGCCCTTTAGTAGATGAGCACTCTGCAGCCACCGCAGAAGAAACACCCTTGTCCTTGGAGACAGGGTTATCCGCTGATGCATCTGAAGATGCGATCCGGACCATTTTTCCAGCAGATCCCACTGAAAAGTTCTTGTGTGAAATCTACCGAATGGAATCGCTTCGTAAGAAGCCACCATTTTTCCCAGGACCCTTTTGCAATGATGCACTGACACTTTTCCTGGTTTTAGGAGGTTCCTGACTAGCTCGGATAACTCCCTGGCTTTCTTCTCCGGGAGAAACACCTTTTTCTGGACTGTGTCCAGAATCATCCCTAGGAACAGCAGACGTGTCGTCGGAAACAGCTGCGGTTTTGGAATATTTAGAATCCACCCGTGCTGTCGTAGAACTACTTGAGATAGTGCTACTCCGACCTCCAACTGTTCTCTGGACCTTGCCCCTATCAGGAGATCGTCCATTTTCTTTGAAGAAGAATCATCATTTCGGCCATTACCTTGGTAAGGACCCGGTGTGCCGTGGACAATCCAACCGGCAGCGTCTGAAACTGATAGTGACAGTTCTGTACCACGAACCTGAGGTACCCTTGGTGAGAAGGGCAAATTGGGACATGGAGGTAAGCATCCCTGATGTCCCGGGACACCATATAGTCCCCTTCTTCCTGGTTCGCTATCACTGCTCTGAGTGACTCCATCTTGATTTGAACCCTTGTATGTAAGTGTTCAACTATTTCAGATTTAGAATAGGTCTCACCGAGCCGTCTGGCTTCAGTACCACAATATAGTGTGGAATAATACCCCTTTCCTTGTTGTAGGAGGGGTACTTTGATTATCACCTGCTGGGAATACAGCTTGTGAATTGTTTACACTACTGCCTCCCTGTCGGAGGGAGACGTTGGTAAAGCAGACTTCAGGAACCTGTGAGGGGGAGACGTCTCGAATTTCCAATCTGTACCCCTGGGATACTACTTGTAGGATCCAGGGGTCCACTTGCGAGTGAGCCCACTGCGTGCTGAAACTCTTGAGACGACCCCCCCCCCCCCACCGCACCCGAGTCCGCTTGTACGGCCCCAGCGTCATGCTGAGGACTTGGCAGAAGCGGTGGAGGGCTTCTGTTTCTGGGAATGGGCTGCCTGCTGCAGTCTTCTTCCCTTTCCTCTATCCCATGGCAGATATGACTGGCCTTTTTCCCGCTTGCCCTTATGGGGACGAAAGGACTGAGGCTGAAAAGACGTTGTCTTTTTCTCCTTTATACGGCAATACTTCCATGTGCCGTTTGGAATCTGCATCACCTGACCACTGTCGTGTCCATAAACAACTTCTGGCAGATATGGACATCGCACTTACTCTTGATGCCAGAGTGCAAATATCCCTCTGTGCATCTCGCATATATAGAAATGCATCCTTTAAATGCTCTATAGTCAATAAAATACTGTCCCTGTCAAGGGTATCAATATTTTCAGTCAGGGAATCCGACCAAGCCACCCCAGCGCTGCACATCCAGGCTGAGGCGATCGCTGGTCGCAGTATAACACCAGTATGTGTGTATATACTTTTTAGGATATTTTCCAGCCTCCTATCAGCTGGCTCCTTGAGGGCGGCCCTATCTGGAGACGGTACCGCCACTTGTTTTGATAAGCGTGTGAGCGCCTTATCCACCCTAAGGGGTGTTTCCCAACGCGCCCTAACTTCTGGCGGGAAAGGGTATACCGCCAATAATTTTCTATCGGGGGAAACCCACGCATCATCACACACTTCATTTAATTTATCTGATTCAGGAAAAACTACAGGTAGTTTTTTCACACTCCACATAATACCCTTTTTTGTGGTACTTGTAGTATCAGAAATATGTAACACCTCCTTCATTGCCCTTAACAAGTAACGTGTGGCCCTAAAGGAAAATACGTTTGTTTCTTCACCGTCGACACTGGAGTCAGTGTCCGTGTCTGTGTCTGTGTCGACCGACTGAGGTAAAAGGACGTTTTAACGCCCCTGACGGTGTTCGAGACGCCTGGACAGGTACTAATTGGTTTGCCGGCCGTCTCATGTCGTCAACCGACCTTGCAGCGTGTTGACATTATCACGTAATTCCTTAAATAAGCCATCCATTCCGGTGTCGACTCCCTAGAGAGTGACATCACCATTACAGGCAATTGCTCCGCCTCCTCACCAACATCGTCCTCATACATGTCGACACACACGTACCGACACACAGCACACACACAGGGAATGCTCTGATAGAGGACAGGACCCCACTAGCCCTTTGGGGAGACAGAGGGAGAGTTTGCCAGCACACACCAAAAACGCTATAATTATACAGGGACAACCTTTATATAAGTGTTTTTCCCTTATAGCATTTTAATATATATAGTCATATCGCCAAATAAGTGCCCCCCCTCTCTGTTTTAACCCTGTTTCTGTAGTGCAGTGCAGGGGAGAGCCTGGGAGCCTTCCCACCAGCATTTCTGTGAGGGAAAATGGCGCTGTGTGCTGAGGAGAATAGGCCCCGCCCCCTTTTCGGCGGGCTTCTTCTCCCGTTTTTCTGAGACCTGGCAGGGGTTAAATACATCCATATAGCCCCCAGGGGCTATATGTGATGTATTTTTAGCCAGAATAAGGTACTATCATTGCTGCCCAGGGCGCCCCCCCCAGCGCCCTGCACCCTCAGTGACCGCTGCTATGAAGTGTGCTGACAACAATGGCGCACAGCTGCAGTGCTGTGCGCTACCTTATGAAGACTGAAAAGTCTTCTGCCGCCGGTTTCTGGACCTCTTCACTTTTCGGCATCTGCAAGGGGGTCGGCGGCGCGGCTCCGGGACGAACCCCAGGGTGAGACCTGTGTTCCGACTCCCTCTGGAGCTAATGGTGTCCAGTAGCCTAAGAAGCCAATCCATCCTGCACGCAGGTGAGTTCACTTCTCTCCCCTAAGTCCCTCGATGCAGTGAGCCTGTTGCCAGCAGGACTCACTGAAAATAAAAAACCTAACAAAACTTTTACTCTAAGCAGCTCTTTAGGAGAGCCACCTAGATTGCACCCTTCTCGGCCGGGCACAAAAATCTAACTGAGGCTTGGAGGAGGGTCATAGGGGGAGGAGCCAGTGCACACCACCTGATCCTAAAGCTTTTACTTTTGTGCCCTGTCTCCTGCGGAGCCGCTATTCCCCATGGTCCTGACGGAGTCCCCAGCATCCACTAGGACGTCAGAGAAACCTATTTAAACTTTTACTCTAAGCAGCTCAGGAGAGCCACCTAGATTGCACCCTTCTCGTTCGGGCACAAAATCTTAACTGAGGCTTGGAGGAGGGTCATAGGGGGAGGAGCCAGTGCACACCAGCTAGTCCTAAAGCTTTTACTTTGTGCCCAGTCTCCTGCGGAGCCGCTATTCCCCATGGTCCTTTCGGAGTCCCCAGCATCCACTAGGACGTTAGAGAAATAGGATTTTAATTACCTACCGTTAAATCCTTTCCTCGTAGTCCGTAGAGGATGCTAGGAGCCACTGGCACTTTAAGAGTTTAATAGTGTGGGCTGGCTCCTACCTCTATGCCCCTCCTACCAGACTCAGTCTAGAAACTGTGCCCGAGGAGACGGACAACTTCGAGAGAATGATTTTACACAGATAGTGGCGAGATTCACACCAGCTCACACAAACAAGGCAAACCAAGCTAACTAGCTTGAAAACTCAGCAACAGCTGAATAACAATACTGCACCAAGTAATAACGCAGTACTAAATTAACAACAAAGCAGTACTGAATCAAGTAACCACTGCAGGATAGTAACCACTGCAGGATAACGAAGCGAAGGGCGGGCGCCCAGCATCCTTTACGGACTACGAGAAAAGGATTTACCGGTAGGTAATTAAAATCCTATTTTCTCTTACGTCCTAGAGGATGCTGGGGTCCACTTTAGTACCATGGGGATGGACCAAAGCTCCCAGAACGGGAGGGAGAGCGCAGAGGCTCCTGCAGAACTGATTGACCAAACTTAAGGTCCTCAGAGGCCAAAGTATCGAACCTTTAGAATTTTTCAAACGTGTTCGACCCAGACCAAGTAGCCACTCGGCAAAGCTGTAAAGCCGAAACACCCCGGGCAGCCACCCAGGAAGAACCAAATTTAAGAGTAGAGTGGGCATTAACAGATTTTGGACACGGCAATCCTTCCGTAGAATACGCATGCTGGATAGTGAACCTGATCCAGCGAGCGATTGTCTGCTTAGAGGCAGGACACCCAATTTTCTTGGGATCATACAGGACAAAGAGAGTCCGATTTCCTGTGATGAGCAGTCCTCTTCACATAAATTTTCAGAGCTCTTACAACATCCAAGGACTTTGATGGAATTGAGGAGTCAGCAGCAACTGGTACCACAATAGTTTGGTTGATATGAAAAGGCGACACAACCTTTGGAAGGAATTGCTGACGTGTCTGGAGCTCAGCTCTATCTTCATGGAAGATCAAGTAGGGACTTTTACAAGACAAAGCCCCCAACTCCGACACACGTCTAGAAGAAGCTAAGACCAACAAACTGACAACCTTCCACGTGAGAAACTTGACCTCAACCTCCTGTAGGGGCTCGAACCAATCCAACTGGAGGAACTGCAACACCACGTTAAGATCCCAGGGTGCCGTAGGTGGCACAAAGGGAGGCTGGATGTGCAGAACCCCTTTCAAAAAAGTCTGAACCTCAGGGAGGGAAGCCAGTTATTCTGGAAGAAAATGTATAAAGCCGAAATATGGACCTTTATGGATCCCAAACGCAGGCCCATATCCACACCTGCTTGCAGGAAGAGGAGAAACCGTCCCAGTTGAAACTCCACCGTAGGAAACGTCTGGATTCACACCAAGGGGGTAATTCCAAGTTGATCGCAGCAGGAAATTTTTTAGCAGTTGGGCAAAACCATGTGCACTGCAGGGGGGGCAGATATAACATTTGCAGAGAGAGTTAGATTTGGGTGGGTTATTTTGTTTCTGTGCAGGGTAAATACTGGCTGCTTTATTTTTACACTGCAATTTAGATTGCAGATTGAACTCACCACACCCAAATCTATCTCTCTCTGCACATGTTATATCTGCCCCCCCTACAGTGCACATGGTTTTGCCCAACTGCTAAAAAATATCCTGCTGCGATCAACTTGGAATTACCCCCCAAATGCGATGGTAATGTTTAAACGTAACTCCTTTCCTAGCCTGTATCAGGGTAGGAATAACCTTGTTCGGAATGCCCTTCCAAGCTAATATCTGGCGTTCAACCTCCATGCCGTCAAACGTAGCCGTGGTAAATCTTGATAAGCAAACATTCCCTGTTGCAGAAGGTCCTCCCGAAGAGGCCTCGGATCTTTCAGAAGTAGATCCAGAAGATCCACGTACCAAGCCCTTCTTGGCCAGTCCAGAGAAATGAGGATTGCCGAACTCTTGTTCTCTTTATGATTTTTAGAATCCTTGGAATGAGTGGAAGTGGAGGAAACACGTACACTGACTGGAACACCCACAGAGGCGTCCACCGCCACTACTTGCGGGTCTCTCGACCTGGAACAATGCCTCCGAAGCTTCATGTTGAGATGTGAGGCCATCATGCATATTTGAGGTACACCCCAAAGATTTGTCACCTCCGTGAACACCTCCGGATGGAGGCCCCACTCTCCTGGATGGAGATCGTGTCTGCTGAGGAAGTCTGCTTCCCAGTTGTCTACTCCTGGAATGAAGATTGCTGACAGCACCAATGCACGCCTTTCTGCCCAGAGGAGGATCCTTTTTACCTCTGACATTGTAGCTCTGATCTTCGTTCCGCCCTGTCGGTTTATGTAGGCCACCGTCGTTACATTGTCGAACTGTACTTGAATGGCACGATCTCGCAGAAGATGTGCCACTTGGAGAAGACCGTTGTACACAGCTCTTAGTTCCAGAATGTTTATTGGAAGACTGGATTCCAGGCTTGACCACCTTCCTTGGAAGGTTTCCCCTTGAGTGACTGAGCCCCAACCCCGGAGACTTGCGTCTGTGGTTAGAAGGACCCAGTCCTGAATTCCGAACCTGCGGCCCTCCAGAAGGTGAGACATTTGCAGCCACCAGAGGAGTGAAATCCTTGCTTTCGGCGACAGACGTATCCTCAGGTGCATATGTAGATGAGACCCCGACCACTTGTCTAGGAGATCCAGTTGTAAGGATCGATCATGAAATCTTCCGTATTGTAGAGCCTCGTAGGAGGCAACCATATTCCCCAGAAGGCGAATGCACTGATGAACTGAAACCCGGGCTGGCTTCAGGACATCCCGGACCATTGTTTGTATCACCAACGCCTTCTCCTCCAGCAGAAACTCTCTCTGCACTTCCATGTCGAGGATCATCCCAAGGAAAGACAATCTCCTTATCGGCTCCAAATGTGACTTTGGAAGGTTCAGGATCCAACCATGAACCCTGAGCAGATGAGTCGTGAGAGCAATGGACTGCACCAGCTTCTCCCTGGACGACGCCTTTATCAGCAAATCGTCCAGGTATGGAATTATGTTCACTCCCTGTCTGCAGAGAACCATCATCTCTGCCATCACCTTGGTGAACACCCTCGGTGCTGTGGAGATACCGAATGGCCGTGCATGAAACTGATAGTGACTGTCTAACAGTGCAAATTTGAGATAAGCCTGGTGCAGAGGCCAAATCGGAGTGTGCAGATACGCATCCTTGATATCCAGGGATACCAGAAACTCCACCTTCTCCAGACCTGAGATCACCGCTCTCAGAGACTTCATCTTGAATTTGAACTCCCTTAGATTAGGGTTTAGTGATTTCAAGTTCAAAATTGGTCTGACCGAACCATCCAGTTTCGGTACCACAAAAAGGTTTGAATAGTAATCCATGTTGTGCATATGAGGTGGAACTGGACCAATGACCTCTACCTTTTCCAATTTTTGGATAGCTTCCTGTAGGACAGTTGTCTGACAGTAAAGTTGGCAAGCCTGATTTGAAGAATCCATGAGGTGGGGTTTATTGAAACTCCAGTCTGTACCCCTGGGACACAATATCCTGTACCCAGGGATCCAGGCCGGACGCCACCCAAATGTGGCTGAAACGTCTGAGTCTCGCCCCCACCAGCCCGTCCCCCAGGCTGTGTGGTCCACCGTCATGCTGAGGATTTTGAGGTACCAGAAGCAGGTTTCTGGTCCTGGAAGCCTGCGTATGCAGGCTTTTTGGATTTTGCCCTCCCACCTTTAAAGAAGGTGGTAGGAGGCTTTGACTTTTTTATCTTAGCGGTCCGAAAGGACTGCGATGCAGATGAAGAAAAGGGTTTCTTCGTAGAAGGTGTAGCTGAAGAAAGAAAAGGTGACTTACCCGCGGTTGCCGTGGAAATCCACGCATCCAATGCTTCCCCAAATAGAGCCTGACCTGTGTAGGGTAGGTTCTCCACACTTCTCCTGGATTCCGCAATTGCAGACCATTAGCGTAGCCAGAGTCCCCTGCGAGCTGAGACATACATGGAAGAATTCCTTGCAGTCAGCGTACCCAGGTCCTTCATGGATTCCACCATGAACCCCGCAGAATCCTGTATGTTACGTAAAAATAATTAAATGTCACTTCTATCCATTGAAACCAAATCTTCTAATAATGTGCCTGACCACTTTACTATAGCTTTAGAGATCCATGCGCAGGCAATAGTAGGCATCAGCGCCACCCCTATGGATTTGAGCGTAGTGTTAATCTAACGATCAGCCGGTTATTTTTAACGCAGTAGATCCAGGCACAGGTAAAACCACATTTTTCAACAGTCTGGAAACAGATGCGTCAACTATGGGTGGGTTTTCCCATTTTTTTCTATCTTCCTCAGGGAAGGGAAAAGCAACCAGAATCCTTTTGGGAATCTGGAATTTTTTCTCTGGGGTTTTCCAGGATTTTTCAAATAAAGCGTTCAATTCTTTAGACACAGGGAAGGCTAATGAGGCTTTCTTATTGTCTGTGAAGTAAGCCTCCTCAACCTGCTCAGGTGTTGTGTCAGTAATATTTAACACATCTCTAATGGCCTCAATCATAAGCTGCACCCCCTTTGCAAGGGTTGCCGCCCCCCTCAGCACATCCCCATCACCGTCAGCCGTGTCAGAGTCGGTATGCGTGTCATCTTGCATAATCTGGGCAAGTGCACATTTCTGTGGGTATATGCTAGGGGATTTTGAAGGAATAGGAACAGAACCTGACCAAACTGCCATAGACTTCTTTAAAACCTGAGTTTCAGTCTCAGTATGAGCTACCCTACTAGAGAATATTCCCTTAATAGAGGTTAACCACTCAGGCTCAGTAACAGAGATCTGAGACAAGGCATTACATTCCTGTGTAGTAATAATAATAATAATTTTATTTATATAGCGCTCTTTCTCCAACAGGACTCAAGGCGCTTTACAGATATCAAAAACAATGCACATGATACAGAGGATTTGAGTAATACAGCTATAAGCCACACAGACATAAAAGAAAACCTTAAGCACACAGAAAGCATAATGCAGGATTGGTGTAGGCATTTTGGGAAATAACTTCCATGGGTTGTGTATTCCACCCTCACAAGGTACCAAGTGCGGCAGCCATCTTGGGCGCTCAGCGTAGGATTACCCAGGGTGGAATAGTCCACCCCTAGAAGAGATGACACAAAATGGGGGTGATTTCAGAGTCCTACAGTTCAGAGTAGGGTTCCATCAAAACCATCAGGCCTATGTATTTTCCATCCCATCCACAAGTGTACCATATGGGGCAGCCATGTTGGGCGCACTTTGAAGGTTACACTGTGGGAGGTGAGCCATACAAGGGCCAAGTTCATATATGGGAAAACTGACACTTGTGTAGTAGTATGATGTACCCTGTATGTAGGACGCAATGGCAAGGTGTGCAATCAGTGGAGGTAAACATTACAGGAAAAACACACGGTGGTGTAGAAGAGAGGAAGGAAGAAAAAAAATAAGAATTTACTTACCGATAATTCTATTTCTCGTAGTCCGTAGTGGATGCTGGGAACTCCGTAAGGACCATGGGGAATAGCGGCTCCGCAGGAGACTGGGCACAACTAAAGAAAGCTTTAGGACTACCTGGTGTGCACTGGCTCCTCCCCCTATGACCCTCCTCCAAGCCTCAGTTAGGATACTGTGCCCGGACGAGCGTACACAATAAGGAAGGATTTTGAATCCCGGGTAAGACTCATACCAGCCACACCAATCACACCGTACAACTTGTGATATGAAACCCAGTTAACAGCATGATAATAGAGGAGCCTCTGAATAGATGGCTCACAACAATAACCCTTTAGTTAACAATAACTATGTACAAGTATTGCAGACAATCCGCACTTGGGATGGGCGCCCAGCATCCACTACGGACTACGAGAAATAGAATTATCGGTAAGTAAATTCTTATTTTCTCTGACGTCCTAGTGGATGCTGGGAACTCCGTAAGGACCATGGGGATTATACCAAAGCGCCCAAACGGGCGGGAGAGTGCGGATGACTCTGCAGCACCGAATGAGAGAACTCCAGGTCCTCCTCAGCCAGGGTATCAAATTTGTAGAATTTTGCAAACGTGTTTGCCCCTGACCAAGTAACAGCTCGGCAAAGTTGTAAAGCCGAGACCCCTCGGGCAGCCGCCCAAGATGAGCCCACCTTCCTCGTGGGATGGGCTTTAACAGATTTAAGCTGCGGTAATCCCACCGCAGAATGCGCCAGCTGAATAGTGCTACACATCCAGCGCGCAATAGACTGCTTAGAAGCAGGAGCACCCAGCTTGTTGGGTGCATACAGGATAACAGCGAGTCAGACTTTCTGACTCCAGCCGTCCTGGAAACGTAAATTTTCAGGGCCCTGACTACGTCCAGCAACTTGGAATCCTCCAAGTCCCTAGTAGCCGCAGGCACCACAATAGGTTGGTTCAAGTGAAAAACTGAGACCACCTTCGGGAGAAACTGAGGACGAGTCCTCAAATCTGCCCTATCCATATGGAAAATCAGATAAGGGCTTTTACAAGACAAAGCCGCCAATTCTGAAACTCACCTGGCCGAAGCCAGGGCCAACAGCATGACCACTTTCCACGTGAGATATTTTAAATCCACAGTCTTAAGTGGTTCGAACCAATGTGATTTCAGGAATTCCAAAACCACATTGAGATCCCAAGGTGCCACTGGGCACAAAAGGAGGCTGAATATGCAGAACTCCTTTGACAAAAAGTCTGAACTACAGGCAGTGAAGCCCGTTCTTTCTGGAAGAAAATCGACAGAGCCGAAATCTGGACCTTGATGGACCCCAATTTGAGGCCCAACGTCACTCCTGCTTGCAGGAATTGTAGGAATCGACCCAGCTGACATTCCTTCGTCGGGGCCTTCTTGGCCTCACACCACGCAACATATTTTCGCCCAATGCGGTGATAACGTTTTGCGGTGACATCCTTCCTGGCTTTGAGCAGGGTAGGGATGACTTCCTCCGGAATGCCCATTAGGATCCGGTGTTCAACCGCCATGCCGTCCAACGTAGCCGCGGTAAGTCTTGGAACAGACAGGATCCCTGCTGCAGCAGGTCTTGTCCGAGCGGCAGAGGCCAAGGGTCCTCTGCAAGCATCTCTTAAAGTTCCGGGTACCCAGCTCTTCGTGGCCAATCCGGAACCACGAGTATAGTATCCACTCCTCGCTATGATTCTCAGTACCTTGGGAATGAGAGGCAGAGGAGGAAACACATAAACCGACTGGTACACCCACGGTGTCACTAGAGCGTCCCCAGCGATCGCCTGAGGGTCCCTTGACCTGGCGCAATATCTTTTCAACTTTTTGTTGAGGCGGGATGCCATCATGTCCACCCGTGGTCATGCCCAACGGTTTTTCCGCATTTGGAAAACTTCTGGATGAAGTCCCCATTCTCCCGGGTGTAGGTCGCCCATCGGAGAATCCTTGTGGCTTCTGCCATCGCCATCCTGCTTCTTGTGCCGCCCTGTTTGTTTACATGGGCGACCGCCGTGATGTTGTCTGATTGGATCAGTACCGGCTGGTTCTGAAGCAGGGGCCTTGCTTGACTTAGGGCATTGTAAAAAACCCTTAGCTCCCGGATATTAATGTGAGGCGAAATTTCCTTGGAAATTTCTTCCCTGTGTGACTGCACCCCAGCCCCGAAGGCTGGCATCCATGGTCACCAGGACCCCGTTGTCACAACTGAGGGCCTGAGCTGACGGGAGGCAGCCTCAGTTGTAGGGGCTGAGATGTACCGGAACCTGGGAGGTTGTATCAGACCCCTGGACATGTAAGTAACATGAATAATAACTGCCCGAAGGCGTGACCACGACAACTTGGATAAAAGTCAATGATGTTTATTATGACAACTCCGCAACACAGCAGCAGTAAAAGAAAACGTAAAAGTCAGCAAAGAATAAATACAGTTCCTGGGTACTACAGGATGGCAGGAGCCACAGGGCACTGGTAGTGTGAGATAGTTCTTATGATCTTCTAGATGGAAAGTCCTTACCAGGCCCGACTGTAGCAATGGAGATAACCCAGGATTGTGCCAGCTGGTGTTCCAGGAAAAGCTGGGTTGCTGAAGATAAAACAGCTGCTGTGGATACTGGCTGGAACCAGACTGTTGTTAGCACGGAGTGGATACTGGCTGGAACCAGTTAAATAATAAATGAACTTGGGAGCGATGAAATATGAACTGAAATGTAGAACTTGAGAGCGGAGAAATAATAATACCGGTGGAGAGTGGTAAAGTGTAGAAAGGACACCGGCCCTTTAAGGGAAGCTGTACTCTGCTGGAAGCTGAGCTGGAAGCAGGTAATGTTGTAGCTGGAAACAGATGAATCCACAATGGATTGGAGAGTCAGGCTACACCGCAGGTGGAATGCTGGTGCGGGTCTCTATGGTGGAAGTCTTGAGACAGGAGCTGGAACCTGGAAGACAATCACAGGAGAGAGACAAACAGGAACTAGGTTTGACAACCAAAGCACTGACGCCTTCCTTGCTCAGGCACAGTGTATTTATACCTGCAGCAAGGAAGGGATTGGCTAGGCAATTATGCAGATTATCAATACTGAGAACAGATTGGTGGAAATGATCAGCTGACAGAATCCAAGATGGCTGCGCCCATGCAGACACTTGGAGGGAAGTTTGGTTTGTAATCCATGTGGTAATGAAAACAGTAATGGCGGAGACAGGAGGCGCCAGGCTGACAGATGCACATCCAACCACGCGGACACAGCGGAGGCCGCGGCTGACGTAATCGCCACTCAGACACTCTGCATGCAGAAGTTCAGGGACGGCGGCGGAGGCCGCAGGAGACGCCATGCCAGGTGTAATATGGCGTTTACTGTGACAGCGTCCCAGAGTGACAGGAGAGGATACAGGAATGTACACATCAGGATAACAGATGGGATCCGGTCCTGGAGCGCTGAGCCAGCCTTAGGAGGCATCTGATGGGTAAGAAATGGCGTCCAGATACCCGGATCGTGACAGCCGTCCTGTATTCCGAATCTGCGGCCCTCTAGTAGATGAGCCCTCTGCAGCCACCACAGCAGCGACACCCTGTTTCTTGCTGACCGGGTTATCCGCTGTTGTATCTGTAGATGGGACCCGGACCATTTGTCCCACAGGCCCCACTGGAACGTCCTTGCGTGGAACCTTCCGAATGGAATTATGCTTCGTACGCAGCTACCATTTTTCCCAGGACTCGTGTGCATTGATGTGCCGACACTTGTCCTGGTTTTAGGATGTCTCTGACTAGAGATGACAACTCCTCGGCTTTTTCCACTGGAAGAAACACTCTTTTCTGGTCTGTGTCCAGAATCATTCCCAGGAACAGAAGACGTGTCGTCGGGACCAGCTGTGACTTTGGAAAATTGAGAATCCAGCCGTGCTGTTGTAGCACTTCCCGAGAGAGTGCTACCCCTATTACCAACTGTTCTTTGGACCTCGCCTTTATCAGGAGATCGTCCAAATACGGGATAATAAAAACGTCCTTCTTGCGAAGGAGTATCATTTCGATCATTACCTTGGTAAAGACCTTCGGAGCCGTGGGCAACTCCAACGGCAGCATCTGGAACTGATAGTGACAGTCCTGTACCACACATCTGAGGTACTCCTGGTGAGGAGGGTAAATGGGGACATGCAGGTACGCATCCTTGATGTCCAGGGAGACCCTGTAATCCCCCTCGTCCAGGCTCGTAATAACCGCCCTGAGCGATTCCATCTTGAACATGAATCTTCTGATATAAAAAATTCAAGCATTTTAATTTTAAGATGGGTCTCACCGAACCGTTCTGTTTCGGTACCACGACCATTGTGGTATAGTAACCCCTTCCTTGCTGAAGGAGGGGCACCTTGACAATCACTTGTTGTGATTATAGTGTTGAATAGTCACCAACACCGCATCCCTGGCAGAGGGAGGTGCCGGTAAGGCAGATTTTATGAAACGGCGGGGGGGCGAACATCTCGAACTCCAGCCTGTACCCCTGAGAAACTACCTGAAGGACCCAGGGATCCATGTGAGAGAGCCCACTGGGCGCTGAAATTTCTGAGACGGGCCCCCACCGTACCCGGGTCCGCCTAAGCAGCCCCAGCGTCATGCTGTGGGCTTACCGGACGCAGGGGAGGACTTCTGCTCTTGGGAACTAGCTGTTGCTTTTTCCTCTACCTTTGCCTCTCGGCAGAAAGGATGAGCCTCTAGCCCTCTTGCTTTTCTGGGGCCGAAAGGACTGTACTTGATGATACGGTGCTTTCTATTGTTGTGGGGTAACCTGTGGCAAAAACGTCGATTTCCCAGCAGTAGCTGTGGAAACGAGGTCTGACAGACCATCCCCAAACAGTTTTACCCCCTTATAGGGCAAACTTCCATGTGCCGATTCGAGTCGGCATCGCCTGACCATTGACGAGTCCATAACCCCCGTCTGGCGGCAATGGACCTAGCGCTTATTTTTGATGCCAGTCGGCAATTATCCCTCTGTGCATCACGCATGTATAAGACCACGTCTTTTATATGCTCTATTGTCAGCAAAATATTGTCCCTATCCATAGTTATTTTCCGACAGGGAATCTGACCATGCAGCGGGAGCACTGCACATCCATGCCGAAGCAACGGCTGGTCGCAATATAATGCCCTAGTGTGTGACTATATCTTATAGGGTAACCTTCTGCTTTCTATCAGCAGGTTCCTTCAGGACGGCCGTATCCGGAGACGGTAGTGCCACCTTTTCTGATAAGCGTGTAAACGCTGTATCTACCCTATGGGGTGTTTCACCGCGTGACCTATCCTCTGGCGGGAAAGGGTACGCTGCTAATAACCGTTTTGAAATTATCAATTTCTTATCGGGAGAAGACCACGCTTCCTCACACACCTCATTTAATTTCTCATATGCAGGAAAAACTACTAATAGTTTTCTCTCACCAAACACAATACCCTTTTTATGTGGTATCTGGGGTATAATCATAAATGTGTAATACATTTTTCATTGTCTCAATCATGTAACGGGTGGACCTATTTGGAGGGTACACTAGTCTCATCGTCGTCGACACTGGAGTCGGCATCCGTGTCGACATTTGTGTCTGCTATCTGAGGTAGTGGGCGTTGTTAGAGCCCCCCAAGACATTTGAGACGCTGGAACAGGCACAAGCTGAGTAGCCGGCTGTTCTGTGTCGTCGACCTTTTATGTAAGGAGTTGACACATTCACGTAATCCTTCCATAAATTCAACCACACCGGTGTCGACCCCGCAGGGGGTGACAACATATTACCAGGCATTCGCTCCGCCTCCACCTCATTATCCTCCACATACATGTCGACACAGCCGTACCGACACACAGCCCACACACAGGGAATGCTCTGATAGAGGACAGGACCCCACAAAGCCCTTTGGGGAGACAGAGGGAGAGTATGCCAGCACACACCAGGGCGCTATATATCACAGGGATAGCACCTATAAAAAAGTGTTTTCCCTTATAGATGCATATATTGTATACTGCGCCTAATTTGTGCCCCCCCCTCTCTTTTTTAACCCTTTCTGTAGTGTAGTTACTGCAGGGGAGAGCCAGGGAGCTTCCCTCCAACGGAGCTGTGAGGGAAAAAATAAGAATTTACTTACCGATAATTCTATTTCTCATAGTCCGTAGTGGATGCTGGGGACTCCGAAAGGACCATGGGGAATAGCGGCTCCGCAGGAGACTGGGCACAAAGTAAAAGCTTTAGGACTAGCTGGTGTGCACTGGCTCCTCCCCCTATGACCCTCCTCCAAGCCTCAGTTAGGATACTGTGCCCGGACGAGCGTACACAATAAGGAAGGATTTTGAATCCCGGGTAAGACTCATACCAGCCACACCAATCACACCGTACAACTTGTGATCTGAACCCAGTTAACAGCATGATAACAGAAGGAGCCTCTGAAAAGATGGCTCACAACAACAATAACCCGATTTTTGTAACAATAACTATGTACAAGTAATGCAGACAATCCGCACTTGGGATGGGCGCCCAGCATCCACTACGGACTATGAGAAATAGAATTATCGGTAAGTAAATTCTTATTTTCTCTGACGTCCTAGTGGATGCTGGGACTTCCGTAAGGACCATGGGGATTATACCAAAGCTCCCAAACGGGCGGGAGAGTGCGGATGACTCTGCAGCACCGAATGAGAGAACTCCAGGTCCTCCTCCGCCAGGGTATCAAATTTGTAGAATTTAGCAAACGTGTTTGCCCCTGACCAAGTAGCTGCTCGGCAAAGTTGTAAAGCCGAGACCCCTCGGGCAGCCGCCCAAGATGAGCCCACTTTCCGTGTGGAATGGGCTTTTACAGATTTTGGCTGTGGCAGGCCTGCCACAGAATGTGCAAGCTGAATTGTACTACAAATCCAACGAGCAATCGTCTGCTTAGAAGCAGGAGCACCCAGCTTGTTGGGTGCATACAGGATAAACAGCGAGTCAGATTTTCTGACTCCAGCCGTCCTGGAAACATATATTTTCAGGGCCCTGACTACGTCCAGCAACTTGGAATCCTCCAAGTCCCTAGTAGCCGCAGGCACCACAATAGGTTGGTTTAAGTGAAACGCTGAAACCACCTTAGGGAGAAATTGAGGACGAGTCCTCAATTCTGCCCTGTCCGTATGAAAAATTAGGTAAGGGCTTTTATAGGATAAAGCCGCCAATTCTGATACACGCCTGGCTGAAGCCAGGGCTAACAGCATTACCACTTTCCATGTGAGATATTTCAAGTCCACAGTGGTGAGTGGTTCAAACCAATGTGATTTTAGGAATCCCAACACTACATTGAGATCCCAAGGTGCCACTGGAGGCACAAAAGGAGGCTGTATATGCAGTACTCCCTTGACAAACGTCTGAACTTCAGGAACAGAAGCTAGGTTCTTTTTGGAAGAATATCGACAGGGCCGAAATTTGAACCTTAATGGACCCTAATTTGAGACCCATAGACAGTCCTGTTTGCAGGAAATGCAGGAATCGACCCAGTTGAAATTCCTCCGTAGGGGCCTTCCTGGCCTCGCACCACGCAACATATTTACGCCAAATACGGTGATAATGTTGTACGGTTACATCCTTCCTGGCTTTGATCAGGGTAGGGATGACTTCATCCGGAATGCCTTTTTCCTTCAGGATCCGGCGTTCAACCGCCATGCCGTCAAACGCAGCCGCGGTAAGTCTTGGAACAGACATGGTCCCTGCTGGAGCAGGTCCTGTCTTAGAGGTAGAGGCCACGGGTCTTCCGTGAGCATCTCTTGAATTTCCGGGTACCAAGTCCTTCTTGGCCAATCCAGAGCCACGAGTATAGTCTTTACTCCTCTCCTTCTTATGATTCTCAGTACTTTTGGTATGAGAGGAAGAGGAGGGAACACATACACTGACCGGTACACCCACGGTGTTACCAGAGCGTCCACAGCTATTGCCTGAGGGTCCCTTGACCTGGAGCAATATCTGTCCAGTTCTTTGTTGAGGCGAGACGCCATCATGTCCACCTTTGGGTTTTCCCAACGGTTTACAATCATGTGGAAGACTTCTGGGTGAAGTCCCCACTCCACTCCCCCGGGTGAAGATCGTGTCTGCTGAGGAAGTCTGCTTCCCAGTTGTCCACTCCCGGAATGAACACTGCTGACAGTGCTATCACATGATTTTCCGCCCAGCGAAGAATCCTTGCCACTTCCGTCATTGCCCTCCTGCTTCTTGTGCCGCCCTGTCTGTTTACGTGGGCGACTGCCGTGATGTTGTCCGACTGGATCAATACTGGCTGACCCTGAAGCAGAGGCCTTGCCTGACTTAGGGCATTGTAAATGGCCCTTAGTTCCAGGATATTTATGTGAAGTGACGTTTCCATGCTTGACCACAAGCCCTGGAAATTTTTTCCCTGTGTGACTGCTCCCCAGCCTCTCAGGCTGGCATCCGTGGTCACCAGGACCCAATCCTGAATGCCGAATCTGCGGCCCTCTAGGAGATGAGCACTCTGTAACCACCACAGGAGAGACACCCTTGTCCTTGGAGACAGGGTTATCCGCTGATGCATTTGAAGATGCGATCCGGACCATTTGTCTAGCAGATCCAACTGAAAAGTTCTTGCGTGGAATCTGCCGAATGGAATCGCTTCGTAAGAAGCCACCATCTTTCCCAGGACCCTTGTGCACTGATGCACTGACACCTGGCCTGGTCTTAGGAGTTTCCTGACTAGGTCGGATAACTCCCTGGCTTTCTCTTCCGGGAGAAACACCTTTTTCTGTACTGTGTCCAGAATCATCCCTAGGAACAGCAGACGTGTCGTCGGAATCAGCTGCGATTTTAGAATATTTAGAATCCATCCGTGCTGTCGTAGTACTATTTGAGATAGTGCTACTCCGACCTCTAACTGTTCTCTGGACCGTGCCCTTATCAGGAGATCGTCCAAGTAAGGGATAATTAAGACGCCTTTTCTTCGAAGAAGAATCATCATTTCGGCCATTACCTTGGTAAAGACCCGGGGTGCCGTGGACAATCCAAACGGCAGCGTCTGAAACTGATAGTGACAGTTCTGTACCACAAACCTGAGGTACCCTTGGTGAGAAGGGCAAATTGGGACATGGAGGTAAGCATCCTTGATGTCCAGAGACACCATGTAGTCCCCTTCTTCCAGGTTCGCTATCACTGCTCTGAGTGACTCCATCTTGAACTTGAACCTTTTTATGTAAGTGTTCAAGGCTTTCAGATTTAAAATGGGTCTCACCGAGCCGTCCGGCTTCGGTACCACAAACAGCGTGGAGTAATACCCCTTTCCCTGTTGTAGGAGGGGTACCTTGATTATCACTTGCTGGGAATACAGCTTGTGAATGGCTTCCAATACCGCCTCCCTGTCGGGGGTAGACGTTGGTAAAGCAGACTTCAGGAACCGGCGAGGGGGAGACGTCTCGAATTCCAATTTGTACCCCTGAGATACTACCTGCAGGATCCAGGGGTCCACTTGCGAGTGAGCCCACTGCGCGCTGAAATTCTTGAGACGGGCCCCCACCGTGCCTGAGTCCGCTTGTAAGGCCCCAGCGTCATGCTGAGGACTTGGCAGAAGCGGGGGAGGGCTTCTGTTCGTGGGAAGAAGCTGTCTGTTGCAGTCTTTTTCCCCTTCCTCTGCCCCGGGGCAGATATGAGTGGCCTTTTGCCCGCTTGCCCTTATGGGGACGAAAGGACTGAGCCTGAAAAGACGGTATCTTTTTCTACTGCGAGGTGACTTGGGGTAAAAAGGTGGATTTCCCAGCCGTTGCCGTGGCCACCAGGTCCGATAGACCGCCCCCAAATAACTCCTCCCCTTTATACGGCAATACTTCCATATGCCGTTTGGAATCCGCATCCCCTGACCACTGTCGCGTCCATAATCCTCTTCTGGCAGAAATGGACACCGCACTTACTCTTGATGCCAGAGTGCAAATGTCTCTCTGTGCATCTCGCATATATAGGAATGCATCCTTTAAATGCTCTATAGTCAATAATATATTGTCCCTGTCCAGGGTATCAATATTTTCAGTCAGGGAATCCGACCAAGCCACCCCAGCACTGCACATCCAGGCTGAGGCGATTGCTGGTCGCAGTATAACACCAGTATGAGTGTATATACTTTTAAGGATATTTTCCAGCCTCCTATCTGCTGGCTCCTTAAGGGCGGCCGTTTCTGGAGACGGTAACGCCACTTGTTTTGATAAGCGTGTGAGCGCCTTATCCACCCTAGGGGGTGTTTCCCAACGAGCCCTAACCTCTGGTGGGAAGGGATATAGTGCCAATAATTTTTTAGAAATTAGCAGTTTTTTGTCGGGGGTAACCCACGCTTCATCACACACTTCATTCAATTCATCTGATTCAGGAAAAACTACGGGTAGTTTTTTTTACACCCCACATAATACCCCTTTTTGTGGTACTTGCAGTATCAGAGATGTGCAAAACCTCCTTCATTGCCGTGATCATGTAACGTGTGGCCCTACTGGAAAATACGTTTGTTTCTTCACCGTCGACACTGGAGTCAGTGTCTGTGTCTGTGTCGACCCACTGAGGTAACGGGCGTTTAATAGCCCCTGACGGTGTTTGAGACGCCTGGACAGGCACTAACTGAGCTGCCGGCTGTCTCATGTCGTCAACAGTTTTCTGTAACGTGCCGACACTGTCACGTAATTCCTTAATTACGGCCATCCATTCAGGTGTCGACTCCCTAGGGGGTGACATCACCATTATAGGCAATTGCTCCGCCTCCACATCATTTTCCTCCTCATACATGTCGACACACACGTACCGACACCCAGCACACACACAGGGAATGCTCTGATAGAGGACAGGACCCACTTAGCCCCTTGGGGAGACAGAGGGAGAGTTTGCCAGCACACACCAGAGCGCTATATATGTATAGGGACAACCTTACAATAAGTGTCTATCCCTTATAGCTGCTTATATCTGTTATTTTGCCAAATAAGTGCCCCCCTCTCTTTTTTACCCTGTTTCTGTAGTTGCAGGATGCAGGGGAGATTCTGGGAGCCTTCCTACCAGCGGAGCTGTGTGGGAAAAATGGCGCTGTGTGCTGAGGAGATAGGCCCCGCCCCCTTCACGGCGGGCTCTTCTCCCGCTTTTTTCTGGAAAACTGGCAGGGGTTAAATACATCCATATAGCCCAGGAGCTATATGTGATGTATTTTTTGCCAAATAAGGTAAATTCATTGCTTCCCAGGGCGCCCCCCCCCCAGCGCCCTGCACCCTCAGTGACCGAAGTGTGCTGAGAGCAATGGCGCACAGCTGCAGTGCTGTGCGCTACCTTATGAAGACAGGAAAGTCTTCTGCCGCCGATTTATGGACCTCTTCTTGCTTCAGCATCTGTAAGGGGGCCGGCGGCGCGGCTCCGGGACTCATCCATGGCTGGGCCTGTGATCGTCCCTCTGGAGCTAATGTCCAGTAGCCTAAGAAGCCCAATCCACTCTGCACGCAGGTGAGTTCGCTTCTTCTCCCCTTAGTCCCTCGATGCAGTGAGCCTGTTGCCAGCAGGTCTCACTGAAAATAAAAAACCTATTTAAACGTTTACTCTAAGCAGCTCAGGAGAGCCACCTAGATTGCACCCTTCTCGTTCGGGCACAAAATCTTAACTGAGGCTTGGAGGAGGGTAATAGGGGGAGGAGCCAGTGCACACCAGCTAGTCCTAAAGCTTTTACTTTGTGCCCAGTCTCCTGCGGAGCCGCTATTCCCCATGGTCCTTTCGGAGTCCCCAGCATCCACTAGGACGTTAGAGAAATGGCGCCAGTGTGCTGAGGGAGATAGCTCCGCCCCTTTTTCGCGGACTTTTCTCCCGCATTTTTATGGATTCTGGCAGGGGTTAATGTACATCCATATAGCCCTGGGGGTTATATGTGATGTATTTTTGCCAGCCAAGGTGTTAATATTGCTGCTCAGGGCGCCCCCCCCCCCCCCCCAGCGCCCTGCACCCATCAGTGACCGGAGTGTGAGGTGTGCATGAGGAGCAATGGCGCACAGCTGCAGTGCTGTGCGCTACCTTGATGAAGACTGATGTCTTCTGCCGCCGATTTTCCGGACCTCTTCTTGCTTCTGGCTCTGTAAGGGGGCCGGCGGCGCGGCTCTGGGACCGGACTCCGAGGCTGGGCCTGTGTTCGATCCCTCTGGAGCTAATGGTGTCCAGTAGCCTAAGAAGCCCAAGCTGGCTGCAAGCAGGCAGGTTCGCTTCTTCTCCCCTTAGTCCCTCGATGCAGTGAGCCTGTTGCCAGCAGGTCTCACTGAAAATAAAAAACCTAAAACTAACTTTTTTCTAAGAAGCTCAGGAGAGCCCCCCTAGATTGCACCCATCTCGGCCGGGCACAAAAATCTAACTGAGGCTTGGAGGAGGGTCATAGGGGGAGGAGCCAGTGCACACCAGGTAGTCCTAAAGCTTTCTTTAGTTGTGCCCAGTCTCCTGCGGAGCCGCTATTCCCCATGGTCCTTACGGAGTTCCCAGCATCCACTAGGACGTCAGAGAAATAAGATTTTACTCACCGGTAAATCTATTTCTCGTAGTCCGTAGTGGATGCTGGGACTCCGTAAGGACCATGGGGAATAGCGGCTCCGCAGGAGACTGGGCACAACTAAAGAAAGCTTTAGGACTACCTGGTGTGCACTGGCTCCTCCCACCATGACCCTCCTCCAGACCTCAGTTAGAATCTTGTGCCCGGCTGAGCTGGATGCACACTAGGGGCTCTCCTGAGCTCCTAGAAAGAAAGTATATTTTAGGTTTTTTATTTTACAGTGAGATCTGCTGGTAACAGACTCACTGCAGCGAGGGACTAAGGGGAGAAGAAGCGAACCTACCTAACTGGTGGTAGTTTGGGCTTCTTAGGCTACTGGACACCATTAGCTCCAGAGGGATCGACCGCAGGACCCGACCTTGGTGTTCGTTCCCGGAGCCGCGCCGCCGGCCCCCTTACAGAGCCAGAAGCAAGAAGTGTTCCGGAAAATCGGCGGCAGAAGACTTAAGTCTTCAACAAGGTAGCGCACAGCACTGCAGCTGTGCGCCATTGCTCCTCATGCACACCTCACACTCCGGTCACTGATGGGTGCAGGGCGCTGGGGGGGGGCGCCCTGAGGGCAATATAAACACCTTGGCTGGCAAATCATCACAATATATAGTCTCCTGTCAGCGGAGATAGTGGCTCGAACACCACAGGGCGGACACTACTCCCCCCCCTAAGTCCCACGAAGCAGGGATCCTGTTGCCAGCAGCCTCCCTGTGCCTAAACTCTAAGAAAATAATGAAACTAGAGAAACTCCTAAGGAGTGCCCCTAGCTGTGACCGGCACCTTTTCTAAACAGAGTCTGGTAGGAGGGGCATAGAGGGAGGAGCCAGCCCACACTCTCAAACTCTTAAAGTTTAAAGTGCCCATGGCTCCCAAGGGACCCATCTATACCCTATGATACTAATGTGGACCCCAGCATCCTCTAGGACGTAAGAGAAAATCCTTTTCTCTATCGTCCTAGTGGATGCTGGGGTTCCTGAAAGGACCATGGGGAATAGCGGCTCCGCAGGAGACAGGGCACAAAAAGTAAAGCTTTTTCCGATCAGGTGGTGTGCACTGGCTCCTCCCCCTATGACCCTCCTCCAGACTCCAGTTAGATTTTTGTGCCCGGCCGAGAAGGGTGCAATCTAGGTGGCTCTCCTAAAGAGCTGCTTAGAAAAAGTTTAGCTAGGTTTTTTATTTTACAGTGATTCCTGCTGGCAACAGGATCACTGCAGCGAGGGACTGAGGGGAGAAGGAGTCAACTCACCTGCGTGCAGGATGGATTGGCTTCTTGGCTACTGGACATCAAGCTCCAGAGGGACGATCACGGGTACAGCCTGGATGGTCACCGGAGCCACGCCGCCGGCCCCCTTGCAGATGCTGAAGACAGAAGAGGTCCAGAATCGGCGGCTGAAGACTCCTGCAGTCTTCAAAAGGTAGCGCACAGCACTGCAGCTGTGCGCCATTTTCCTCTCAGCACACTTCACACGGCAGTCACTGAGGGTGCAGGGCGCTGGGAGGGGGGCGCCCTGGGAGGCAAAATGATTACCTATAAAGGCTAAAAATACCTCACATATAGCCCTAGAGGCTATATGGAGATATTTAACCCCTGCCTGATTTCTCTAAATAGCGGGAGACGAGCCCGCCAGAAAAGGGGCGGGGCCTATCTCCTCAGCACACGGCGCCATTTCCTCTCACAGTTCCGCTGGTCAGGACGGCTCCCAAGTCTCTCCCCTGCACTGCACTACAGAAACAGGGTAAAACAGAGAGGGGGGGGCACATTTATGGCGATAAATTGATATAACAAAGCAGCTATAAGGGAGCACTTATTATAAGGCTATCCCTGATATATATATAGCGCTTTTGGTGTGTGCTGGCAAACTCTCCCTCTGTCTCCCCAAAGGGCTAGTGGGTCCTGTCTTCGTTAGGAGCATTCCCTGTGTGTCTGCTGTGTGTCGGTACGTGTGTGTTGACATGTATGAGGACGATATTGGTGTGGAGGCGGAGCAATTGCCAAATATGAGGATGTCACCCCCTAGGGAGTCGACACCGGAATGGATGCCTTTATTTATGGAACTACGGGATAGTGTCAACACGCTAAAGCAGTCGTTTGACGACATGAGGCGGCCGGACAATCAATTAGTGCCTGTCCAGGCGACTCAAACACCGTCAGGGGCTGTGAAACGCCCTTTGCCTCAGTCGGTCGACACAGACCCAGACACAGGCGATGACTCCAGTGGTGACGGTGACGAATCAACCGTATTTTCCAGTAGGGCCACACGTTATATGATTTTGGCAATGAAGGAGGCGTTACATTTAGCTGATACTACAGGTACCACTAAACAGGGTATTATGTGGGGTATGAAAAAACTACCTATAGTTTTTCCTGAATCAGAAGAATTAAATGACGTGTGTAATGAAGCGTGGGTTGCCCCTGATAAAAAACTGATAATTTCAAAGAAATTATTGGCATTATACCCTTTCCCGCCAGAGGTTAGGGAGCGCTGGGAAACACCTCCTAGGGTGGACAAGGCGCTAACACGCTTATCTAAACAAGTGGCGTTACCCTCTCCTGAGACGGCCGCACTTAAAGATCCATCAGATAGGAGGATGGAAAATATCCAAAAAAGTATATACACACATGCAGGTGTTATACTACGACCAGCTGTAGCGACTGCCTGGATGGGCAGTGCTGGGGTAGTTTGGTCAGAGTCCCTGATTGAAAATATTGATACCCTGGACAGGGACAATATTTTACTGTCGTTAGAACAAATAAAGGATGCATTTCTTTATATGCGTGATGCACAGAGGGATATCTGCACACTGGCATCACGGGTAAGTGCTATGTCCATTTCGGCCAGAAGAGCTTTATGGACGCGACAGTGGTCAGGTGATGCGGATTCAAAACGGCATATGGAAGTTTTGCCGTATAAAGGGGAGGAGTTATTTGGAGTCGGTCTATCAGATTTGGTGGCCACGGCTACAGCCGGGAAATCCACCTTTCTACCTCAAGTCACTCCCCCACAGAAAAAGGCACCGACTTTTCAACCGCAGCCCTTTCGTTCCTTTAAAAATAAGAGAGCAAAGGGCTATTCATATCTGCCACGAGGCAAAGGTCGAGGGAAGAGACAGCAACACGCAGCTCCTTCCCAGGAACAGAAGCCCTCCCCGGCTTCTACAAAAGCCTCAGCATGACGCTGGGGCTCCTCAAGCGGACTCGGGGATGGTGGGCGGTCGTCTCAAAAATTACAGCGCGCAGTGGGCTCACTCGCAGGTAGATCCCTGGATCCTGCAGATAATATCTCAAGGGTACAGGTTGGAATTAGAGACGGATCCACCTCGCCGTTTCCTGAAGTCTGCTTTACCAACGTCCCCCTCCGAAAGGGAGACGGTTTTGGAAGCCATTCACAAGCTGTACTCTCAGCAGGTGATAGTCAAGGTACCTCTTCTACAACAAGGGAAGGGGTATTATTCCACTCTTTTTGTGGTACCGAAGCCGGATGGCTCGGTAAGGCCTATTCTAAATCTGAAGTCCTTGAACCTGTACATAAAGAAGTTCAAGTTCAAAATGGAGTCACTCAGAGCAGTGATAGCGAACCTGGAAGAGGGGGACTTTATGGTATCCTTGGACATCAAGGATGCGTATCTCCACGTTCCAATTTACCCCTCACACCAGGGGTACCTCAGGTTCGTTGTACAAAACTGTCACTATCAGTTTCAGACGCTGCCGTTCGGATTGTCCACGGCACCTCGGATCTTTACAAAGGTGATGGCCGAGATGATGATTCTTCTTCGAAGAAAAGGCGTATTAATTATCCCATACTTGGACGATCTCCTAATAAGGGCGAGGTCCAGAGAACAGCTAGAGATGGGATTAGCACTGTCTCAAGAAGTGCTAAAACAGCACGGGTGGATTCTGAATATTCCAAAATCCCAGTTAATGCCGACAACTCGTCTGCTGTTCCTAGGGATGATTCTGGACACGGTTCAGAAAAAGGTTTTTCTCCCGGAGGAAAAAGCCAAGGAGTTATCCGAGCTTGTCAGGAACCTCCTAAAACCAGGAAAGGTGTCTGTACATCAATGCACAAGAGTCCTGGGAAAAATGGTGGCTTCTTACGAAGCAATTCCATTCGGCAGATTCCACGCAAGAATTTTCCAAAGGGATCTGTTGGACAAATGGTCAGGGTCGCATCTTCAGATGCACCTACGGATAACCCTGTCTCCAAGGACAAGGGTGTCTCTTCTGTGGTGGTTGCAGAGTCCTCATCTATTGGAGGGCCGCAGATTCGGCATACAGGATTGGATCCTGGTGACCACGGACGCCAGCCTGAGAGGCTGGGGAGCAGTCACACAAGGAAGAAACTTCCAGGGAGTATGGACGAGCCTGGAAACGTCTCTTCACATAAACATTCTGGAACTAAGAGCAATATACAATGCTCTAAGCCAGGCAGAACCTCTGCTTCAGGGAAAACCGGTGTTGATCCAGTCGGACAACATCACGGCAGTCGCCCATGTGAACAGACAGGGCGGCACAAGAAGCAGGAGTGCAATGGCAGAAGCTGCAAGGATTCTTCGCTGGGCAGAGAATCATGTGATAGCGCTATCAGCAGTGTTCATCCCGGGAGTGGACAACTGGGAAGCAGACTTCCTCAGCAGACACGATCTTCACCCGGGAGAGTGGGGACTTCATCCAGAAGTCTTCCACATGCTGGTAACCCGTTGGGAAAGACCAATGGTGGACATGATGGCGTCTCGCCTCAACAAAAAACTGGACAGGTATTGCGCCAGGTCAAGAGATCCGCAGGCAATAGCTGTGGACGCGCTGGTAACGCCTTGGGTGTACCAGTCGGTGTATGTGTTTCCTCCTCTGCCTCTCATACCAAAAGTATTGAGAATTATACGGCAAAGAGGCGTAAGAACGATACTAGTGGTTCCGGATTGGCCAAGAAGGACTTGGTACCCGGAACTTCAAGAGATGATCACGGAAGATCCGTGGCCTCTACCTCTAAGGAGGGACTTGCTTCAGCAGGGTCCCTGTCTGTTTCAAGACTTACCGCGGCTGCGTTTGACGGCATGGCGGTTGAACGCCGGATCCTAATGGAAAAAGGCATGCCGGAAGAAGTCATTCCTACTTTGATTAAAGCAAGGAAAGAAGTAACCGTGCAACATTATCACCGAATTTGGCGAAAATATGTTGCGTGGTGCGAAGATCGGAGTGCTCCGACGGAGGAATTTCAACTGGGTCGATTCCTACATTTCCTGCAATCAGGATTGTCTATGGGTCTCAAATTGGGATCTATTAAGGTTCAAATTTCGGCCCTGTCGATTTTCTTTCAAAAAGAATTGGCTTCAGTCCCTGAAGTCCAGACCTTTGTGAAGGGAGTGCTGCATATACAGCCTCCTGTGGTGCCTCCAGTGGCACCGTGGGATCTCAATGTAGTTTTGGATTTTCTAAAATCTCATTGGTTTGAACCACTAAATAAGGTGGATTTGAAATATCTCACTTGGAAAGTGACCATGCTTCTAGCCCTGGCTTCTGCCAGGAGAGTGTCAGAATTGGCAGCTTTATCTTACAAAAGCCCATATCTGATTTTCCATTCGGACAGGGCAGAACTGCGGACTCGTCCGCATTTTCTCCCTAAGGTGGTGTCAGCATTTCATCTGAACCAGCCTATTGTAGTGCCTGCGGCTACAAGTGACTTGGAGGACTCCAAGTTACTGGACGTTGTCAGAGCATTAAAAATATATATTGCAAGAACAGCTGGAGTCAGAAAATCTGACTCGTTGTTTATATTGTATGCACCCAACAAGATGGGTGCTCCTGCGTCTAAGCAGACGATTGCTCGTTGGATCTGTAGCACAATCCAACTGGCACATTCTGTGGCAGGCCTGCCACAGCCTAAATCTGTAAAGGCCCACTCCACAAGGAAGGTGGGCTCATCTTGGGCGGCTGCCCGAGGGGTCTCGGCATTACAACTTTGCCGAGCAGCTACGTGGTCAGGGGAGAACACGTTTGTGAAATTTTACAAATTTGATACTCTGGCTAAGGAGGACCTGGAGTTCTCTCATTCGGTGCTGCAGAGTCATCCGCACTCTCCCGCCCGTTTGGGAGCTTTGGTATAATCCCCATGGTCCTTTCAGGAACCCCAGCATCCACTAGGACGATAGAGAAAATAAGATTTTACTTACCGATAAATCTATTTCTCGGAGTCCGTAGTGGATGCTGGGCGCCCATCCCAAGTGCGGATTATCTGCATAAATTGTACATAGTTATTGTTAACTTATTCGGGTTATTGTTGTAGGAAGCCATCTTTCAGAGGCTCCGCTGTTATCATACTGTTAACTGGGTTTAGATCACAAGTTGTACGGTGTGATTGGTGTGGCTGGTATGAGTCTTACCCGGGATTCAAAATCCTCCCTTATTGTGTACGCTCGTCCGGGCACAGTACCTAACTGGAGTCTGGAGGAGGGTCATAGGGGGAGGAGCCAGTGCACACCACCTGATCGGAAAAAGCTTTACTTTTTGTGCCCTGTCTCCTGCGGAGCCGCTATTCCCCATGGTCCTTTCAGGAACCCCAGCATCCACTACGGACTCCGAGAAATAGATTTATCGGTAAGTAAAATCTTATTTTCTTGTAGTCCGTAGAGGATATTGGGCGTCTGCCTAGTGCTTCGTGTTTCCTCCCGTTACTTAGTTAAGTAATGTTGTTGGTTCAGCTGTTGCTGTTCCCGTTCAGTTTGGTTAGCATGGCTTTCCTCTTGTTTGTGTGTGCTGGTTCGAATCTCACCACTGTTCAGTTACATCCTTCCTCAGGATATGTCCGTCTCCTCAGGCAGTTTCTAGACTGAGTCTGGTAAGAGGGGCATAGAGGGAGGAGCCAGCCCACATTATTGATTTCTTAAAGTGCCCATGGCCTCTAGTGGACCCATCTAAACCCCATGGTACTAATGTGGACCCCAGTATCCTCTACGGACTACGAGAAAAGGATTTACCGGTAGGTAATTCAAATCCTATTTTCATCCAAGGGGTGACACGGAAAAAAAAAATGCAGTTTCTCTACAGCACCGTGATTGAAGACAGTATGGAAACCACTGGCGTATCTATAATGGGTCTAGTGTGTGTGGTGCACACAGGCTCCTGGGTCCGGACGGGGCCCACACTGCAACCCATTTCTTCTATACTTACCTTTCCAGCGTCCATCGGTGATTGTGTATGAACCCCCTCCTCTCCCATAGCCGTCACTGCTGCTGCTAGCGCACTGAGCGCTAGAGACTCTGGTACAGTGCCAGAGTCTACAGCGCATGCGCAGGACTCCGAAAAAAACAGAGCAGCGGCCATTTTTCAGAGTCCTGCACATGCGCTGTAGACTCTGGCACTGTGTCAGTCTCAGCACTGAGCGCGAACAGCAGCGGTGACAGATACAGGAGAGGAGGGGACCCACACACAGTCTGCACACAGGTCCCCTCCTCTTTAGAAACGCTGCTGACTGGTATATAGCTAACACCGGTTTATGCAGGATGATGCAGAATGCGTTAGGAGACCCATAGACTGTCTTTGTGGCATACAGATATAGAACTGCCTCATGGGGCAATTCATCACTTTTGAGGTGTACTTAACTTCTTCCTTACTTGACAAGTCCTGGGTGATATTCAATCATTCATACTAGCGAAATGCAAAAGTTTGCACCGTCAGTGCCAGACAGAGCAATTAAATGGTTGCTCCGTTCTGGACAAACAGCTGCTGCCTCTGGTATTATTTTCTGCTTTCAGCCCCTTGAGCTGGTGAGCAGAAATGTGGTAAGTGACCCGCTTGGCCTAAACGTCCCTTCAGACGGCAGACTGGGCACACAAACAATACAATTCCCCAATTTACGTTTTAATCCATGCTTAGCCTGCACAGCACCAAAGTAAGAGAATAATTCATCACAGAGGATTAAACATTGTATATTTATATGTACAATATTACAATGGACCTTTATTATGTACTTGCTCATCTGCCATGTGTTACAGTATATTCTTAATAGATGTAATTGCTGTGGAATTTGAACTTTGTAACTAGAACTGATTGCATCTCACCTGACTCAGCCATGTACATGATTTTACTTAAAAATAGTTCTCCTTTCCCTTCCGTGCCCCTTCCCATATTTGACTATTAAAAAAAACCAAAAACATAATTTACATGTGTACACGTTAAAAAATCCAAATCATCGATAGCAACCCACCGTGCAGTCACAAATAATGCCTGTTCGCTAAACACCAACACTATTTGCTCTGTAATACTCGTTTTCAATAATGTACATAAGCGCAGCACATTTCACTTTCTCCCCACTACATATATACACAGCTAGCAGCGCTGCTGAGGCTAGAGGCTGTGCGATGACCATGGCAGCCCGTCATTTTGCACGATCATTCAGCACAAAAAAACTCTCCCCGCTTCCGTTTGAGCTGCAAAATGGCGGCTCAGCCACCAGCACAGAAAAATAACGCGCGCACTACACAATTCAAATATAAACAGCCAACCCGCGCCGTGGGGCGGAGCTAGCGCCATGCTTCAACGGCTACAGAGAACCTCAACCGCCACGGCAATACCCTGACGTCACGCAGACGACGCCCACTCCATCATATTTGAACTATTGAAGCGTCGCCCAGTCCCACCTCTCTATAGGTCCATTGTAGGATGGAGGTGGGGGCACGGCGAGAGGTGTGGCTGTAGTAAATCACCGCTGTCATGGATGTGTGCGCCACGCCCATTTACGACATGGCTTTGGGCGGTTTACACAGTGGATGGGCGTTGCCCATAACGTTTGTAAACTAGCGTCCTCCAATGGGAGCAGCGCGTCGCTGAGCGAGCCAGGATTGGAGGTGGAGAGGAGGAGACTGTAGTTGTGCGGAAAGCGGCAGTGAGGCTTCAGTCACTGTGCTTCCTTTATAGCTGCACGATAGCAATCTGCGTCCCCATCCAGCTGCCAGGCCGAGCCTCTATTCACAGACCACAATGCCCAAAAGAAAGGTGAGACTGCTCTTCCCGATCGCGATGGGCTCCGGCCTATTCCCGCGCCCCTTTCCTGGCGGCCCCGTGGCGATGCGTTCTCCCCGCTTTGTCTGCATGGGGAGCCCCCCGGTTACCGCGCGTTTTCTCTCCCCTCTCGTTTATTTTTTTCCCCACCCTTCTCTCCTTCGTACCGTGTTTATTTGCCTCGCATATCCCTATGAAGCTGCTTTTTTTTTTTTTGTGTACGGGTGGTGTATGTAGGGGGTGGGGTCCTCTTCCATTATTATTATTATTATTATTTTTTTATCCAATATTGGCCGTGCTCAATGACGGCTCCTGCAAAGAGGGGAGAGCGGTGACGTCCATGTTTCTGGAGCCCGCATGACTCGTGTCACACTAGCAGTTCTGGCACTGGTGGGCCTGCAGTACCGTCCAGCCTCCACCCTGCTGGCTGGCCGATGATACATGATCCACGGCTGCTCTGTTCACCCCACATTCCAGGGAAGTTTGTGTGTGCAATAATCTGCATAGTGTGACCAACTTGTGACTATACTGCGCCCAGCGTCACCATGTGTATGTCCGTTACACCAAGTCCTCTCCATATGTAACCTAGGATCAGCCATAGGCAGCAGGGTAATTCTATCTTCAAGCACTTTAAGGTGTCAGGGCTCCTGTATTGCATCTACAATTTTTTTGTGATCGTGTGTAACTTCAGTGTTTTCTTTTGTTCTTGTCTTTCTGCTGCTTTATTGTCTTAGATATGTAAAAAAAAAAAAAAAAAAAAAGCAAGGCAATCTTGTGTGTGCGTTCTGAAATTCTAATATGTTTATGTTTTCGTATTTATGTCAGTATATTGTATCGTTTACTGTATCCTGATTCATTAGTATTTGGGGAAAGAGTAATTTGGCGCAAAACTGCAGGCACATGTGCTTGAGAAGGGATGAGACTTACCCTTTTGTTAACCAGCCCCTTTGAACCTCCACCAGGGACATCTGTCATCCTTTTACATTTAAGCCCTGAAATCCTCTATGGTGAATTGCAGATTTTATTTTTGCGAGAGATATATATATATATATATATATATATATATATATATATATATATATATATATATATATATATATATATATATATATATATCCCTGTTCTGATTTTGACGTTTAGTCTTTTTTTCACAATCTTTTCATGCTACTTACTATTGTGTACATACATGGACTAATTAAAGCTTTCTCATATAAAAGCATTGGCTTAATGTGCTCAGGTCTACATGGGCGGGAAACGGTTAGATGACTTATTGGTGAGCAGGAGATATGGCTTTTGGATTATATTGCAGCTTTCATGATGGGTGTTTACTTTAGTTCTGGCCAAAGTAGTTTAAATCTACACTAATCTTGCAGCTTTTATGTAGAACATAAAGAAGTAAAATTGATGAAGAGATTTAGGGGCATATTTACTAAGCAATGGCTGATCAAAACCCTTGATTTTTGTGTAGATGAGCTTATAAGAGCAAATATTATTTTAATGCAAAGCAAGCCTGGCATTGCATTTACTATTACTGCTCTTTTAACTATTACTGGCAAAATTGTGGGTTTTGAAAATCCAATTAGTTAGTAAATAAGTCTTATGCTCCTGTTTTGACCACATGGATTTGATATTTTAACTAGTCATTTCTTACACTCACATTAAAACAATCTGTCATTCACTAGAACATTTAAAGTAGTTCAGGTATATTCTTTTATTTCTCTTTAAACAATGGAGACTGGGTTCTAGGCTTTTCTAGCTCTAGTGTGTAATTGTTGTACTATATTCTTTTCATTGTTTCATAGGACACTAACATTTCCAGCACAAATGCTGCTGGAACATGGGATTCTTCAGTCAATTATTTTTGCCATTTGAGTAAAATTCTAGACCTAAACAATGCTTTGAGAGTGTGACCTGTTCATTCTTTATATATGGACTGTGCCCGACTAACAGAGCAGAGTTACATTGTAGCAATGGTACAGTTCTCATCCCTTTTTTTTTTTTTTTATATATATTTTTTTTTTTTTTTCATAACAGAAAATTAGAGCTTTACCAGTATTTGGTTATTCAGTATATTGACTGTAATGTAAACTATTTCCACTTTGCCTAGCTACTCTTTAATGGGTGTCTTTGCTTAAGCATATTTTTTATTAAAACCATTAACTGAATACCTACAATAGGATTTATGTTTGAAATTGCCTACTTAATATGTAAAAAGCACACTGGGGCAGATGTATTAAGCCTGGATAAGTGGCTGGTGCATTATTCACCTACCAATCCGCTCTTAACTTGAATTTTTTTAAACCCAGATTGATTGGCTGGTGTGTTATCACCTTCCACTTATCACTTCTCCAGGCTTAGTACATCTGCCCCACTGTTGCTGCTAGATGACATGTTGCCAAGGACCCTGTTTTAGGAAAACAAATGAACAACATTTGAATTCATTATTACAGATGTTGCTATGTGTGTGGTGTTAGAAACCTGACACTCAACAAGAGTCCCCCTCCCCCCTAGCAAATGGCATCAACAGCATTCTTGCTAACTGCGTGACTTAAGTATATAGACTTACTGTTGTAATTGTGGTATGCAGAATTTTGAGTTTAACGCTTTGTATGTAGCATTTAGATAACTAGTCCAAGATTCTTGGCGAGCTGTTGCCAGTTAGTTTTTAGTACTGATCTAGATAATGCAATCTACATACTTCTATACAATTTATGGCAGAGATTTATCAAATCCTGGAGAGGTGTACAGAGGTGCAGTTGGCCATAGCAGCCAATCAGCATGACATTTTACAAGCTGTGCTAGAAAATGACAGAAGCTCATTGGATGCTCTGAGCATCTTTATTTTTTCTCGGGCATGCAAGCATATTGCTTCGTAAAGCGCAACAAAACTTAGCAAGTAGAGCATATGAAAAAAGGCTCTTCAGTCCTACTTACATACACTGTTTGGGGGACTTACTGGTGTATGGGCTCCCCCAAACCGCCCCCCCCCCCCCCCCCCCCTCCCTTTCCCTAGTTTAGCTTGATAAGTTTCTAATTGCTTTTTGTATCTTCTCATGCAGTCTCCAGAGGGTGCTGATGCCAAGGATGCTGGCAAAGTAACTAAACAGGAGGTAAGTGTAATTTCTGCTAGTATTCTATGCGGATAGAGCACAGGGGTTGTGGGGGCAGGGTGCATGAATATGTATGGGGTGTATTCAATTGAATACGATGGCAAACATCACAGGTATTCCCTTGCACTTGTGGGGGTGCAATAATAAGAATTTACTTACCGATAATTCTATTTCTCGGAGTCCGTAGTGGATGCTGGGGTTCCTGAAAGGACCATGGGGAATAGCGGCTCCGCAGGAGACAGGGCACAAAAAAGTAAAGCTTTTACCAGATCAGGTGGTGTGCACTGGCTCCTCCCCCTATGACCCTCCTCCAGACTCCAGTTAGGTACTGTGCCCGGACGAGCGTACACAATAAGGGAGGCAATTTGAATCCCGGGTAAGACTCATACCAGCCACACCAATCACACCGTACAACTTGTGATCTAAACCCAGTTAACAGTATGATAACAGAAAGAGCCTCTTAAAGATGGCTCCTTAACAATATAACCCGAATTTGTTAACAATAACTATGTACAGTATTGCAGATAATCCGCACTTGGGATGGGCGCCCAGCATCCACTACGGACTCCGAGAAATAGAATTATCGGTAAGTAAATTCTTATTTTCTCTATCGTCCTAAGTGGATGCTGGGGTTCCTGAAAGGACCATGGGGATTATACCAAAGCTCCCAAACGGGCGGGAGAGTGCGGATGACTCTGCAGCACCGAATGAGAGAATTCCAAGTCCTCTTTTGCCAGGGTATCAAATTTGTAGAATTTTACAAACGTGTTTTCCCCCGACCACGTAGCTGCTCGGCAGAATTGTAATGCCGAGACCCCTCGGGCAGCCGCCCAAGATGAGCCCACCTTCCTTGTGGAATGGGCCTTAACAGATTTAGGCTGTGGCAGGCCTGCCACAGAATGAGCAAGTTGAATTGTGTTACAAATCCAACGAGCAATCGTCTGCTTAGAAGCAGGGGCACCCAACTTGTTGGGTGCATATAGTATCAACAGCGAGTCAGATTTTCTGACTTCAGCCGTCCTTGAAATGTATATTTTTTAAGGCTCTGACAACGTCCAACAACTTGGAGTCCTCCAAGTCGCCAGTGGCCGCAGGCACCACAATAGGTTGGTTCAGGTGAAACGCTGATACCACCTTAGGGAGAAAATGCGGACGAGTCCTCAGTTCTGCCCTATCCGAATGGAAGATTAGATAAGGGCTTTTATAAGATAAAGCCGCCAATTCAGATACTCTCCTGGCGGAAGCCAGGGCCAGTAACATAGTCACTTTCCATGTGAGATATTTAAAATCCACCTTTTTCAATGGTTCAAACCAATGGGATTTGAGGAAATCTAAAACTACATTTAGATCCCACGGTGCCACCGGAGGCACCACAGGAGGCTGTATATGCAGTACTCCTTTAACAAAAGTCTGTACCTCAGGAACTGAGGCCAATTCTTTTTGGAAGAATATTGACAGGGCCGAAATTTGAACCTTAATAGATCTCAATTTGAGACCCATAGACAATCCTGATTGTAGGAAATGTAGGAAACGACCCAGTTGAAATTCCTCCGTCGGAACACTCCGATCCTCGCACCACGCGACATATTTTCGCCAAATGCGGTGATAATGTTTCGCGGTGACTTCCTTCCTTGCCTTAATCAAGGTAGGAATGACTTCTTCTGGAATGCCTTTCCCTTTTAGGATCTGGCGTTCAACCGCCATGCCGTCAAACGCAGCCGCGGTAAGTCTTGAAAGAGACAGGGACCCTGTTGTAGCAGGTCCCTTCTCAGAAGCAGAGGGCACGGGTCGTCCGTGACCAACTCTTGAAGTTCCGGGTACCAAGTCCTTCTTGGCCAATCCGGAGCCACTAGTATTGTTCTTACTCCTCCTCACCGTATAATCTTCAATACCTTTGGTATGAGAGGCAGAGGAGGAAACACATATACTGATTTGTACACCCAAGGTGTTACCAGTGCGTCCACAGCTATTGCCTGTGGATCTCTTGACCTGGCGCAATACTTGTCCAGTTTCTTGTTGAGGCGAGACGCCATCATGTCTACCATTGGTCTTTCCCAACAGTTTACTAGCATGTGGAAGACTTCTGGATGAAGACCCCCCTCTCCCGGGTGAATATCGTGTCTGCTGAGGAAGTCTGCTTCCCAGTTGTCCACGCCCGGGAAGAACACTGCTGACAGTGCTATTACGTGATTCTCCGCCCAGCGAAGAATCTTGGTAGCTTCTGCCATTGCACTCCTGCTTCTTGTGCCGCCCTGTCTGTTTACATGGGCGACCGCCGTGATGTTGTCCGACTGAATCAACACCGGTTTTCCTTGCAGGAGTGGTTCCGCCTGGCTTAGAGCATTTTAGATTGCTCTTAGTACCAGAATGTTTATGTGAAGAGACTTTTCCAGGTTCGTCCATACCCCCTGGAAGTTTCTTCCTTGTGTGACTGCTCCCCAACCTCTCAGGCTGGCGTCCGTGGTCACCAGGATCAAATCCTGTATGCCGAATCTGCGGCCCTCCAATAGATGAGCCTTTTGCAACCACCACAGAAGATATACCCTTGTCCTTGGCGACAGGGTTATTCGCAGGTGCATCTGAGGATGCGACCCTGACCATTTGTCCAACAGATCCCTTTGGAAAATTCTTGCATGGAATCTGCCGAATGGAATTGCTTCGTAAAAAGCCACCATTTTTCCCAGGACTCTTGTGCATTGATGTACAGACACCTTTCCTGGTTTTAGGAGGTTCCTGACAGGTCGGATAACTCCTTGGCTTTTTCCTCGGGAAGAAAAACCTTTTTCTGAACCGTGTCCAGAATCATCCCTAGGAACAGCAGACGTATCGTCGGAAAACAGCTGCGATTCTTGGAATATTTAGAATCCAGTCGTGCCGTCGAAGAACTACTTTAGATAGTGCTCTTCCGACCTCCAACTGTTCTCTGGAACTTGCCCTTTTTAGGTCGTGCAAGTAAGGGATAATTTAGATGCCTTTTTTCTTTGAAGAAACATCTTTTCGGCCATTACCTTGGTAAAAAGGCCCGGGGTGCCGTGGATAATTCAAACGGCATCGTCTGAAACTGATATTGACAGTTCTGTACCACGAACCAGAGGTACCCTTGATGAGAAGGACAAATTTTGGACATGGAGGTAATCCTTGATGTCCAGGGACACCATATAGTCCCCTTTTTTCCGGTTCGCTATCACTGCTCTGAGTGACTTTATCTCGATTTGAACCTTTTATGTAAGTGTTCAAAACATTTTAGATTTAGACTATGTGTCACCAAGCCGTCTGGCTTCAGTACCACAATATAGTGTGGAAAAATAATACCCTTTTCCTTGTCGTAGGAGGGGTACTTTGATTATCACCTGCTGGATATACAGCTTGTGAATTGTTTCCAATGCTGCCTCCCTGTCGGAGGGAGCCGTTGGTAAAGCAGACTTCAGGAACCTGCGAGGAGAAGATGTCTCGACTCTCCAATCTTTACCCCTGGGATAATACTCGTACGATCTAGGGGTCAACTTGCGAGTGATCCCACTGCGCCCTGAGACTCTTGAGACTACCCCCCCACCTTGAGTCCGCTTGCACGGCCCCAGCGTCATGCTGAGGACTTGGCAGACGCGGTGGAGGGCTTCTTTTCCTGGGAAAGGGCTGCCTGCTGCAGTCTACTTCCCTTACCTCTATGTCTGGGCAGATATGACTGGCCTTTTGCCTGCATGCCCTCATGGGAAAGGAAAGATTGAGGCTGAAAAGACGGTGTCTTTTTTAGCTGAGATGTAACTTGGGGTAAAAAAGGTTGGATTTCCCAGCTGTTGCTGTGGTCCCCAGGTCCGATGGACCGACCCCCAAATAACTCCTTCCCTTTATACAGCAATACTTCCATCTGCCGTATGGGATCTGTATCACCTGACCACTGTCGTGTCCCTGACATCTTCTGGGAGATATGGACAACGCACTTATCTTGATGCCAGAGAGCAAATATCCCTCTGTGCATCTCACATACATATATATAGAATGCATCCTATTAAATGCTGTACATGAATAAAATATTTTTAGTCAGGGAATCCGACCAAGCCAACCCAGCACTGCATCTCCAGGCTGATGGCGATCGCTGGTCGCAGTATAACCACCGTATGTGTGTATATACTTTTTAGGATATTTTTCCAGCTTCCTATCAGCTGGCTCCTTGAGGGCGGCCGTATCTGGAGACGGTAACGCCACTTGATAAGCGTGTGAGCGCCTTATCACCCTAAGGGGTGTTTCCCAACGTACCCTAATTTCTGGCGGGAAAGGGTATAACGCCAATATTTGCTATCGGGGTAACCCTACGCATCATCACACACTTCATTTTATTTTATCTGATTCAGGAAAAACTACAGGTAGTTTTTTCACTCCCACATAATACCCTTTCTTGTGGTACTTGTAGTATCAGAAACACGTAACACCTCCTTCATTGCCCTTAACGTGTGGCCCTAATGAGAAATACGTTTGTTTATTCACCGTCGACACTGTATTCAGTGTCCGTGTCTGTGTCTGTGTCGACCGACTGAGGTAAATGGGCGTTTTTTTAAAAACCCCTGACGGTGTTTCTGAGACGCCTGGACCGGTCCTAATAGATTGTCGGCCGTCTCATGTCGTCAACCGACCTTGCAGCGTGTTGACATTCTCACGTAATTCTCTAAATAAGCCATCCATTCCGGTGTCGACTCCCTAGAGAGTGACATCACCATTACAGGCAATTTCTCCGCCTCCTCACCAACATCGTCCTCATACATGTCGACACACACGTACCGACACACAGCACACACACCGGGAATGCTCTGACAGAGGACAGGACCCACTAGCCCTTTGGGGAGACAGAGGGAGAGTCTGCCAGCACACACCAAAAACGCTATAATTATATAGGGACAACCTTATATAAGTGTTTCTCCCTTATAGCATCTTTTATATATATATATACAATATCGCCAAAATCAGTGCCCCCCCTCTCTGTTTTAACCCTGTTTCTGTAGTGCAGTGCAGGGGAGAGCCTGGGAGCCTTCTCTCCAGCTTTTCTGTGAGAGAAAATGGCGCTGTGTGCTGAGGAGATAGGCCCCGCCCCTTTTTCGGCGGGCTCGTCTCCCGCTATTTTTGAAGTTAGGCAGGGGTTAAATATCTCCATATAGCCTCTGTGGGCTATATGTGAGGTATTTTTTGCCTCTAATAAGGTTTTTATTTGCCTCTCAGAGCGCCCCCCCCAGCGCTCTGCACCCTCAGTGACTGTTGTGTGAAGTGTGCTGAGAGGAAAATGGCGCACAGCTGCAGTGCTGTGCGCTACCTTTATGAAGACTCAGGAGTCTTCAGCCGCCGATTTTGGACCTCTTCTCTCTTCAGCGTCTGCCAGGGGGCCGGCGGCGCGGCTCCGGTGACCATCCAGGCTGTACCTGTGATCGTCCCTCTGGAGCTAGTGTCCAGTAGCCAAGCAGCAAATCCACTCTGCACGCAGGTGAGTTCACTACTTCTCCCCTAAGTCCCTCGTTGCAGTGATCCTGTTGCCAGCAGGACTCACTGTAAAGTAAAAAACCTAAGCTAAACTTTCTCTAAGCAGCTCTTTAGGAGAGCCACCTAGATTGCACCCTTCTCGTTCGGGCACAAAATCTAACTGGAGTCTGGAGGAGGGTCATAGGGGGAGGAGCCAGTGCACACCACCTGATCTGGTAAAAGCTTTACTTTTTTGTGCCCTGTCTCCTGCGGAGCCGCTATTCCCCATGGTCCTTTCAGGAACCCCAGCATCCACTTAGGACGATAGAGAAATGCTGTTTTGGAATGGCACATCATGTCCATCTCACTAAACATCTCCCACAAACACGCACACACACACGATTGAATATCGCCCATAGAATACCGAAAGCGGCAGAAGCAAAAAGAAATTCGTATAAAGAGCCTAATTCAGGTTGGATTGCAAAACGCGATCCAACCGCAAAAATTACAAAAAGATGCGAGCTGTCCTGCGCATGCATTTTCTGCGGGGGTCGCAGAAAATGCGATCGCCTCTGCCTGTCAATCAGGCAAGAGGCGATCGGGGGGGGGGGGGGGAGCTGGGCTTCCTTGCCCTGCGATGGGCAGCCTCCAGCATGCAAACAAAAGAATTGCATATTCTGCTATTAGCAGAATTTGCAATCCTTACTTAAGTGCAGGCTTAATTTAAGGATTAATTGAATGTCACCGGGGGATCAAATAGCGGCCCGTGTTAATTTACAGTAGCTAATTTGATTCTCCCTTAGGGGGACATGTACTAAGCAGTGATAAAAGTGGAGAAGGGAACCAGTGGAGAAGTTGCCCATGGCAACCAATCATCTGCTCTGTATACTTTTAAAGTATGCAAATTAGAAATGTTACATCAATGCTGATTGGTTGCCTTGGGCAACTTCTTCACTTTTATTACTGCTTAGTACATGTCCCCCTTAAGGGCCCTACACATTGGCCGAGCTGCCCGACGGCGGATACGGCCGACCCGACGGCGGAGGGGCAGTGACGGGGGGAGTGAAGTTTCTTCACTCCCCCCGTCGCCCGCCTGCATTGAAGTGCAGGCAAATATGGGCGAGATCGTCCATATTGGCCTGCATGTACAGCCGTCGGGACCAGCGATGAACGAGCGCGGGGCTGCGCATCGTTCATCGCTGGAGCCGCCGCACTCAAAGATATGAACGGTATCTCGTTCATTTATGAACGAGATCGTTCATATCTTTGACTGATGTCGGCCAGTGTGTAGGGCCTATTAGTCTCTTGTAATTTAGAGCGCACAAATACAGCCTGCATAGTACCATAGTGTTAATTAAATAGAATGTTTGAGCCTTTTCTTTTAACTTAAGTGTCACATACCTGATCATGGTGAGTTAAATGTTGAATTAAAGGATCAGCCTGTAAAATCTAGAAACCTGCTTAATTTTTTAGGGTAATCACATATTTAATCTATATTTCTCTATCGTCCTAGTGGATGCTGGGGTTCCTGAAAGGACCATGGGGAATAGCGGCTCCGCAGGAGACAGGGCACGAAAAGTAAAGCTTTTTCCGATCAGGTGGTGTGCACTGGCTCCTCCCCCTATGACCCTCCTCCAGACTCCAGTTAGATTTTTGTGCCCGGCCGAGAAGGGTGCAATCTAGGTGGCTCTCCTAAAGAGCTGCTTAGAGAAAGTTTAGCTAGGTTTTTTATTTTACAGTGATTCCTGCTGGCAACAGGATCACTGCAGCGAGGGACTGAGGGGAGAAGGAGTCAACTCACCTGCGTGCAGGATGGATTGGTTTCTTGGCTACTGGACATCAAGCTCCAGAGGGACGATCACAGGTACAGCCTGGATGGTCACCGGAGCCACGCCGCCGGCCCCCTTGCAGATGCTGAAATCAGAAGAGGTCCAGAATCGGCGGCTGAAGACTCCTGCAGTCTTCTAAAGGTAGCGCACAGCACTGCAGCTGTGCGCCATTTTCCTCTCAGCACACTTCACACGGCAGTCACTGAGGGTGCAGGGCGCTGGGAGGGGGGCGCCCTGGGAGGCAAATGAGTACCTATAAAGGCTAAAAATACCTCACATATAGCCCTAGAGGCTATATGGAGATATTTAACCCCTGCCTAATTTTTCTAAATAGCGGGAGACGAGCCCGCCGGAAAAGGGGCGGGGCCTATCTCCTCAGCACACTGCGCCATTTCCTCTCACAGCTCCGCTGGTCAGGACGGCTCCCAAGTCTCTCCCCTGCACTGCACTACAGAAACAGGGTAAAACAGAGAGGGGGGGGCACATTTATGGCGATATTTTGATATAACAAAGCAGCTATAAGGGAGCACTTATTATAAGGCTATCCCTGATATATATATAGCGCTTTTGGTGTGTGCTGGCAAACTCTCCCTCTGTCTCCCCAAAGGGCTAGTGGGTCCTGTCTTCGTTAGGAGCATTCCCTGTGTGTCTGCTGTGTGTCGGTACGTGTGTGTCGACATGTATGAGGACGATATTGGTGTGGAGGCGGAGCAATTGCCAAATATGAGGATGTCACCCCCTAGGGAGTCGACACCAGAATGGATGCCTTTATTTATGGAACTACGGGATAGTGTCAACACGCTAAAGCAGTCGTTTGACGACATGAGACGGCCGGACAATCAATTAGTGCCTGTCCAGGCGACTCAAACACCGTCAGGGGCTATGAAACGCCCTTTGCCTCAGTCGGTCGACACAGACCCAGACACAGGCGATGACTCCAGTGGTGACGGTGACGAATCAACCGTATTTTCCAGTAGGGCCACACGTTATATGATTTTGGCAATGAAGGAGGCGTTACATTTAGCTGATACTACAGGTACCACTAAACAGGGTATTATGTGGGGTATGAAAAAACTACCTATAGTTTTTCCTGAATCAGAAGAACTAAATGACGTGTGTAATGAAGCGTGGGTTGCCCCTGATAAAAAGCTGATAATTTCAAAGAAATTATTGGCATTATACCCTTTCCCGCCAGAGGTTAGGGAGCGCTGGGAAACACCTCCTAGGGTGGACAAGGCGCTAACACGCTTATCTAAACAAGTGGCGTTACCCTCTCCTGAGACGGCCGCACTTAAAGATCCATCAGATAGGAGGATGGAAAATATCCAAAAAAGTATATACACACATGCAGGTGTTATACTACGACCAGCTGTAGCGACTGCCTGGATGGGCAGTGCGGGGGTAGTTTGGTCAGAATCCCTGATTGAAAATATTGATACCCTGGACAGGGACAATATTTTACTGTCGTTAGAACAAATAAAGGATGCATTTCTTTATATGCGTGATGCACAGAGGGATATATGCACACTGGCATCACGGGTAAGTGCTATGTCCATTTCGGCCAGAAGAGCTTTATGGACGCGACAGTGGACAGGCGATGCGGATTCAAAACGGCATATGGAAGTTTTGCCGTATAAAGGGGAGGAGTTATTTGGAGTCGGTCTATCAGATTTGGTGGCCACGGCTACAGCCGGGAAATCCACCTTTCTACCTCAAGTCACTCCCCAACAGAAAAAGGCACCGACTTTTCAACCGCAGCCCTTTCGTTCCTTTAAAAATAAGAGAGCAAAGGGCTATTCATATCTGCCACGAGGCAAAGGTCGAGGGAAGAGACAGCAACACGCAGCTCCTTCCCAGGATCAGAAGCCCTCCCCGGCTTCTACAAAAGCCTCAGCATGACGCTGGGGCTTCTCAAGCGGACTCGGGGACCGTGGGGGGGGGCTCACTCGCAAGTAGATCCCTGGATCCTGCAGATAATATCTCAGGGATACAGGTTGGAATTAGAGACGGATCCACCTCGCCGTTTCCTGAAGTCTGCTTTACCAACGTCCCCCTCCGAAAGGGAGACGGTGTTGGAAGCCATTCACAAGCTGTACTCTCAGCAGGTGATAGTCAAGGTACCTCTTCTGCAACAAGGGAAGGGGTATTATTCCACTCTTTTTGTGGTACCGAAGCCGGATGGCTCGGTAAGGCCTATTCTAAATCTGAAGTCCTTGAACCTGTACATAAAGAAGTTCAAGTTCAAAATGGAGTCACTCAGAGCAGTGATAGCGAACCTGGAAGAGGGGGACTTTATGGTATCCTTGGACATCAAGGATGCGTATCTCCACGTTCCAATTTACCCCTCACACCAGGGGTACCTCAGGTTCGTTGTACAAAACTGTCACTATCAGTTTCAGACGCTGCCGTTCGGATTGTCCACGGCACCTCGGATCTTTACAAAGGTAATGGCCGAGATGATGATTCTTCTTCGAAGAAAAGGCGTATTAATTATCCCATACTTGGACGATCTCCTAATAAGGGCGAGGTCCAGAGAACAGCTAGAGATGGGATTAGCACTGTCTCAGGAAGTGCTAAAACAGCACGGGTGGATTCTGAATATTCCAAAATCCCAGTTAATGCCGACAACTCGTCTGCTGTTCCTAGGGATGATTCTGGACACGGTTCAGAAAAAGGTTTTTCTCCCGGAGGAAAAAGCCAAGGAGTTATCCGAGCTTGTCAGGAACCTCCTAAAACCAGGAAAGGTGTCTGTACATCAATGCACAAGAGTCCTGGGAAAAATGGTGGCTTCTTACGAAGCAATTCCATTCGGCAGATTCCACGCAAGAATTTTCCAAAGGGATCTGTTGAACAAATGGTCAGGGTCGCATCTTCAGATGCACCTGCGGATAACCCTGTCTCCAAGGACAAGGGTGTCTCTTCTGTGGTGGTTGCAGAGTGCTCATCTATTGGAGGGCCGCAGATTCGGCATACAGGATTGGATCCTGGTGACCACGGACGCCAGCCTGAGAGGCTGGGGAGCAGTCACACAAGGAAGAAACTTCCAGGGAGTATGGACGAGCCTGGAAACGTCTCTTCACATAAACATTCTGGAACTAAGAGCAATATACAATGCTCTAAGCCAGGCAGAACCTCTGCTTCAGGGAAAACCGGTGTTGATCCAGTCGGACAACATCACGGCAGTCGCCCATGTGAACAGACAGGGCGGCACAAGAAGCAGGAGTGCAATGGCAGAAGCTGCAAGGATTCTTCGCTGGGCAGAGAATCATGTGATAGCACTGTCAGCAGTGTTCATCCCGGGAGTGGACAACTGGGAAGCAGACTTCCTCAGCAGACACGATCTTCACCCGGGAGAGTGGGGACTTCATCCAGAAGTCTTCCACATGCTGGTAACCCGTTGGGAAAGACCAATGGTGGACATGATGGCGTCTCGCCTCAACAAAAAACTGGACAGGTATTGCGCCAGGTCAAGAGATCCGCAGGCAATAGCTGTGGACGCGCTGGTAACGCCTTGGGTGTACCAGTCGGTGTATGTGTTTCCTCCTCTGCCTCTCATACCAAAAGTATTGAGAATTATACGGCAAAGAGGCGTAAGAACGATACTAGTGGTTCCGGATTGGCCAAGAAGGACTTGGTACCCGGAACTTCAAGAGATGATCACGGAAGATCCGTGGCCTCTACCTCTAAGGAGGGACTTGCTTCAGCAGGGTCCCTGTCTGTTTCAAGACTTACCGCGGCTGCGTTTGACGGCATGGCGGTTGAACGCCGGATCCTAAAGGAAGAAGTCATTCCTACTTTGATTAAAGCAAGGAAGGAAGTAACCGTGCAACATTATCACCGAATTTGGCGAAAATATGTTGCGTGGTGCGAAGATCGGAGTGCTCCGACGGAGGAATTTCAACTGGGTCGATTCCTACATTTCCTGCAATCAGGATTGTCAATGGGTCTCAAATTGGGATCTATTAAGGTTCAAATTTCGGCCCTGTCGATTTTCTTTCAAAAAGAATTGGCTTCAGTCCCTGAAGTCCAGACCTTTGTTAAGGGAGTGCTGCATATACAGCCTCCTGTGGTGCCTCCAGTGGCACCGTGGGATCTCAATGTGGTTTTGGATTTCCTCAAATCTCATTGGTTTGAACCACTAAAAAAGGTGGATTTGAAATATCTCACATGGAAAGTGACCATGCTTCTAGCCCTGGCTTCTGCCAGGAGAGTGTCAGAATTGGCAGCTTTATCTTACAAAAGCCCATATCTGATTTTCCATTCGGACAGGGCAGAACTGCGGACTCGTCCGCATTTTCTCCCTAAGGTGGTGTCAGCATTTCATCTGAACCAGCCTATTGTAGTGCCTGCGGCTACAAGTGACTTGGAGGACTCCAAGTTACTGGACGTTGTCAGAGCATTAAAAATATATATTGCAAGGACAGCTGGAGTCAGAAAATCTGACTCGTTGTTTATATTGTATGCACCCAACAAGATGGGTGCTCCGGCGTCTAAGCAGACGATTGCTCGTTGGATCTGTAGCACAATCCAACTTGCACATTCTGTGGCAGGCCTGCCACAGCCTAAATCTGTAAAGGCCCACTCCACAAGGAAGGTGGGCTCATCTTGGGCGGCTGCCCGAGGGGTCTCGGCATTACAACTTTGCCGAGCAGCTACGTGGTCAGGGGAGAACACGTTTGTAAAATTTTACAAATTTGATACTCTGGCTAAGGAGGACCTGGAGTTCTCTCATTCGGTGCTGCAGAGTCATCCGCACTCTCCCGCCCGTTTGGGAGCTTTGGTATAATCCCCATGGTCCTTTCAGGAACCCCAGCATCCACTAGGACGATAGAGAAAATAAGATTTTACTTACCGATAAATCTATTTCTCGGAGTCCGTAGTGGATGCTGGGCGCCCATCCCAAGTGCGGATTATCTGCATAAATTGTACATAGTTATTGTTAACTAATTCGGGTTATTGTTGAAGGAAGCCATCTTTCAGAGGCTCCGCTGTTATCATACTGTTAACTGGGTTTAGATCACAAGTTGTACGGTGTGATTGGTGTGGCTGGTATGAGTCTTACCCGGGATTCAAAATCCTCCCTTATTGTGTACGCTCGTCCGGGCACAGTACCTAACTGGAGTCTGGAGGAGGGTCATAGGGGGAGGAGCCAGTGCACACCACCTGATCGGAAAAAGCTTTACTTTTTGTGCCCTGTCTCCTGCGGAGCCGCTATTCCCCATGGTCCTTTCAGGAACCCCAGCATCCACTACGGACTCCGAGAAATAGATTTATCGGTAAGTAAAATCTTATTATTTTGTATTTATTTTTTAAGGGCTGGGTTCAATTAGCCTTGTTAATTTACAGCATAAGTAAAATGTTTGGCTTTTACGTCTGAGGCTATTCCAACAGCTTGTCCTCATCTTGTAAAACTGCAGCTACTGCACGTTAATCCATAGGTTACAGGAAAGTGCCTGGAGCTATTGGTTAACGCATTTGCGGCACCAACAATAAGGGCACTTACAATGGATTTCCGTTTGAGCCTCCCTCTGCCTTCTGGGATTAAATCACAGCCCTTCTAAACAAGGTGACCAATGTTATAATTCTTAAAATCCCATGGTCCTTCTTCCTGAGGCTCCTCATCGAAACTTTAGGAAAACCAGTGAACCCACAATGCTGCTAGATACCACATAGGTTCTAATTCAAAGCTCCCTGACTCCCACCCACAAATCTTGCAGCTGGCTGTGATTTTAAAAAATTAAAATCACTGCATATGTTAACAAATTTCAAAAATTCTCTCCCTCGCGGCGTCTGTTTCACATTTAATCATCCATCCCCTTTATTTATTTTTTCTGCTTTCAGGATTTAGGAAACCTTTTTAAGTCATTTTGTTTCAAACTATGCTACCCCCATTCATTTTCAGTTTGATTGCATTAGTTTGTGTAAAACCCATTTTGGGTGAATCTCAGTCCCCCACTCCCTTGTTCCTCCATCCCTTGCCAATGCCGGTTCTTCTTTACTTGATCATATTTAGCATATTCCTCAAGCATTTGCTTAATTCAAAATCTGTTCTATACTGGGTAATGCAAAATAACTTAAGCAGTTGCTACTCGCATGTTTCTGCATTTGTTCTATTATTGTGTAACGTTTTCAATTCATCACTGAGTTCCTAAGCTGGGTATACACTGGCTTATATATTGTGGACTGGTCTGCACCCCCTGATATGTATGTGAATGGCGTTGTTCACCTACAAACCGCTTCATCCCTGCAGAATGGCAGATATATTGGCAAATCATGCTGTGTATGGCTGATCTCCAGACTGCCTGTACACTTGCTGCAGAGGCTGCCTGTGGGTGACCTTATAAACAGGGCGGGCATATAAATGCCCGCCCAGTTGTAACGTCAGGCACAACACATCGGACGTCGAGCAGTAAGTGTGTGCACTGGCAGATTGGCTGGAATGCTGATCTGTCGGCTAGTGTGTACACTGCACTACTGTCTTATGCAGGGGTGGGCAATTATTTCATCTGGGGGGCCACTTAACACTTTCCAGCGAGTACTCGAGGGCCGCACAGAAAATATTGTGACATTGCGTCGCATGTTACCTAAAATGTGCATAGAATCCTTCTATTTATCACACAAATGCGGTCGAAATCGAAGGATTGTACCTGGTATCTCACAAGTGTATGGGCTACATAAGTTATCATCTTCCCTCCGTCTATCCCCTCCCTGGACAAAACTTTCAGCTGCCCTTCTCCCAGTCCCTGGACCAAATAATCAGCTCCCCACCTACCCAGACAAAGTTACCAGCCTCCCTCGGGCCGCTTGTCTTTGCACACTGATGGGAGGGAGTGGGCCGGGCAGGTTCAGTTCGTGAGCTGCATCCGGCCCGCGGGCTGTATTTTGCCCACCCCTGGTCTTATGTGTTGGCATTATAGAATGTAAACATTTGAAAGAAATAGTTTTGTGTAAGCTAAAATGTTAATGCTCTGTTTGAAATTATGCACAATAATGGTAACAAATTTGTCTGGAAGAAACATTAATAAAGGATATGAGGGACATTAATCTATTGGCATAATTAGAAATAACTGCAGTGAAGCAAAGTTAGAGGCAGTTATGAGTGATGGGATTGATGCGGTAACTGTACTTTTAATGAAATCTGTCCAAACCTACTATGGGGGAATTCAACTGAACAGTATGTACTGCAGATGTGCATATACTTGCCATATACAGTAGGACTGGCATTGCATGCTTTCCTTTGCACCTCTGGATGGGTATGAGGGAGAACTTGCAGGGCCAGTGCTATTCCGGTATTAAATCTGTCCTCTTCTCTCCCCCCCCCCCCCCCCCCCCCATATGTTATGGATTTTCTCCCTCTCTCTCGTATTGTTTAAGCAAAACCTTTATCTATATTGTATATCCTAATGTTTCTGAATATTCTTCTTTTTTTTTTTTTTTTTTTTTTTAGCCAACCAGAAGATCAGCAAGATTGTCGTCGGTAAGTATTTAGCTGAAGTCTGTATTGAGTTGATAGCTCTTTTGCAAGCATATCAATTCTGTTTCTAAAATGCTATCTTGAATTATATTGTCCACAGAGGTTTTGTAAAAGTGTACATGTCAGTTTCTCAAACACTGTCCTTGAGGGTCCCCAATGGTCCAGGTTTTATGTTTACCCATGACTCTGAACAAATGATTAAATCAAATTGACTGTGGTGCTAATTAAGTCACCTGTAGCAAAGTATGGATATTCCTAAAACCTGGACCATTGGGGTGCCTTGAGGACCGCGTTTGAGAAACGGACATACACATTTTTTTTATTTTTTTTTGTTATTTTTTTACCTGCTCTTATATCCAAAACGGTCTTTGTAGCTATAATTGTATGCAAACAGTAGAACTGATTCTGTTGTCGCATACAAGGACAATATTATTCTCTGAAGGCTCATTCACATCATTGTATTTGGGGTGTGCAGGAGATGGTTTTTATGTAGTATACCACAAAACCTCTTTCTTATCTACCCAGTGCATGATTGTGACCAAGCCCTAATTATGGCAATATGTGCTATTAATGTCTGTGGCTATAAGCCGTTATGATTACTTATTTACCCAGTTATACAACTTAATCTATGTACTGTCAGCGTTGTCTCAAAATAGCAACTATTTGTGGAATGTGTATAGCTGTAGTTTATTTTATTTTTTGAGAGGGGAGAGCTCTCCAGCCTTTGGCATTGTAAAAAATGTGGCTATTGTACGAAAGTAACACTTTAGTGTATTATGTAAGATAATGTGGTAGGGGGTAGTATTTCTAGCTGTATTCACTCAATGGGCGGGGTTCAAAACTTACAGCTGCCCTCCCGCCCCCATCGCGCCCACCGGCAGTATTCAAATGTTACTGCCGATGGGCGCGATATCAGCATTTCAGCTTGCCATCCCTGGGGTGGTGAGCTAAAATGCACGAAAAATGTGACCCATTTGGATGCCCGAACGGGACTTTTCGCGATCGCGCCCATGACTTAGTCGGGTTTAGCTGCTTTACGCGGCTAAACCCGTCTCTTATGGGCGCGATAACGGGGCCATAGAATATCGCCCCACGATCTCCTGTCACTTTGGATGGGAGATCAGGGACAATAAAAGATTTGAATCCCGCCCAATTACTGTGTTACGCTTATAACTTCAGTTAGTGTGTGTTTACTGATATTTTAGTTCTACTTATTTTCAGAAACCTGCCCCTACTAAACCTGAAGCAAAACCAAAAAAAGCTGCAGCCAAGGTAAAGGTTCCTTTCTCCTGCCTAAATAATATAAAAAAAAAAATACTATATATTCTTTACAGCATGTCCAGACAAATGCTGAAATCTGATTCACCTGATTAGACTTCAGTTGTGGCTCTTTGCAAATTGACCTATTAATTTTAGTAATATTAGATGACAATTGCAATTTCCGTATTGGGAAAAACGTGTGTTAGCTAGTAAATTTGTCTGAAGTGTAAATGCAGCCGCCCTTCTATTTTTTATTTATTTTTATTTTTTTAACATTTTCTTTTAACATTTTCTTATACTCTGTATGGCATTATTTAATTGGCCTGCTGTAATATCATGCAACAAGCGATTCCAGAGCATTAACTGTTCTCGGCTCTCTTGAAATGTCTGCCATATTTAATCACCCCAAGATGTTGCGAGAGTAGTAAAGAACCTGTTGCTATACTTAGATTTTAGTTTCATTTGACCGCTACACTAGACAAATCGTATATATATTTTTACATTTATAGCCATCATGAAAACATCTTGAAATGTATTAATTTATTCTTGTGTGGGTTTTCTTTAAGAAGGAGCCAGGAACAAAGGCAAACAAAGGTGCTAAAGGGAAGAAGGAAGAAAAACAAGAAGCTGGAAAGGAAGGTACTGCTCCATCTGAAAATGGTGAAAATAGAATTGATGAGGTACATTTCAAAGATGAGTCAGTGGTGGTGTTCTTTACAGTCATACAGCCATTGATTGCATGTTCATAATGCTTCTTTTTATTGCCCATAATATTACAGATTCGCATCTCTCGCTCAACTGTTAATGTTTCCACATCCAGAGGTGCCCTGCCCAGCACACTGTCAATAAAAGGGCAGATTGAAACAGTGAAGGTTAAGGGTATGGTAGATCATGTTATTGTGTGCAGTGCATAGAAAGCTAGTAGTGTGGTGCTATTTCTGTGTGGAAGCTAAACTTCCAGGTAAGGCTTCTTGAGTTTATTAAATTAAAGCATAGCAAGTTTAACTGCAGTTTGCATAAAAAAGGGCCTTTTTATATAAATGTTCACAACTATTACAGAAGCATTTTTTTTTTTACAGTAAAAACACTCGAGTACTGTAGGTGCCAGGGTTGGAGGTCACGGATCTAATGTAGGAAATAACCATGATTCTTTGTTTTATCACACAGGCACAGAAAATTGAAGCAGTGGGTGTCAAAGAATAAACTGGTCATGGAAAACTTTCGTTGATTTTACGTACCTCTTGAAGAACTTTAAGAAAAAAAAATATTTTTCTCAAGTATTTTGTAAAGGCTAATTTTTTTAGGACTACGGTAGTTTAACTTTTACATATATATAATGAACATTTTCTTGTTCATGCTTTGCCGATTTGATTTTTCTCATTGTCTGCGAGTTTAAAAAAAAATATAAATAAAAAAAAAAATAGCATTAGTGGTGTGCTTGAGGCTATTTTACATATCTTTTATTGCTTTTAAGAAACCGGTCTTGTGCTTACAGCAATGGTTTTTGTTTTTTTACTGTGTATCTAAATCTTTCCATGCCATTTTCTACAGCAATAATTAGTGGTGCTTTTGTACTTACAGTTTGTGTGGTTTTGAAAATGACTAAATTGTGACCATCTGCTGGTTTTTTTTTTTGTGTTTTTTTTTTGTGTGTTTTTTTCTTGTGTTTTTTAATTTTTTGTTTTCAAGTTTGAAAAATAAACTGTTCCTTTTAATGGTGTTTTAGCCCATTTTGTTCTGTATTAAGATACTCCTTATAAAATATACAGCTGTGCTTGGGAAATATTACTGGGCCAGCACGTGTCCTATTAATGCAGGTTGGTTTGTTTGTTTTTTCCTCCGATTTGGTTTAAGGAAATGCTGCAGTCTCAAAGCTTTCACATGCATCCAGATTTGTCTTTGTCCAGCTCTGCAACACAGAAAAGATGCTACAATATGCACTTATGTAAAATAGCCAACTGTACACAAAGTAACTTCAATTTGTAAGGCTGGCAGTTTGTCAAGGTTTTTGTGAACAGGTCATCTGTTAACGTTCACTGGTAATAGAGGTCTTGTACTAGGGCGGAATTGATACATAATTTCTCTATCGTCCTAGTGGATGCTGGGGTTCCTGAAAGGACCATGGGGAATAGCGGCTCCGCAGGAGACAGGGCACAAAAGTAAAGCTTTCCGATCAGGTGGTGTGCACTGGCTCCTCCCCCTATGACCCTCCTCCAAGCCAGTTAGATTTTTGTGCCCGGCCGAGAAGGGTGCAATCTAGGTGGCTCTCCTAAAGAGCTGCTTAGAAAAGTTTAGCTTAGGTTTTTTATTTTACAGTGAGTCCTGCTGGCAACAGGATCACTGCAACGAGGGACTTAGGGGAGAAGAAGTGAACTCACCTGCGTGCAGGATGGATTGGATTCTTGGCTACTGGACATCAGCTCCAGAGGGACGATCACAGGTACAGCCTGGATGGTCACCGGAGCCTTGCCGCCGGCCCCCTTGCAGATGCTGAAGTAAGAAGAGGTCCAGAATCGGCGGCAGAAGACTCCTCAGTCTTCTAAAGGTAGCGCACAGCACTGCAGCTGTGCGCCATTTTCCTCTCAGCACACTTCACACGGCAGTCACTGAGGGTGCAGGGCGCTGGGAGGGGGGCGCCCTGGGAGTCAAATGAATACCTATTTTGGCTAAAAATACCTCACATATAGCCTCCGGAGGCTATATGGAGATATTTAACCCCTGCCAGAATCCGTTAAGAGCGGGAGACGAGGCCGCCGAAAAAGGGGCGGGGCCTATCTCCTCAGCACACAGCGCCATTTTCCCTCACAGAAAGGCTGGAGGGAAGGCTCCCAGGCTCTCCCCTGCACTGCACTACAGAAACAGGGTTAAAACAGAGAGGGGGGGCACTAAATTGGCGTTAGAAATATATAAAAAAGATGCTATAAGGGAAAACACTTATATAAGGTTGTCCCTATATAATTATAGCGTTTTTGGTGTGTGCTGGTAAACTCTCCCTCTGTCTCTCCAAAGGGCTAGTGGGTCCTGTCCTCTATCAGAGCATTCCCTGTGTGTGTGCTGTGTGTCGGTACGTGTGTGTCGACATGTATGAGGACGATGTTGGTGAGGAGGCGGAGCAATTGCCTGTAATGGTGATGTCACTCTCTAGGGAGTCGACACCGGAATGGATGGCTTATTTAGGAAATTACGTGATAATGTCAACACGCTGCAAGGTCGGTTGACGACATGAGACGGCCGACAAACAATTAGTACCGGTCCAGACGTCTCAAAAACACCGTCAGGGGTTTTAAAACGCCCGTTTACTTTAGTCGGTCGACACAGACAGGGACACTGAATCCAGTGTCGACGGTGAATAAACAAACGTATTCCTTATTAGGGCCACACGTTAAAGGCAATGAAGGAGGTGTTACATATTTCTGATACTACAAGTACCACAAAAGAGGGTATTATGTGGGATGTGAAAAAACTACCGTAGTTTCTCTATCGTCCTAAGTGGATGCTGGGGTTCCTGAAAGGACCATGGGGAATAGCGGCTCCGCAGGAGACAGGGCACAAAAGTAAAGCTTTTACAGGTCAGGTGGTGTGTACTGGCTCCTCCCCCTATGACCCTCCTCCAGACTCCAGTTAGATTTTTGTGCCCGGCCGAGAAGGGTGCAATTCTAGGTGGCTCTCATAAAGAGCTGCTTAGAGAGTTTAGCTTAGGTTTTTTATTTTACAGTGATTCCTGCTGGCAACAGGATCACTGCAACGAGGGACAGAGGGGAGAAGAAGTGAACTCACCTGCGTGCAGGATGGATTGGCTTCTTGGCTACTGGACATGAAGCTCCAGAGGGACGATCACAGGTACAGCCTGGATGGTCACCGGAGCCACGCCGCCGGCCCCCTCACAGATGCTGAAGCAAGAAGAGGTCCAGAATCGGCGGCTGAAGACTCCTGCAGTCTTCTTAAGGTAGCGCACAGCACTGCAGCTGTGCGCCATTTTCCTCTCCGCACACTTCACACGGCAGTCACTGAGGGTGCAGGGCGCTGGGGGGGGGGGCGCCCTGGGAGGCAAATGAAAACCTTTAAAAAGGCTAAAAATACCTCACATATAGCCCCAGAGGCTATATGGAGATATTTACCCCTGCCTAAATGTACTAAATAGCGGGAGACGAGCCCGCCGGAAAAGGGGCGGGGCCTATCTCCTCAGCACACGGCGCCATTTTCTGTCACAGCTCCGCTGGTCAGGAAGGCTCCCAGGTCTCTCCCCTGCACTGCACTACAGAAACAGGGTATAACAGAGAGGGGGGGCAAAATAAATGGCAATATATTAATATAAAAGCAGCTATAAGGGAGCACTTAATCATAAGGCTATCCCTGTCATATATAGCGCTTTTTGGTGTGTGCTGGCAGACTCTCCCTCTGTCTCCCCAAAGGGCTAGTGGGTCCTGTCTTCGTATAGAGCATTCCCTGTGTGTCTGCTGTGTGTCGGTACGTGTGTGTCGACATGTATGAGGACGTTATTGGTGTGGAGGCGGAGCAATTGCCAAATATGAGGATGTCACCTTCTAGGGGGTCGACACCAGAATGGATGCCTTTATTTGTGGAATTACGGGATAGCGTCAACTCGCTTAAGCAGTCGTTTGCTGACATGAGGCGGCCGGACACTCAATTAGTGCCTGTCCAGGCGCCTCAAACACCGTCAGGGGCTGTAAAACGCCCCTTGCCTCAGTCGGTCGACACAGGCACTGATTCCGGTGGTGAAGGTGACGAATCAACCGTATTTTCCAGTAGGGCCACACGTTATATGATTTTGGCAATAAAGGAGATGTTACATTTAGCTGATACTACAGGTACCACTAAACAGGGTATTATGTGGGGTGTGAAAAAACTACTAGTAGTTTTTACCGAATCAGAAGAATTAAATGACGTGTGTGATGAAGCGTGGGGTGCCCCGATAAAAAACTGCTAATTTCAAAGAAGTTATTGGCTTTATACCCTTTCCCGCCAGAGGTTAGGGAGCGCTGGGAAACACCTCCTAGGGTGGACAAAGCGCTAACACGCTTATCAAAACAAGTGGCGTTACCCTCTCCTGAGACGGCCGCACTTAAAGATCCATCAGATAGGAGGATGGAAAATATCCAAAAAGGTATATACACACATGCAGGTGTTATACTACGACCAGCTATTGCGACTGCCTGGATGTGCAGTGCTGGGGTAGTTTGGTCAGAGTCCCTGATCGAAAATATTGATACCCTGGACAGGGACAATATTTTACTGTCGTTAGAACAAATAAAGGATGCATTTCTTTATATGCGTGATGCACAGAGAGATATCTGCACACTGGCATCACGGGTAAGTGCTATGTCCATTTCGGCCAGAAGAGCTTTATGGACACGACAGTGGACAGGCGATGCGTAGAGGAGTTATTTGGGGTCGGTCTATCGGATTTGGTGGCCACGGCTACGGCCGGGAAATCCACCTTTCTACCTCAAGTCACTCCCCAACAGAAAAAGGCACCGACCTTTCAACCGCAGCCCTTTCGTTCCTTTAAAAATAAGAGAGCAAAGGGCTATTCATATCTGCCACGAGGCAGAGGACGAGGGAAGAGACTGCAACAGGCAGCTCCTTCCCAGGAACAGAAGCCCTCCCCGGCTTCTACAAAAGCCTCAGCATGACGCTGGGGCTTCGCAAGCGGACTCGGGGGCGGTAGGCGGTCGTCTCAAGAATTACAGCGCGCAGTGGGCTCACTCGCAGGTAAATCCCTGGATCCTGCAGATAATATCTCAGGGGTACAGGTTGAAATTAGAGACAGAGCCACCTCGCCGTTTCCTGAAGTCTGTTTTACCAACGTCCCCCTCAGAAAGGGAGACGGTTTTGGAAGCCATTCACAAGCTGTATTCTCAGCAGGTGATAGTCAAGGTACCTCTTCTACAACAAGGGAAGGGGTATTATTCCACTCTTTTTGTGGTACCGAAGCCGGATGGCTCGGTAAGGCCTATTCTAAATCTGAAGTCCTTGAACCTGTACATAAAGAAGTTCAAGTTCAAGATGGAGTCACTCAGAGCAGTGATAGCGAACCTGGAAGAAGGGGACTTTATGGTATCCTTGGACATCAAGGATGCGTATCTCCACGTTCCAATTACCCCTCACACCAGGGGTACCTCAGGTTCGTTGTACAAAACTGTCACTATCAGTTTCAGACGCTGCCGTTTGGTTTGTCCACGGCACCTCGGGTCTTTACAAAGGTAATGGCCGAGATAATATTTCTTCTTCGAAGAAAAGGCGTATTAATTATCCCATACTTGGACGATCTCCTAATAAGGGCAAGGTCCAGAGAACAGCTAGAGATGGGTTTAGCACTATCTCAAGAGGTGCTAAAGCAGCACGGATGGATTCTGAATATTCCAAAATCCCAATTAATGCCGACAACTCGTCTGCTGTTCCTGGGGATGATTCTGGACACAGTTCAGAAAAAGGTTTTTCTTCCCGAAGAAAAAGCCAAGGAGTTATCTGACCTGGTCAGGAACCTCCTAAAACCAGGAAAGGTGTCTGTACATCAATGCACAAGAGTCCTGGGAAAAAATGGTAGCTTCTTACGAAGCAATCCCTTTCGGCAGATTCCATGCAAAGGGATCTGTTGGACAAATGGTCAGGGTCGCATCTTCAGATGCACCTGCGGATAACCCTGTCGCCGAGGACAAGGGTATCCCTTCTGTGGTGGTTGCAGGAGGCTCATCTATTGGAGGGCCGCAGATTCGGCATGCAGGATTGGATCCTGGTGACCACGGATGCCAGCCTGAGAGGCTGGGGAGCAGTCACACAGGGAAGAAATTTCCAGGGAGTGTGGTCGAGCCTGAAAAAGTCTCTTCACATAAGCATTCTGGAACTAAGAGCAATCTACAATGCTCTAAGCCAGGCGGAACCTCTGCTTCAAGGAAGACCGGTGTTGATCCAGTCGGACAACATCACGGCAGTCGCCCATGTAAACAGACAGGGCGGCACAAGAAGCAGGAGGGCAATGGCAGAAGCTGCCAGGATCCTTCGCTGGGCGGAGAATCACGTGATAGCACTGTCAGCAGTATTCATCCCGGGCGTGGACAACTGGGAAGCAGACTTCCTCAGCAGACACGACCTTCACCCGGGAGAGTGGGGACTTCATCCAGAAGTTTTCCACATGCTATTAAACCGTTGGGTAAAACCAATGGTGGACATGATGGCGTCTCGCCTCAACAAAACACTGGACAGGTATTGCGCCAGGTCAAGAGATCCGCAGGCAATAGCTGTGGACGCGCTGGTAACACCTTGGGTGTACCAGTCGGTATATGTGTTTCCTCCTCTGCCTCTCATACCAAAGGTATTGAGGATTATACGGCAAAGAGGAGTAAGACTAGTGGCTCCGGATTGGCCAAGAAGGACTTGGTACCCGGAACTTCAAGAGATGGTCACGGACGATCCGTGGCCTCTACTTCTGAGAAGGGACCTGCTTCAGCAGGGTACTTGTCTTTTTCAAGACTTACCGCGGCTGCGTTTGACGGCATGGCGTTTGAATGCCAGATCCTAAAAGGAAAAGGCATTCCAGAAGAAGTCATTCCTACCTTGATAAAGGCAAGGAAGGAAGTCACCGCGAAGCATTATCGCAGTATTTGGCGAAAATATGTTGCGTGGTGCGAGCAGCGGAGTGCTCCGATGGAGGAATTTCAACTGGGTCGTTTTCCTACATTTCCTGCAATCAGGATTGTCTATGGGTCTCAAATTGGGATCTATTAAGGTTCAAATTTCGGCCCTATCAATATTCTTCCAAAAAGAATTGGCCTCAGTCCCTGAGGTCCAGATTTTTATCAAAGGAGTACTGCATATACAGCCTCCTGTGGTGCCTAAGGTGGCACCGTGGGATCTAAATGTAGTTTTAGATTTCCTCAAATCCAATTGGTTTGAACCACTAAAGAATGTGGATTTGAAATATCTCACATGGAAAGTGACTATGTTACTGGCCCTGGCTTCGGCCGGGAGAGTATCTGAACTGGCGGCTTTGTTTTATAAAAGCCCTTATTTAATTTTCCATTCGACATAGGGCAGAGCTGCGGACGCGTCCGCATTTTCTCCCTAAGGTGGTATCAGCGTTTCACCTGAACCAGCCTATTGTAGTGCCTGCGGCTACAGACGACTTGAAGGACTCCAAGTTGTTGGACGTTGTCAGAGCCTTAAAAATATACATTTAAAGGACGGCTGGAGTCAGAAAATCTGGCTCGCTGTTTATACTGTATGCACCCAACAAGTTGGGTGCACCTGCTTCTAAGCAGTCGATTGCTCGTTGGATTTGTAACAAAATTCAACTTGTACATTCTGTGGCAGGCCTGCCACAGCCTAAATCTGTTAAGGCCCATTCCGCAAGGAAGGTGGGCTCATCTTGGGCGGCTGCCCGAGGGGTCTCGGCATTACAACTCTGCCGAGCAGCTACGTGGTCAGGGGAGAACACGTTTGTAAAATTTTACAAATTTGATACCCTGGCAAAGGAGGACCTGGAGTTCTCTCATTCGGTGCTGCAGAGTCATCCGCACTCTCCCGCCCGTTTGGGAGCTTTGGTATAATCCCCATGGTCCTTTCAGGAACCCCAGCATCCACTTAGGACGATAGAGAAAATAAGAATTTACTTACCGATAATTCTATTTCTCGGAGTCCGTAGTGGATGCTGGGCGCCCATCCCAAGTGCGGATTATCTGCAATACTTGTACATAGTTATTGTTAACTAATTCGGGTTATTGTTTAGGAAGCCATCTTTCAGAGGCTCCTCTGTTATCATACTGTTAACTGGGTTTAGATCACAAGTTGTACGGTGTGATTGGTGTGGCTGGTATGAGTCTTACCCGGGATTCAAAATCCTCCCTTATTGTGTACGCTCGTCCGGGCACAGTACCTAACTGGAGTCTGGAGGAGGGTCATAGGGGGAGGAGCCAGTACACACCACCTGACCTGTAAAAGCTTTACTTTTGTGCCCTGTCTCCTGCGGAGCCGCTATTCCCCATGGTCCTTTCAGGAACCCCAGCATCCACTACGGACTCCGAGAAATAGAATTATCGGTAAGTAAATTCTTATTTTTTCCTGAATCAGATAAATTAAATAAAGTGTGTGATGATGCGTGGGTTCCCCCCGATAGAAAATTATGGGCGGTATACCCTTTCCCGCCAGAAGTTAGGGCGCGTTGGGAAACACCCCTTAGGGTGGATAAGGCGCTCACACGCTTATCAAAACAAGTGGCGGTACCGTCTATAGATAGGGCCGTCCTCAAGGACCAGCTGACAGGAGGCTGGAAAATATCATAAAAAGTATATACACACATACTGGTGTTATACTGCGACCAGCGATCGCCTCAGCCTGGATGTGCAGAGCTGGGGTGGCTTGGTCGGATTCCCTGACTAAAAATATTGATACCCTTGACAGGGACAGTATTTTATTGACTATAGAGCATTTAAAGGATGCATTTCTATATATGCGAGATGCACAGAGGGATATTTGCACTCTGGCATCAAGAGTAAATGCGATGTCCATATCTGCCAGAAGATGTTATGGACACGACGGTGGTCAGGTGATGCAGATTCCAAACGGCACAAAGGTGTATTGCCGTATAAAGGGGAGGAGTTATTTGGGGTCGGTCCATCGGACCTGGTGGCCACGGCAACTGCTGGAAAATCCGCCGTTTTTACCCTAAGTCACATCTCTGCAGAAAAAGACACCGTCTTTTCAGCCTCAGTCCTTTCGTCCCTATAAGATCATATCTGCCCAGGGATAGAGGAAAGGGAAGAAGACTGCAGCAGGCAGCCCATTCCCAGGAACAGAAGCGTTCCACCGCTTCTGACAAGTTCTCAGCATGGCGCTGAGACCGTACAGGACCCCTGGATCCTACAAGTAGTATCCCAGGGGTACAGATTGGAATGTCGAGACGTTTCCCCTTCGCAGGCTCCTGAAGTCTGCTTTACCAAGGTCTCCCTCCGACAAGGAGGCAGTATGGGAAAAAATTCACAAGCTGTATTCCCAGCAGGTGATAATTAAATTACCCCTCCTACTACAAGAAAAGGGGTATTATTCCACACTATATTGTGGTACTGAAGCCAGAAGGCTAGGTGAGACTTATTCTGAAAAAAAAAAAAAATTTTTTGAACACTTACAAAGGTTCAAATCAAGATGGAGTCACTCAGAGCAGTGATAACGAACCAGGAAGAAGGGGACTATATAGTGTCCCGGGACATCAGGGATGCTTACCTCCTATGTCCCAAATTTGCCCTTCTCACTAAGGGTACCTCAGGTTCGTGGTGCAGAACTGTCACTATCAGTTTCAGACGCTGCCGTTTGGATTGTCCACGGCACCCCGGGTCTTTACCAAGGTAATGGCCGAAATGATGATTCTTCTTCGAAGAAAAGGCGTCTTAATTATCCCTTACTTGGACGATCTCCTGATAAGGGTATAGTCCAGGGAACAGTTGGAGGTCGGAGTAGCACTATCTCGGATACTGCTACAACAGCACGGGTGGATTCTAAATATTCCAAAATCGCAGCTGATCCCGACGACACGTCTGCTGTGCCTAGGGATGATTCTGGACACAGTCCAGAAAAAGGTGTTTCTCCCGGAAGAGAAAGCCAGGGAGTTATCCGAGCTAGTCAGGAACCTCCTAAAAACAGTGCATCATTGCACAAGGGTCCTGGTAAAAATGGTGGCTTCCTACGAAGCAATTCCATTCGGCAGATTTCACGCAAGAACTTTTCAGTGGGATCTGCTGGACAAATGGTCCGGATCGCATCTTCAGATGCATCAGCGGATAACCCTATATCCAAGGACAAGGGTGTCTCTCCTGTGGTGGTTATAGAGTGCTCATCTTCTAGAGGGCCGCAGATTCGGTATTCAGGATTGGATGCTGGTGACCACGGAGCCCAGCCCGAGAGGCTGGGGAGCAGTCACACAAGGAAAAAATTTCCAGGGAGTGTGATCAAGTCTGGAGACTTTTCTCCACATAAATATACTGGAGCTAAGGGTAAATTTATAATGCTCTAAGCTTAGCAAGACCTCTGCTTCAAGGTCAGCCGGTATTGATCCAGTGGGAAAAACATCACGGCAGTCGCCCACGTAAACAGACAGGGCGACACAAGAAGCAGGAGGGCAATGGCAAAAACTGCAAGGACTTTTCGCTGGGCGGAAAATCATGTGATAGCACTGTCAGCAGTGTTTCATCCCGGGAATGGAAACTGGGAAGCAGACTTCCTCAGCAGGCACGACCTCCACCCGGGAGAGTGGAAACTTCATCGGGAAGTTTTTTCCACATGATTGTAAACCGTTGGGAAATACCAAAGGTGGACATGATGGCGTCCCGTCTGAACAAAAAACGGGACCGGTATTGCGCCAGGTCAAGAGACCCTCAGGCAATAGCTGTGGACGTTCTGGTAACACCGTGGGTGTACCAGTCGGTGTATGTGTTCCCTCCTCTGCTTCTCATACCTAAGGTGCTGAGAATTATAAGACGTAGAGGAGTAAGAACTATACTCATGGCTCCGGATTGGCCAAGAAGGACTTGGTACCCGGAACTTCAAGAGATGCTTACAGAGGTCTTATGGCCTCTGCCGCTAAGAAGGGACTTGCTTCAGCAAGTACCATGTCTGTTCCAAGACTTACCGCAGCTGCGTTTGTCGGCATGGCGGTGGAAAGCCGGATCCTAAAGGAAAAAGGCATTCCGGAAGAGGTCATTCCTACCCTGGTCAAAGCCAGAAAGGAGGTGACCGCACAACATTATCACCACATGTGGCGAAAATATGTTGCGTGGTGGGAGGCCAGGAAGGCCCCACAAAGAAATTTCAACTCGGTCGTTTCCTGCATTTCCTGCAAACAGGAGTGTCTATGGGCCTCAAATTGGGGTCCATTAAGGTTCAAATTTCGGCCCTGTCGATTTTCTTCCAGAAAGAATTGGCTTCAGTTCCTGAAGTTTGTCAAGGGAGTATTGCATATACAACCCCCTTTTGTGCCTC